>NC_134272.1:67716862-68316862 GCF_031893055.1 Leptodactylus fuscus
TGAGCCAAAACAGAAAATCCCTTCTAAAAAGACTTAGACTTCTACCTCCAGACAGTTGTTTTTCGTGGGGTTGATGCCCCTCAATAGTGGAGGGCTGGGTGCTGAATGGCAAGGTGAGAGGCGACTGACGTGGGTCAGGAGGGATACAATGTCTGAAGTTATTATTATTATTATTGCTTATTTATATAGCACCATTAATTCCATGGTGCTTTACATTTGGGGGTTACATACAATACACAAAATATACAGGTAGAATAATACTAACAGTGACCGACTGGCACAGTGGGGTAGAGGGCCCTGCCCGCGAGGGCTTATAATCTATGAGGGAAGGGGGGGGGGAAGAGACAGAAGGAGAGGGGGAGACTGTACAGATGGCAGTGCGGTGATAAGTGTTATTGGAGGTTGTAGGCCTTCCTGCATAGATTAGTCTTCAGGGCCTTCTTGAAGCCTGTGATTGTGGGGGTCAGTCTTATGTGTCTTGGTAAGGAGTTCCAGAGTATGGGGGATGCACGGGAGAAATCTTGGAGACGGTTGTGTGAGGAGCGGATGAGAGCAGAGCGGAGTAGGAGGTCATTGGAGGATCTGAGGTTACGTGTGGGCAGGTAGCGGGAGATGAGGTCAGAGATATATGGAGGGGACAGGTTGTAGATCAGTTATACAAGTTATACAGAGATTTAAAGGCCATGCATGCTTACACTAGGCTCACACTAGCATTCGGGTCTCTGACGTTTGGGTCCGCATGGGGGGTCCAAAACAAAGAGATTGTTTTCTTAAAAGCAGTTACCCATGGACCCCATAGACCGTAATGAATACAAATCTTACAAAGAGGATCGCCGGTTTCAGTATAAAATTGACTGAGAGAAAAGTCCTCCTTGCAATATTTGCAATGGAGTCTCCAATACAGATGTGAACCCAGCCTTATGCTTGGTCCACACATCTGCGTTCGGTATTCCATTCGGGGAGTCCACATGGAGACCCCCCTCAAAGAAAGCACACGGACCCCATAGACTATAATTGGCTGTTTCAGTAAAATTTGCGGAGTCTGAATACAACTTATTGTATACGAGGAAGGTAGGTGGGAGGACTCTCGTTTTGCTTATTTTGGGGGACAAGCCTGCATTTTAGTGTTGGAATAATTAGACCGGAGATGCGGCATTGCCAAAATCCAAGAAACTTCACATTGAAAAGTGCTGGAAGCTTCCACAGCTCTAATGGGGAGCAGATACTGATATAATTCTATCATTTTGGATCTCGGAGTGGAAATTTTCTACTACAGGGGAAAAAAAAGGTTCTGTCAAGAAAACTATGCATGGAGGAAATTGGTATTCACACTTTACACCAGATGAAGCATTTCTTGCTGCAGACATCCACATTTTGGCCCAGAAAAAGATTGTTTTGGCTAAAACCAAATCCATTTTTTCAAAGTGCAAAATTCCTGAAGACAATTTGCACAGAACTCCATTAGGTTGTCAGGACAGACGGCCACCATTCTCTAGCATATAAAGCAGGTGCACACGTCTGTTTCGATCTTCGCTGCGGCGTCTGTCTGTGTCCGTACAACTTTGTGCTTACTTTAACAAGGCCTATTGCTAGTGAAAGAAGGATAAAAAGAAACGCCATGAAATCTGTGACCTGTATAAAAACCTCTTCGCCTCTGGCCATGCGCTAATACATGGTCCTGAGCACCACGCTGACTCCTAACACCCTCAGCTATAACAGCGGGGGGTTTATCACCCGCACATAGATTGGTAGTGGATAGCAATAAAGGTGGGATGTGTCACTTGCTGTGCCTTCTAATCAACATGTAAGCGCAAAAATCATCCCCAAGGGAATCATTGGACACGGAGACTGATTCAGATGAAGCAAATGGAGGGCCCATGGTGTCAGTGCGTCCTAAGGCCACGTATTAACCTAGCTTGTAAATAGCACCAAGCTGTACTCTAGAAAAGTACACGCACATAGTCCTAAAAACATGTCCTAATATAAGCATTTCCACATAGGTGTATCTGGATATTCCAACAATTAATCTTTACAGATTGCATTGGAAATATCATAAATCACAGGACAACAGAAGAGGGTGCTAGGTCAAAAAAAAAAAAAAAAAAAAATCCGTGTCAATCTGTGTCAAGCTGATTTCTTTAGCAAAATGTGGTAGAGACAAGACCACAGATGTGCGGCCATCTCTACAAGAAAACTGGCACAAGATCTCTTGGTTATTGAGACTCAAAAATGTTGGGTAGACACAGCAGCAGGGTTGGACTGAACCACCGGAGTACCAGATGATTCTCCAGTGGGCCCATGTTCTGTTATAAAAAAAAAATGGGGCTCAGAAATCCAGCAAATTCTGGACTTACTTTTGGAGTCAATCACTTGATACATACCCTATTAGACCTTAGAAGGGTTGTCCAGTAGGAGCAAAGAAATATTATTTGTATATGAAAAGTTCTACAATGTCCCAATAAACTTTATGTATCAATTGTGATCCTTGTCACAGCGATCATAGGATCAGTTATACGACTGCTGGGATTGTGGCGTTTTCTGTGAATCTGGCTGCTAGTATAGGATTAGGTCATTATATTTCTGATCAAAATTACATGGGAAATGTTGTATGATCACTACAATATAGAGATGAAACATGTTAACTTGATATGAAAGGAATGTAATGTATTACACATCAAATTATATTTTCCAAGTCAACTTAATGGCGCTGGGTGGGAATTACTTTCCATCATTGAGCCACGGATGTCATTTTGCAGAAATAAGAGTGTCAGGGTGTCGGTCTTGTTACTGAAGGTTCCCAGCGATCAGAGGTTTGGCATCTATACTGTAAAAGTTTTTCGTGGGAAACACTAAGGCCTCACGTTGCTGAAACGCAGATTTTTTTGGTTGCGTTTTTTGGAGCTAAAGCCAGGAGCGTGTTGAACAGAAGGGAGAAGCATAAGATTTTCCTTTTATACTTCCTATTCCCTTTGAGGCCACTATTGGTTTTGGCTCAAAAAACCACAGCAGAATCTGCAAAAAAAACAAACAAACAGTGTTTCTACAACGTGGGTCCTCAGACTAAATGGGTTGCATGAGATTACAAGGAAGAATTTCCTTTCATAAGAGACAGCGCCTCTGTTGTCCATGGGCTGTATGTGGTATTACAGCTCGGCTTTTATCACCTTAACAGGGCTTGACCGTTTTCTACTAAAACTGGCAAATGTTGCAGATAAAAAAAACAAAAAAACAAAACCAGCAACTGCTTCGTCTACCATGTTAATAGCAACAGAATCTACATAGATGGTGAACCAAGACTCACAGGAATGTATACAAGGGCTGATACAAGGGGCATTTCCTTCCAATTGACATTGCCACGAGTGTATAAAGGTCAGAAAAATGTTGAATTAAAAATCTGTCATAGAGCTACCACTTCCAGCATACGTATATGGGAAGCTAATACTGGAATATATATATATATATATATATATATATATATATATATATATATATATATATATATATATATATATATATACACTTTTTTTAATTGATATTTTTATTTGCTCAGTAGCGCGCACAAAGTTCCCCAACCCAAATTTTTTAATCCCGTTTCAGAGGGAAGTGAGTAGCGCAGAAGTGGAAAACTAAATAATCCTTTTGGTTTGTGCTTTATATTTTTAACATATAAAGCAAATACATGTTTATCAGCACTATCAAAGCAGTTCTTTCATTAAAGCCCGGGGGCCATTCATCAATGTCAGTGCAGTTTGGGAACAACGGTGGGAAGAAACGTTTATCTGCAATCACCGTCCAGGCAATTAATCACCCAGCGCTACGCCCTTTTTTTCTCCCATTTTGGTTAGGAATCAGCCTTTTATTCCACATTCTTGCAGTAACAGGGTTAGTATTAAATATTCTAAGTACTAGACCGTCTTACATTTAATATGCAAATGATGATCTGATCATATAATTGTGATTTTACTAATCATACGGTTATATTACAGCCTATTAGTGACAATGGCGGATACTTGGTGGACTAAAGCCATAACTGTGAGAACTTTATTAACTGGATAGTAAGCAGAGAGTTTATTAAAACATGAAGGAGATGACAGCCTGAAGAGGACACAGTATATCCGGACAGATTATTAGGCTGTGGTGTGTTTTTAGGTGGGGTAGGGAGTAAGTACTGTATATACTCGAGTATAAGCCGACCCGAATATAAGCCGAGGCCCCTAATTTTACCACAAAGAAAATGGGAAAACTTATTGAGTATAAGCCGAGGGGGAGAAATGCAGCAGCTACTGGAAAATTTCAAAAATTAAAATGGTCGGAGTTTTTGGGTGCAGTAGTTGCTGGGGAAGGGGAGGGGGTGTTTTGGTTGTCTGTCTGCCCCTTCCCTGAGCATGCTCGCAATTGCGGCCTCAGAACTATGGCTGCGCATGCGCAGTCGGCTCTACTAGTGTAAGATCCGACAAAGGTGACGCTGCTAAAGAAAGAAGGGGAGGATCCAGCAGAAGATAGAGGCGGCGCAGGATCCTGTTCTCGGGCAGTGGTGGGGACGCTCTCATCGCATTTTCAGCGCTGGGGCCCGCCCCCATCGCTGCCAGAGAACTCATTTACATACCGGTAAAAAAACTGTATTACTAAGGAACTGCGCGGCGGAGATCACATCTAAAGGTAGGAGACAAATAGCCTTTCTAAAGGCTATTCTGACGTGTTAGCCACAGAAAAAAGTTTTTTAATGGTGGAATCCCTTTAAGGGACTCAGGCAGAATTTGAGAAAAAGAGAGTCTACTTTATTTCATTGCTCATGCCAGAAGGAGCAAGAACACACCAGGTGACCATCAGCTAAGAAAAAAAACTGGAAATTATTGTCTCCAGAGCAGAGCTCGGATATTTTTGGTTTCGCAGGAAGGGACGACTCCTCCAGAACATGTCAATCTGTAGTGATTATACAGTACATTGCCCATAAGAGCCACTCACGGTATAGCCATTTATGGCCCCGCGAACGTGGAGCATTCGTAGAACAGCTCCTTGAACATGGTCAGGATACTTTGCTTCTTTCACTATCGCAACCTCCAAAAACATTACCAGCAAGTCTCTTCTCCAAGTAATTGGCTCATAAATGAAAATTCGATATGTAATATGATAACAGCCATAACACTAAAGCAATATGTAGAATTAGTAGTAATAATAGGGTGCGATGCTATCTTGGCGAACACAGTAAAGAAAAATACGGAATCAAATTATACCCTCCTGCTCGCTCCAAAAAAAATTCCTACAGAAAACAAATGAAATCTTCACTTCATTGTTTTAGAAAGACGGAGCGACCATCAGTCATGCTTGTGGTCAGCTTCAATCATCGCTGCTATATTTCAGCCGTGGGTTTCCTTCCCCGGAGAAGAATTAACGCGGGGCTTTCAGAACAGAAACTTCACCGTAATTATATTGCCGCTAAAATTGTATTTTCCACAAACAGATATCTTGTATTGCCGTCTGCTTGACCCTTGGCTTGTGTTTACCCAGAAGGTCCGCCATTTTGGATGTAAGGTTCAGTGACACTGTAAGACAGATGTGCGGTGAACTGACAAAGAAGAATGACTGGGAAGGCCCAAGCCATTACTGTGTATGGTGCGATTCCTCAACTATCAGTCAGTGGAAGGCAGATGGCCTGGCGTGTAATTGATTTATTTTGCCATCCATTGATATGCCAAATTTACGGATTAGAATTTGATCAGTGCTGTTCTTTGTAGTCGCCAATACACAGAAGGTTACAGGAGACGGACTGTTCACTGAGTCCTTTTCAGCGATCGCTTTAACACCATGAATGACGGGCTTTTAACAGGGTCTTCAATACTAAATTGTATGGGAAAGCTACCAGATTGCAGGATATCGGATATTGCTTAAAAGTCAATGTATGGATTTAGTATTGTACATCTGAATCACAGTGTACATCATCTCTCTAAGACCAGTATATCCTGCTGAACTAAATAGCATTAAAGCACCCCCATGGTTATGAGCGTACATTGCTTTGCCTATTATAAAATACAGTCCAATAACCATGTGAGTGCCCCCTAGAGGCGAAGCATATAACACCTTGAGTACACATGGCACAGGTTAGTGGCCAGATATACGCCTAAACCCAATCTTTCATACCCCGTGGGACATATACAAATATTACAAAGTTGTTCAAATCACCAAAAAACAACAAATTCTGTAAAAAAAAATAAATTATATATATATATATATATATAAGTTTTGTTTATTTGTTTGGATTTTTCCAGAATAATAACTTGACACCTATTCACAGAACAGGTGATAAGCATCTAAATGTACAGGGTCTCACTACTGGCACCCCCACCAATCCTGACAATCAGGGTGCCTTCGTCCGATCAAATAGGATATCCCATCCCAATTATTGGTGGGGGTCTGACCACTGGGATCTTGACCAATGTAGAGAATGGAGAGGTTACAATGTTGCTGTTCTCTTCACTGTTTTTCCTCTGCATGGTGAATGAGGATGACTGCAATACCTTGGATAGCGAAGGGGTCAGGAATGCTACCAAGCATCGAAAAAACAGCAAAAGGGGCACAGTTGTGAATTGGCCAATATAGGCACATGAATACTGGGGTCAGGGGCAACACGGTGGCTCAGTGGTTAGCACTGCAGACTTGCAGCACTGGAGTCCTGGGTTCGAATCCTGCCAGGAATAACATCTGCAAGGAGTTTGTATGTTCTCTCTGTGTTTGTGGATTTCCTCCCATTCTACAAAGACATACTGATAGGGGAAATAAAATGTACATTGTGATCCCTATATGAGAACACTGGGGTCCACAGAGACTGACCCCTAGCATTATGCCACTATAGTTCTCCCTTCATTTTATACCAGCTGCTGCAGAAACTCTTTTTTTAATGTAGATTGTGAGCCCCATATAGGGATCATAATATCAGTATGTCTTTGTAGAATGTAAGGAAATCCACGCAAACACGGGGAGAACATACAAACTCCTTACAGATGTTGTTCCAGGCGGGATTCGAACCCAGGACTCCAGTGCTGCAAGGCTGCAGTGCAAGCCACTGAGTCACTGTGTTGCCCCTACTGCTGCAGTAACTCTTCTGCACATTGCTTTGCTCAATATCACTCCAGTTACATCCCTATATCATATGGGCCCCCAAACCATTATCCTTCTATAGCAGGACAACATGGCTGCCACTACTGTATAAATACGGATTCAGCAAGTTGCCGCTTAGCAGACCATGACCGAGTACTACAAAGAAGAGTAACAAAATCCCTCAACGTTAACAATAATTTTCCCTTTCTTCTCGTCTATGAATCCAAACAATCCGGTGATTTATTGGCGGGGGCCGTGTTTCTCTTTCACGCTTTCATTACATCCCTGGAAAGGACTATTTTTAAAGATAGAGTTAAATACGCTTTGAACATTCACAGACGCAGTTTGGCTCCAGTTTTCATGTAAGGTTACCACCAAAGAAAACACAAATAACCACGCTGTTTATAGAGCTAGTAAGGAGAAATGGAAGACAAATGAAGAATAAAAATACAAGTCGCGGCCAATGCTGGAAACAATAGACGCTGGCGTGTTTATATGGATCCCATACGCTTTTCTCACAAATTCTACAGTCAGCTTCAGCAGAATATGCTCAGTAAGGTGCAGTGTAGTCAGCAGAGTTTACATGACCTCTCAGTCACTTCCCAGAAACATTAGGCCTGGGAAAACACAACTTGTTCTTGTTCTCCTGGCTTTAGATTAGGAGATTCAGACTGAAATTCACATCATATAGAGATTCATATTAGAAGTGTAATGTGGGGTAAAGGAGCTGCCTGAGAATATACGTATCGTGTAGGAGAGTGAATGGTATAAGAAACCATTACTTACACATCAGATCCGCCACCGATGACCTAATGGACATCATTCACGTGGCTTGAAGGTCCGCGCCACTATTCTTTTGCTCTGTCGGCCATTCTCATCCTCTTTGTTCCTCTTCTTACAGGAGACTACTGCAAAATGGCCGATGGAACACCCAACTGTGCATGCTCATCAGCCATTTTGAGGTTGTCTCCTGTAAGAAGAGGGGTGAAGAGGAGGAGAATGGCTGACAGAGTTGGAATGGATGTCAATGCTGTGCTCAGATCACAGGCGCTGGAATGGATGACAATGCTGTGCTCAGATCACAGGCGCTGGAATGGATGACAATGCTGTGCTTAGAGCATATTGGGCGTTCCCCTTGTGCTTTCTGAGCACAATTACCGAAATGAAGAAAAATTCAAAAACGGCGCCACGGACCTTCAAGATAAAGTTAAGAGATGAATAGCCTTTATAAAAGCTATTCCTATGTGCTTTTAGTTTAAAACATATTTTCTTTAATGATAGAATCCATTTAAAAGAGCCATCCAAAACTTGAGATTGATGGAGTATCCTCAGGAGGGGCCATCAATATCAGATCAGCGGAGGTCCAACACCTTGCTCGATAGTGTACAAAGCAGAAGACAGCTCTGTACACTGTGTAGTGTCAGATAACTATCACTAAGCTCCCTGTACTCTGTCTCTATGCCCTTTCAACATATGAACATCCTTCTATGACCCAGAAGGAGAGCTGAGTGATGAGACTGTGTCTTGTTTTGGTAAATTTAAGGCTGCGGTCACACCTACGGTCCATCAATCAGCTTAAAATTGGGTCCGTGGGTAACCGCTTTTTAAGCAGATAGGATTTCCGTTTTTCGAGTCACAAGGAAGAAAGGTTCAAAGAATGGAAACCCCAAAGCTCGTGTGAATCTAGCGTAGACTGTTCTTCTATTTAATGAACACTCCTTCATCTTGGCTACATGTAATACTACATTTTCTGAGAGCTAGTGATTGGCTTGCCGCAAATTCCCTGGGCTGAATCAGCAGGTTGGATGCAGGACCGGGCACGACCAGCTGATCATTGTGGTTCTGAATTATAAAAAGGGTTGTCGCTGATGCTATACGGATACTACTATCCCTGTCCATATGCCTTATCAGAGAACAGCAAACAGGCAGTGCAAGCAAGAAAAGTCAAAGTACGCCTGAACTATAAACTCTACAAAAACTCCATATGCCTCAACGCTAGACGCAGTGTAAACTTTTCTTTGCCTACTGCCAATAAACATAGTTTATGTAAGCGGTGTGGGTGTTAATCTGGGATTTTACTCGAGTAAACCAGCTGCTTATCTCGGAGGCTGTAGGACGGCTCACCCGCTGCTGGTCGCAGAGTGTTATATGGCTGGCATGACTTTGTGAACAGTTCAGCGCTGGTGACAATTTTACAACTGTTCCCAAGTTGGTTCTGTGTCTGTACTATACTCTTGGGGCTTTAAATTCACGTTGGACAAACACATAAATCTACTTGTTATTGGCCGTGCGGCTATGAAGCCAAGTTAGGAACCCTTCCAGTGACTTTATTTACTCCCTCTAACTGCACCTCTCCTTAAATTAATTTAATACCTGCCTATTTCTGTTTTATCCCCTGGATCCACAGATCAGCGCTCTAACCTCTCTAAACACTCCACATAATTAATGTTCTGTTATGGACCAGTTTTTTTTTTCCACTATAAATTATCCCTTTGTCATAAACTGTGAAGGCTGCGGATATTTCTTAGCCGTAACCTAGACACAATACAAGGCGCGCGTTACAGCGGCCAGCGACCTCTCTGCATTTATGTAAATAACTATAAACCTAGACTATTTCACTGGTGACCCAAGACACTTAAATATTTTTTAATGGACAGCAAAAATTCTTAGTCGTCAGTAAAGTTTTGTGATCGGTCGTATCGATGCCAACCCATAGCTAGATTAAAACAATAGGGTGCCCATTATTCAGCATAGAATTATACCTTCACATTAAGCTTATAAGCCTCAAATAATATTGTATACAGCGTATCCGGACCACTTTATTAAAGGGATATTCCCATTTACAAGTTACTGGCAGAAAGGTGGGGGGTTCTTATTGATCAGAAAAATGGGAGTTTTGACACCCCGCTCTGAAAGGAGCAGTGGTCGGGCTGGAGCGCACTGCTCCATTTATTCCAATGGAACCAGCAAATATAGCAGAGCAAAGGAAAAGGAGCGTTCATGCCCTCTAACGTTGGTGGAGTTAAATTTTGCTGGAAAACTGGTAATGTGCTGGTATCTTTGCCAGTATGTTCCCTGGTTGCAAAGAGTTATTGGCACCATTCATTTTGGCACTAATAAAACTGCACTGTCAGAGGGGTCAGAGTCACAGCTAAGCCCGCATTCACATCAACGTTTGGATTCCGTTCGGGGGAGTCTGCATGGGGACCCCCCCAACCGGAATACAAACGTAATTGCAAGTGCTGTGCTGTAAAAGCACACGGACACCATAGGCTATAATGGGGTCTGTGAACTTGCCGCGAGCTGCCCGCACAAATCATGTGGACAGGAAAGTAGATGGTGAACTACTTTCCTGTCCGCAACATCCCTGTGGAGATTTCGCGGCAAGCACATGGACCCCATTATAGTCTATGGTGTCCGTGTGCTTTTACTGCACAGAACTTGCGTTTAGTATTCCGTTCGAGGGCTCCCCATGCAGACTCCCCCAGACAGAATCCAATCACTCATGTGAACAAGGGCTAAAGAGTCATCGCTGAGTGAGTGAGGATTGACCATCTGACAATACAAGACTATGGAGATGTCCGGAGGTGGGGTTTAGAGATGAGCGAACGCTATTCGAAACAGCTGTTTCGAATAGTACACTCCCATAGAAATGAATGAACGTAGCCGGCACACGGGGGGGTTAAGCAGCCAGCAAAGTTTCATTTCATTTCTATGGGAGCGTGGTATTCGAAACAGCTGTTTCGAATAGTGTACGCTCATCTCTAGTGAGGTTAGTTGGCGCGTTCCCCCCCGTTCAGCGATGACCCTGAGTGGTGAGGAAGACACCTCTGACAGTGCAGTGATATTGCTGCTGAAACTAACGGTACCGATATTTCTGCAACTGGGTCACCTACTGGCAAAGATAACAGTGTGATGAATCCCGACATATGAACTCTTGTCCCCTTTGTTACACAAAGTCTCCTCCTTCCAGATTCCTGCTGCAGGAAACCAGTGTGAGTTTTACAGGTAATATGGCAGCCACTCTTTCGGTTAAATGTTCTAATAAATAGGTTCGTTTTTTCTCAAAAGGAAAAACAAGGGGGGGAGGCGAGTAGAACGATAGTACAACAGGAGTGTAGTTCTTCTGCAAATAATTCACTGTGTGAATGGGAACCTTAACACTGCCAACCTAGCCTATACACTAAAATATATAGCACGGGCAAACCTGAAAGGACAACTACCCTGAGACATTATAGCTTCATTCTCCATTTGGTAGCCCGATAAGGCGGTTTTAATTCTTCAATATGATTGATAAGGGATTTTGATTACGTATATTTTAGGGTCACTAGAGATATTTTAGATCATTATAATTAATTGAGTATTCGGAAGATTATAGCCATCCATGACCCCTTGAGTATTCCTCTATACGGTATGTAGCAGTACACACACTAAATAAGTAAATGTGATCGTACCATGCTACACAGAGATTCTGCATATGATAAAAAGAAGAATTTAATCCTGCAGATATTACCGGCCTTAAATTTTCAACACAAGAGACTGAAGACATAAAAAGGCTGACACATTTGGTGACTAAAGTAGGTTATGGCTCTATTTACAAGCAAAAGAAAACCAGGGCATGGCATGGCATTTGCACAGTCCATAAAAGGCACAGCTTGCTTCTCTTTGGGCGCCAGATGCAGTAAAAGAGTTTTGGGAACAAATGCCGAGTAATGGCTTAGCCCAGGTGCTTCATGAGGCTCCATTCAAAGAAAGTAAGTCCTAACTAAACTGAAAGATGATACGCAGTAAAAAAGAATACGCTGGGGGCGACGAACAACGAGACTATACTAATGACCAATTGCTGGTCACACATACAAATACACAGTCAGTTTAGACTGCACATTAGATTATAGATTTACTTAGGGTTTGCAGTCTCTGGCAGCAGAATCTCTCTCTCTGTTTGGCTGTATTCACCGTCAAGGGGTTTTGTTTGTTTGTTTTTTTTGCAAAATCTCTGCAATATCATTAAAAAATCCCACTTGACCACACCATGTGACTATACCTTTAAAGACAGGTTCACACCTGCCCCCGGTCTCCACTTTGCAGGTTTCCGTCTTCTGCCTGAGAAACTGGACAGGAGTCGGAAACCGGGAGTCAGTTTTCAAACCCATTCACTTGAATGGATTTGCAAAGTGACCACCCGTAAGCGCCTTGTGCCACTCCGTCGTGAAAGTTTTTTTTTTTTTTTTAACCGGACACAAAGTTGGACATGCAGGACTTTGTGTCTGTTTAAAAAAAAACAAAAAAAAAAAAAAACTGTTTCGCTGCAGACACTGACTGCCGGGTTTCCATCTCCTGTCCAGTTTCTCAGGCAGAAGACTGAAACCCAAAAAGCAGAGACCGGGCACAGGTGTGAACCCGCCTATAATCGTATGCATGTAATCATAAATTTAGACGGATAAGCGCTTTACAGAGGCTGAATGGGGTTAGTCCAAAAATTTGCTTCTTCCCAGAAAGAGTGGGCTGGATTTGGTACTATAAGCGAACACCACTCACTTTTCCCATTCTCATACAATGTTAACCTGTTCATTTAACCCGTGATTGTGCAGTTTCAGCAAATACTGAGAGACAGATATTACTGTTAGTATACTGAAACGCTCTCTAATTTTCCAATATACTTTCTGTATCAATTCCTCATGGTTTTCTAGATCTCTGCTTACCAGTGGATAAAAATCAGTCCACGGTCATGGAAATAATGAATGGCAGCAAGCAGAGATCTAGAAAACAGCGTGGAACATATACTGGAAAATTGTATAACTTTTCAGTATACAAATCAATAGTATTTGTCTAAAACTGGACAACCCCTTTAAGGTTTCAATAAACTCCAATTACCAGTAAAACAATGGTCATACGGGGTACTATGTCTCCTTGAGAAGATCAGGGTTTTAGGCACTGATGCACTTATGTAATAGCACCCTTACCCCTCGTTCACATCCTTTCCTGTCCGCATTATTCTTGCGGGCAGCGCGCGGCAAGCACACAGACCCCATTATAGTCTATGGGGTCTATGTGCTTTTACTGCACCAGCGCTAGCAATTACGTTTGTATTCTGTTCAGGTGGTCCCCATGCGGACCCCAAATGCTGATGTGAACAAGGGCTTGGCGGTTACAATGTTGAGGACACTCACCTGTTTTGCCACTTCTCTTAAGCAGGCCACACCTCGCTCAAAGTTTGGAAACACCACAGAACCATACTTCTGATATTCTGGGACAGGTCTGATTTTAATGGTGACTTCTGTAACCACTCCAAGAGTTCCTACAACAGGTAATACAGTAGATTAGAAAAAAGGATTCTACGTAATGGTTGCGGTAAGAAAAGTAAAACCATATAACCAGACGTCACATATTAAAAGTGATCTGCTCCTTCAAAACTTCTTTGTAAATGAGCAATAACTTTTACATGTATAGTAGATATTATATATTCCAATTTGAGCAATAAGCAAATGTTCATAGACATATGTAAGGGCCTGTTCCCACGAAGTAACGCGGTACTCAATCTGACACAAACCCATTGAAATCAATTGGTTAAAAAGCCTCCCATTGATTTCAATTTGTAGCGCGCGCAAGACGGCACCCATTGAAGTCAATGGGATTCTGTTTTGAAGCGCTCAATCGGACATGTGTTTACGTGTCAGATTGAGCGCCGCGTTACTTCATGGGAACAGGCCCTAACACTGCTCTTTCCATCTCTCATATAGGATATGGGCTAATGTTAGGGTTACAGCAGGAATACTGAAAAGACAGACTTTGGGTCCTTTCTAGCTAGTAGCAGGAAAAAGAAGCGAGCTGCCCTATCTTGCTGCGGATTCCGTGGCTGAATCAGCTGCGGTGTCCGTGGCGTGAGGCTCCGGCCCATTCATTTGGGCCTAATACATCGCGGAATGCCACAATGGGATGCCAGTGCATTGCACCGGCTGCGACTGAATGTGTACACGTGGAACTCAGTGTGAACTAGCCCTTAGCATCTCTTAATAGGTGTTGCTCCACAGCTTCCAGACACAGTTGGAATTTTTCCTCTAGCCCCCGTCATACTTGAACAATCAGTGCAGTTAGTTTTCATGCTTCGTACACTATTTAGTCTCTGTACTGTCAGGGGGGTGTTGTCAGGCAGGAGCAGACAAGGGGTGTGATTTTAAGCTCTGACACTGGCTGCCTCTGATTGGAGCTCTGAGTCACACCCCCTACCTGACACCGCCCTCCTGACATTACAGAGCTTTAATAGAACATCAGGCATCAAAATTAACAGCACTTGATACTCAGGAATGGTGAGGGCTAGAGAGGAAATTCCAACTGTGCTGGAATCAGTGAAGCAGCAACTATTAACAGATACTTGAACTTGAATTGGCGGAGGTAGTGAAAGTTCCTCTAACATTCCTTCCGCAAACCCTGACCAACAACCCCTAGAGGGCATTTTGGGTCCTTCAGTCTAGCCACTAAGCAATACTCATTAAGCATCAAACATAAAAGAGCTTAAACCTGCACGTAAAGTATCTTGCATAACCATATATCCTGCAAATTTAATTTAGGGCACCGCTCGCTCAGCATCACGAGAGCAGTTATAAAGCGACAAATTAAAAATGATCACAATGAGAGTCAACTTTATGGAGTGCTGTGTGCAATTTATACACATCAATTTTCCCGGGGAAGAAGAGAATAATACACGTGGATTTCACAATGATCTATGTGCTGAAGAACGCAAATTAATTTGATATACACATCTACAAATACATACAGTAAGAGGCTGATGGGGCCGAGACCGTTCATCCTCACAATTCTGGCACAGAACGAAGAATTTTAGAGCAGTGAAACTCAGGGGTTAAAAGGTTATGGTGACATTATTAAATGTTATCCACAAGGTCAATGGGCTATAAATGCCACCATAACTGTAAGGAGGATTTAAAAGGCTGTGAACATTATAACTATGCTTTAAGATATACAACTGATGTAATTGTATTATACCGCTATATAACTGTCAGCGCCATAAATCTGAACGCTCTGCATTCTTTAGAGTAAAAAAAATGAATAACAAGTTCAGTCATAGAGATGCTTAGGCTTGTTTTTTTTACCCACTTTCTTAATTCATCACCTTAAATAGTCATGCCAGCCATTTATCAAAATTATTGCCATGACCTGATTTGTTCTCCTTTGGGAGAATACGGAGGAGAAGAAAAACTTAGTCAATAATTTTGATGTTTTCTAAATTCCAAAAATTTAATGATTTGAAATGGTAATTCTTTAAACAAACAACAACAACAAAAAAAAAACACAAAAAACATGCAAACAACCCAAAAAAAAAAAAAATCGAAAAAAAATAAAAATTAAATAAAATTATTAAAAAAGTTGTCAAGACTAGCGTTAAGGAGATAGTCCCATTACAGACACTTTTTAGGGTAAAAGTGTCACATCACTGACCGTCCCCAGCAATCAAAAGAGAAGGGGACGAAAATTTCCTCTGCATTCTCCATGGGAATGAAGTGCTGGCTCGCGTTCAATTCATTGCTATGGAGTTGCCAGACAGTGAACGCCAGCAGCCCCATTACAGATAGAGCAAATGCACGGATGCTTTATTCTTCTGATAGACCGCAGGCAATGTGACACTTAGGGCGCGTTCATATGTAGTTATTTGGTTCAGATTTTGACGCAGAATCCGCATTAAAAAAAAAAAAAGCCTCCCATTGAATTCAATGGGAGCCGGTCATTTCCGAAAAAAAGAAGCCACCTGCCCTATCTTGACGCGCGTCCGCATCAAGACAATCCCTCCGGACTAGGCCCATTCATTTAGGCCTAGTCCGGAGTGGAAAGCCGCAACAGTCACAGCAGGCGCATTTTGGTCCAGATTCTGACGCGGCTTCCCGCGTCAAAATCAGGACCAAATAACTACATCCCTAATGGACCACAAACTAAATCTGGCTTTAAAAGTATAGGGTCCAAAGCAGGTAACATTGACCTCTTTAGATTGTAGGCTTACATCAACAGGCAGATAGCTTGTCCATAATATGTTGTTGGATCCCTCCCATAAAGGAAATGTCCATTAGAGCCTGCTGGGGCATAATATTATGATAGAGGGGTGGTCCCCACTTTGGCCATACCTGTGGCTTCCATTTTGTTGCGCTGAAGTCATTCTTGTATTACTAGGCAGCCATGAGCTGGCCAATACAGGGAAGATGCTGGCTAGGGTGACCGATCCCAGTGAAATCCGTGGACTTTGCAGGGGTACTGGAATCTGGTGCATTCAGCCAATCAAACGGAGAAGTGAGGATGCCATGTTGTTAAAGGGCGTGTCTGATAAGACCACCCCTCTGCACCACATGCAAATGACAAGACCTTAGCCAATCACTGGTCTTGGTGGTCACATCATCACCTGACCACCCAATCCAGCTTGCCAAGTGCATGAACAGTACCTGACCATCAAATCCAGTCTTTCAAGAGTGATGCATGAATGGTACGTTGCGCCAAAATGGGAGACCACGATTTGCTTTATTTTAAAAGTTTTCTGAATTTTGATATATCTTTCCACAAAGAAAGAAGGGTCAGCTGTTCCAATAGGTTACATGGCCCTTCTGTCCATGAGTCTTTCCCTCTGTGTCTTGCCATTTCTATATTTCAGTCGTTCCCCTATGGGTAGGCTTCAGTCATAATTCACATAAAGAATGTGTTTCATCTATTGCCATTCACTCCTCGGGCAAGCACAGGTGAGAACGCTGGAAACGTGACATGTACTTTCTCCAAATAGGTCTCCCGAGTCATTGGTTACTATGGAAATGATGGCAGTACATGGATAGGGCACATGCGGGAGACCGTGACGCAAACATATTTCGTTTTTACTGTAGACATGGCAAAAAAGGGGGTAAAAAAACAAAACAAAAACCCAAACCATATTTTTTCAACTAGATGTCAGATTTAAAAGCCTTCTGAATAAAGCACTTCTTTAGCAAGTACTGCCCAGAACCCAAGGTGGCGGATCTATGCACCAAAATTAGATTTTTTAAATTTATTTTTTTGACCACTTTAAAGAGTTAAATCTCAGTTTTCCCATCAAATAGGATGGACAATAAGGTATCTACAGAATCTATGCGCTCCATATGAATGACATTTTTCCCCTTCCTAATTATTATAGAGCATTGCAGCTCTTGGTGAACAGATTTTGCCCCTTTCTTGGCGTTGCAAGGTGCGAGCACTCCCGCTATTGTGTACATGTGGCTTATTATCTAATATTCCTACCTTCAGATCCCATAATAAAATGGTAAATATCAGGTCCGGTTGACATTCGAGGCCCCTGGCAGCTTTTCTCTATGATTCCTTGGGGAGTTACAACTTTCAAGTGTACAACCTGCGAAACAAGAAATAAATGAGATGTGTGCACTATATACGGAAAAGTATAATACAGTGTAATAATGCCCAGTAAGACCACGTATCTGCCATATGCTAAGCTTCTATAGGGTTATAAAGAGGCGTCCCGCACAATTCTGAGGACTTCAACATGTACAGAGAGGATCTGCTACCTTTTATGAATAGGAACACACATTTCTACAAGTGTAAAAACCAATAAATAAGAGTTAATGCACAAAAATGTGATAATGTGGCTAACACGTGTGACTACAGGAATACACCGTAACAGCTCTTAAACATATCTACATTGGGAGAAGGGGTAATGAACCCAATACGCCTATACTAGGAGTGTTAGGGCTTGTTCACACGGGTGGTTTTGGAGCTGAATCCACATCAGAATCCGCCCCTCACAATAGAGGTCTATGTAGACCGCTAGCTTCCTTTTTTCCGTGAGCGGTATGTTCCCGCTCACGGAAAAAAGAAGCGAGCTGCCCTTTCTTCAGGCGGATTCCGCGGCTGATTCAGCCTCTGTGTCCGCCTCGCAACAGCACCCTCCGGACTAGGCCCACTCATTTGGGAAGCCGCGATAGGCACATTTTGGTCCTATTCTGACTCTGCTTTGCGCATCAAAATCAGGATCAAAATACGAGGTCCCGTGCCCCATGTGAACAGGGCCTAATTTATTTCAAGCTCTTAAAGGGACCCGTCAGCTGGATAGAAACCCTAATCCACTAGGAACTTTGACAGGTTCGCAATGATTATCTTCAGCATACTGGAGGAAATAACGTTTAACACTGTATATAAATATCAGTAAAAATTTGCAGGGGTGGAGATGGTCCACCGAACATGCAGGTGATGGTCCTCCTGGCTGGACTGATGCCCCAGAGGTTGGGCATGTCATCACAAATCACATCCAGAACACAAGCAGGAGATCAAGGTCTAGTCTGTACACTAGGCATAAGCTGAATGCTGCTTCAGGTGATTTGTGATGACATACCCGGCCAGGAGGGGGACCAGACAGGAGAGTGGCCTCACCCCATGACTCCTTATTGGGAATTGAATATGTTACTCAAAGTTATATTTCTCAGGGATTAGTGAAGAGAGTATGACTTCAAAATGGACAATACTGCAGAGACTGAGCATTTTTTTAAAGCATAAAACACTTCACTATTACACAGTCCAGTCATATTAATGTGACCACCGTCTACTTTTGACGTCAACGTTAAATAATCAATTGCAGAAGGCACGTGTCATCAGCCATCTGGGTGCACTCATCATTGTGGAAGGCATGATGGATCAACACAAGTATGCATCTATCCTTGCGGACCATGTTTACCCCTACATGCGAATTGTTTTTCCTCAGGATGATGGCATCTACCAGCAGGACAATGTGACGTGTCATAAAGCTCGCAGTGTACGTGCGTGGTTGGAGGGGCACCAGGATGAGTTTACCGCACTCCCTTGGCCAGCAAATTCCCCGGATTTGAACCCAATCGAGAATCTGAGAGACCACCTCGATCGGGTTGTTCGCGCCATGGATGCTCAACCACGTAACCTAGTGCAGCTGGCCACAGCACTGGAGTCGGCATGGCTCAACATCCCAGTGATCATCATCACAATATCCCCTCTCTTCCTGCACGTCCCGCAGCGGTCCGCTCTGCCAAAGGGGGTTATTCTGGATTTTGACAGGTGGTCACATTAATGTGACTGGACTGTGTATTATACTAAGTCACGACACACTATGTACGATATAGGTTATAGAGAATCCCCTAAAATGATTGAGGCACACACCATAATAGTTCAATAAAACTGTAAGCAAATATAGTAACTAGCACTGGCAATGTGCGAGGTCGGCTGTCCAGTCATTTGTCTACAAAATGATTCACAGTAAATTCCTTGATAAATGAAAAGGATGGCAGGACCAAGAAGCAAAAGTTCAGATATTTCATTGTAAGATTGCTTCCATACTGCTCTCCATCATCGCTGCCAATTAAAACATCTCCCCCTCCTCGGGGACACCGGCATAGATTACTCATTCCTAACCTTCTTTAAATGAATCCCTCTTTCATGAAAACATCCAGATACAAGGGGCTAAACTCCTCAATACATTTATCAGTGCCTACACAATGGCTTTAGGAGAAGGTCTGGTGTTCTGGGAAAACATCACACACAACCTTGTTAAAGTGCAGCAATGAATGAAGACAGGTATACTGGTGACCCGCACAATACAGAATATACCTGGGCAGGTGTACTGAAGGAAATACATGGCAAACAGTCTAACAGATTTAATTTGTTCAACCACCTGTCATTGATATATATTGATATATGGGGTTATAGGATAGAGGAGAGAAGCTGAGCTCTGTGATATATAGGGTTATATGATAGGAGAGAAGCTGAGCTCTGTGATATATAGGGTTATATGGTAGAGGAGAGAAGCTGAGCTATGTGATATATAGGGTTATATGATAGAGGAGAGAAGCTGAGCTATGTGATATATAGGGTTATATGATAGAGGAGAGAAGCTGAGCTCTGTGATATATAGGGTTATAGGATAGAGGAGAGAAGCTGAACTCTGTAATATAGAGGATTATAGGATAGAGGAGAGAAGCTGAGCTATGTGATATATATATATAGGGTTATATGATAGAGGAGAGAAGATGAGCTCTGTGATATATAGGGTTATATCATAGAGGAGAGAAGCTGAGCTCTGTGATACATGGGGTTATTATGATAGAGGAGAGAAGATGAGCTCTGTGATATATAGGGTTATATGATAGATGGTGAGACGCTGAGCTCTGTGATATATAGGGATATATGATAGAGGAGAGAAGCTGAGCTCTGTGATATATAGGGTTATATGATAGAGGGGAGAAGCTGAGCTCTGTGATACATGGGGTTATTATGATAGAGGAGAGAAGATGAGCTCTGTGATATATAGGGATATATGATAGAGGAGAGAAGATGAGCTCTGTGATATATATGGTTATATGGTAGAGGAAAGAAGCTGAGCTCTGTGATATATAGGGTTATATGATAGAGGAGAGAAGCTGAGCTCTGTGATATATAGGGTTATATGATAGAGGAGAGAAGCTGAGCTCTGTGATATATAGGGTTATATGATAGAGGAGAGAAGCTGAGCTCTGTGATATATAGGGTTATATGATAGAAGAGAAGCTGAGCTCTGTGATATATAGGGTTATATGATAGAGGAGAGAAGCTGAGCTCTGTGATATATAGGGTTATATGATAGAGAAGCTGAGCTCTGTGATATATAGGGTTATAAGATAGAGGAGAGAAGCTGAGCTCTGTGATATATAGGGTTATATGATAGAGGAGAGAAGCTGAGCTCTGATATATAGGGTTATATGATAGAGGAGAGAAGCTGAGCTCTGTGATATATAGGGTTATATGGTAGAGGAGAGAAGCTGAGCTCTGTGATATATAGGGTTATATGATAGAGGAGAGAAGCTGAGCTCTGTGATATATAGGGTTATATGATACAGGAGAGAAGCTGAGCTCTGTGATATATAGGGTTATATGATAGAAGAGAAGCTGAGCTCTGTGATATATAGGGTTATATGATAGAGGAGAGAAGCTGAGCTCTGTGATATATAGGGTTATATGCTAGAGAGAGAGAAGCTGAGCTCTGTGATATATAGGGTTATATGATAGAGGAGAGAAGCTGAGCTCTGATATATAGGGTTATATGATAGAGGAGAGAAGCTGAGCTCTGTGATATATAGGGTTATATGGTAGAGGAGAGAAGCTGAGCTCTGATATATAGGGTTATATGATACAGGAGAGAAGCTGAGCTCTGTGATATATAGGGTTATATGATAGAAGAGAAGCTGAGCTCTGTGATATATAGGGTTATATGATAGAGGAGAGAAGCTGAGCTCTGTGATATATAGGGTTATATGCTAGAGAGAGAGAAGCTGAGCTCTGTGATATATAGGGTTATATGATAGAGGAGAGAAGCTGAGCTCTGATATATAGGGTTATATGATAGAGGAGAGAAGCTGAGCTCTGTGATATATAGGGTTATATGGTAGAGGAGAGAAGCTGAGCTCTGTGATATATACGGTTATATGACAGAAGAGAAGCTGAGCTCTGACATAGGTTTATATGATCTTGAGCAGCATTTATGAGAGAAAAGTAAAGTAAATACTGACTGGACTTCTAGGAGAGACACGGAGTTGCCCACAAACCATGAATGACAGTCCACCCTATATCAGTGTGTGTACACAGAAGGCTGTCAACCATGGCGTGTAGGCGGGGCAATCAGGACTCATTGTCTCTCCTAGGAGTCCTGTCAATATTTACTCTTTTCACTGAGCTCAGCTGGTCTCCATTTATCATATAACTGTATACTTCACACAGGTCAGCTTCTCTCCTCTGAGAAGCTAAGTTCTGTGAAAAGTGACAGGAATCCTAGGAGGGACAGAGAGTCCTGATTGCCCCGTCTACATACGGCAATGGACAGCCTTCTCTGTACACAGACTGATACATCATATAAACCTATATATCACTGAGCTCAGCTTTTCTCCCTCTGTTATATACTGTCCACTATTTCACTGGTCCTTTTTAGCTGGCCAGCTGTAGCACTTCTCCTGCAGATACCACACAGCAAATACTGTATTAGATAGCAACTATTCAAAAGAGTAGCGGACTACATAGTGTATGGACAAGCTGGGCCTTTAGAGCTGTGATTACAGAGGGGAAACAAGTAGAGGAAAGTCAGGCTGCACAACACCACTGATTTGTGCAACTGGAGTCTGGAAAACTGGATGACAAGCTCAAGCTCAATAAGAACTTTAATAGCCATCATAAGTGTTTTATGAGAAAACATAAAAAAAAAATTTATATATATATATATATATATATATATATATATATATATATATATATATAAAAAAGGGATTGATCAAGGATATAAATAAACCAAGACTAAGGCAATTGTTTGGTCTTCTTTCTGGAACACATAAAATAATAACAATAATAATAAATATTACCACTACTACTATTAATTATTAGTACTAATAAAAATAATAATTATTATTATTTTCATATTTTATTATAATATAATATATTACTCTATAAATAGGCAACCCCTTTTTAAGCGGATTGGGTTTCCATTTTGCGGGTCCCCAAAGAACAATTTCTTGTAATTTTTACTCCACAACGTTAAAAAAAGATAAAATCCACGGTCAAAATCTGCAACAAATATTGATATGTTGCAAATTTCAAGATATCGATGCAAAATGATACAACAGGACGACATTTTTCTCTTCTACACACAAGGGGCTTTGCCTGTATAAGTTTGCAGATAAAATCGTCAGTATCTCTGTCCTGTGTAGTCTTGACCATACAGTCTGAGTCTGACACAGTAATCCCCTACTATATTTTACATTTGCTAAACGGTAATGGTGAATTACTATACAAAAAAATAAATGTATAAAATCTGCAGCTATAACTTGCACAACATGAACCGGTGTCCACTCCTATAACAGTCTCCCAAGAAACAATAGGAGCTGCTACTATACTTACGTGGTGATAAAAGAGGAAGGTATTGATGTGACATTTGGCCCTATAGGTCCCGCACGTGCAGACTAGAAATTATTTTTGCTTCATTAATTCAATCTTCACAGGTACAAGTGTCACAATATATCGAATCGAAACACACAAGAGTTTTCAAAGTATACAAGCTAAGCATTTTATGGAGCTATATTTGGTCGCCCATTCTTAACAGCCAAGATGCAGGTAAAATGAAAAATGATAGGAAACATGACAAAGCCCTCTGAGAGCAGTGTAACGGAGTAAAGTGCTGTTGTGGTCTAATGTATCTGACTCTACCCGTGCCCTTGTGTCCTCACATCCTGGAAACACCGATAAAATAAACTATATTGAGCACAAGTAATAGGTCCATCTGTAAGAGCATCAGCATGGCGGGTAATATACAGCGCAGCAATGCAAGAATACAGAGAAATAACACGGCCATTGCATGAGATTTCTAGCACTGAGGTGTTTTTTTTTTTAATTATTATTATTTCTAATACTAAATCTATTCAGAGACATAGGTCATGAATGCAAACTAGCGTATATACTTGAGTATAAGCCGACCCGAATATAAGCCAAGGCCCCTAATTTTATCACAAAAAACTGGGAAAACTTATTGACTCGAGTATAAGCCGGGGGGGGGGGGGAGAATGCGGCAGCTACTGGAAAATTTCAAAAATTAAAATGGTTGGAGTTTTTTGGTGCAGTAGATGCTGGGGAAGGGGAGGGGGTATTTTGGTTGTCTGTCTGCTCCTTCCCTGAGCTTGAGGACTGGGTTTGTTTTCCCCCACGTGAAATTCAGTCTGGCTGAATATAGGGTATCTGCAGTGCTCCTATTAACCCCTTCCTGACGGACCAGGAGCACTGCAGATCCCCTATATTCAGTAGACCGGGGACTGTCAGACACAGGGATACCTAATGTGTATGTGTTTCACAGTAAATTTCTACTTTTATATGTATTCTAGGGAAAGGAGGGATTTACAACTTTTATTTATTTTATTTAAAAAAAAAATAAAAAAAAAAATAAAAAAAAAATGTCCACTATTTTTTGGGAGATTCTATACATTACTATTGTGGCTTTTTTCTTTTGCTTGACCCGAGTATAAGCTGAAGGGGGCTTTTTCAGCACAAAAACTGTGCTGAAAAACTCGGCTTATACTTGAGTATATACGGTATATATACATGTATTCCCAGTCAAATGACAATCCAGGGACATCTTTTCTTAGAAATCTATATTGCGTCGCTCCTCTGTTGTTCTTCCTGAATAAATTAAAGGGGTTGTCCCATCACAAGGATCCTATCTATAATGCTTGTTAATGTGAATGTAAGACTTTTCCTAAATACATTTCTTCAGCAAAACTGCTTTGTTTGTCCACTATATTACTTTATTCATTTTTTTGTGGCCACAGCCCTGACCTAGCTGCTCCTGAGTCAAGTGATGTATCTGCCTGCTCCCAGGGGGGAGGGAGGAGGGGCTAAGTGCAGGGGAGCGAGCCCGGAGGGGGGGGGGGGGGGGGGGTTGGTAGTTTACCCTTTGGGGGAAGGGGCCACCAATGCAGGGTTAGACGCCGGCACAGGTGAAGCCGGCAACATCGCTATGCTTCTGCCCTGCATGATGCCAGCAGCGGCAGAATCGATGCTGCTATTCCAGGGGAGGGGGGGGGCATCTACACTCCCCGGTATCCGCTGTAATAGAGAGCTGGATGCCGGGGGCAGTTAGACGCCGGCACAGGTGAAGCCAGCAACATCGCTATGCTTCTGCCCTGCATGAAGCCAGCAGCGGCAGCAGCGATACCCGACTCCCTGTCGGGTCTGTATTCGCATTGTGAAGGCTAGACTGGTGTATGAGCGCACACGCAGGGCCGGCGGCATCTCGCTGCTTGGCTTTGCAAATGTGACCCCGCCCACCAATGACAAAACAAAGCCGGAAGACAGAAGATTTCAAAGAAACGAAGACTGGTGAGTATGCGACGTGGGACAACCCCTTTAATATGGGCGGGTTCACACCTGCGCCCAGTCTCTACTTTCAGGTTTCCGTCTTCTGCCCAAAAAAAAACTGGACAGGAGACGGAAACTGGCAGTTTCCAAAGTGTCTGTCCGTGAGCGTTTTGTGGTCTCTGTGGGGAAACAGTTTTTGGTTGTTTTTTTTAACTGGACACAAAGTCAGACATGCAGGACCGCCGCGGAGACCACAAAACGCTCACGGGTGGACACGATCTGCCAGGTTTCCGTCTCCTGTCAGCAGGAGACGGAAACTGAAAGCTGAGACCGGTGCGCATGTGTGAACCCGCCCTCATTCATATTAAAGAAAGAAAAAAAAATAGTGATTGATTCCTATAAAGTTAAATATGTAACAAACCATGTATTTAGTTACTCACAATATCAATAATTGTATAATTACAAATAATTCATCTGCATAACCAGCTTGATTTGATAAGCAAAAGTTTGGGAAAGAGGCCCTGTGTGAGCTGTAAATGTGGATATCATCCAGCTTTCCCAAAACCAGATACAACCAAAACTATATCTAGAAAAACAGCTGAACAGAGAGATAGAGGTGAACTTGAACACATTCTATATAGGTGATCCCATACTGTGGGACAAGTGCTAAATCACTGACCCGGTCACAAATGAATATTTTGCAGCTGTAGAATTGGGACTCCATCCAAATAATCGGGTATTTGGTGAGGCTGGAGGCGGCCGGACAATGGTCTCAATCCCAACACAGCAGGGGGCACCTTTCATGTTTCTATATAAGCTAAGTAGTGATACATTACCAGCGCATGATACTAACATGTAACATGTGAAGATATTTCTATCAACCTATAAAAGAAAAAACGCACATTATAAAGAAAATGAGAAGCCTGAAGAGCCTTAATAATACACACGTGTCCTGCCTGCCTTCTGCCTGTATGGATTTTATTAGCGGCCTCTCATAATCCAGAGGTCTGCATGGAAATAGTATTTAGTACATCATTAGACATGGGAAAAGATCACAGAGGAAGGAAATTCCGTGGATTGTATCCTCCAGATGATTTCACCACATTTAAGAAGCAGTCCGTGCGTGAGAAAGGAAAACAGAGGAACTGCATTACCAGATCTTCGATGTTTCCATAGATGTTCTTCTTCATGCCCGATGCCCGTGTAGCCACCCAGCCTCCCAACGTACTGAACTCCATGGAATCCGGCTCGTGACCCGTGCAGTATCCACTCTCCCCAAGCTGAAACAGATCAAAGGGAAAGTAAGGAAACATGGAGGTAACAATAGTCTGAAGGAAAAGACTTCAACTGCAGCTTCACAGTAAAATGTTCCAAGTCTCTTTGAGAGCCCTTTTTATTCCCCGTGCGTATTCCTAAGGCACATACCCCTACCCAAATGATATCAAAAGTGCCATGAGATATCCGACAGGACTACATTTAGGGCAGAAATGGAGATGGACATCCTATTAGATTCCTCTATATTTTCCGGCCGTCTGGCTGTCCACCATGACTTTGACATCCTGATTATCGCCAGAGTGTCTCGTGGCGTTGACCAGCTGTGGAACCCACGACTCCCCATTAGTTTAGGAGGCAGACTAAGGATGGATACCTAAGGCTGGTCTTACACGACCGTAGTTTAAGACCGTAAATGGTGCGCAATTGAGGGTTTTAAGTTGCAGACCATTTGTGGACCCACTGTTTTCTATGCGGCCTCTTACACCACCGTAGATTTTGTCCGTGGTGTGGCATGCTATAACCGTGGTCCGGACAGTATACTGCAGGTCCGTAATGGCCGTGTTTTTACGGCATGGACTGTCCCATACAAGTCTTTGGGTGCGTGCAGTTATGCGGATATACACTGAACATACATCAGTGTATATCCGCAATTGCGGATGTCAACACGTGTGTTTTGTTTTTTGTGGATCCACATAATACTGATACACACGGAACGTTGCGGATGCACTTTGCAGTTGGGCACGGAATCAATTTTTAGAGTGAAATTAGTGTTGTGGATCCGCAATTTGCGGACCGCAAAACCACTACGGTTGTGTAAGACCAGCCTAAGGCTTAGTTCACACGTTTTAGGGTGGTCGAGGAATTTGGTCTGGAAAAAAATCCACTTCGGGAATTAGGAAGCTTTTTTGGGGGCGTTTTTTGAGCTTTTTTTTCCAGGTTTTTTCCTCCAGCACAGTGAATGGACCTTGGAATAAACGTAGAACCAGATACCAATATTGAGGCGCAGTCCACCACAAAATCAGCAGCAGATTCTACAGCCCATTGTTTATAATGGAAGACAGAAGCAGGATACTTTAAAAAAATAAAAAAAATAAAACACCCTGCTTGATCTTTCTGTCTAAACCTTGGCTGCTTCAGCCATGGAGTCCATGACACGAGGTTCCCTGCCACAGCGCACCTTGACCCCCTACCCCGTTCCACCCACTGCAAACCAGGACAAAGTGGACAATCTTTATTACAGATCTGCACTGAGCACCCAAGATGAGCCACTTTTACGCGGATTTTTTTGTGGTAATGGTTGCGATAAACTCCCCCCCATAGATTCCCTTTCCTGGTAATTTTTCTTCTCTGCTGTGCTTTTTATAATTCAGCCTAATCACATCAATGACTTTGATCTGAATGAATGCTCCGTTTGAGAATTACCCCTTAATGCAATGACATCTTGCAAAACAAATTCTTGGAAAACATATTGACAGCGAACTATATCCACAAGAAAAAAAAAATTTTTTTTCACAAACTACATCTAAACCCGTCCAATAAATAAAGTCGTTAATCTCTCGTTCCCTTTCCTCTAATGTGATGTGCTGCAGCCTGTACAAAATGTGAGCAAATTGCCTGCACTTAATTCTCTCAAGGACTGATGTGTTTTAATGTACAGCCATCTGGTTGGGCTTCCTGTATGCAACAGCACCATCTATTAGCGATGCAGATCATGCATTCCTGTACATTAAATAGTCACTTGTTCCTCATTTTTCCATATTAGCTTGGCTTTGCCATCTGTACGGCACCTGAGTTGGAATAGATGCCCTTAAACTGCTACAAAACCGAGCAGTCCCACTGAAATCATTTCCAAAGCTCAGCAGTCTTGCATCAAACGCTCCGGAGTCAGCCATCTGTGGATCTGGAGTTTACGGTATACCCAGCTATCAATCAGAGGTAATCAATTTTGGTTAACCGAGAATTTCCGCGCTGGTAATAAGTCAATAAAAGTAGTAAAGTGTGTCAAGTGAGGTTGTATGCGTATACACAGGTCTTTGATATGTAGAGGGTCTGGCGTTGTAACGGCTGAGTTGCGTACAGACGCTAATGCTAATAGTTTCCTTCAGTGTGTTTGTGAATGTGAGGAAATGGGCGATTTCAGCAACCCAAATGCAAAACATATTGTAATAGAAAACAATCTGCCAGAAGAGATCCCTAAAAAAAAAACCTCCTGAAAGTTATGATTTGTCCCTAAAATAATAAACATGTGGCTCATTGCGAGCGCCACTTAAAATGTACTTACTGCTTACCAAGGGGAGGCGCTGACTGCACACTGTGGACTAATAGGAAGACTACGGGGCCACTTATCAGAGGTAACGGGGGTGTTAAAGAAGTTTCCACATCTCAGGCATTTATCTATTTATGCTCATCTGCAGGATATACCATAAAAGTCTTACAGATGTAAGTTCCACCTCTGGGACCAGCAGGGCGTCAGTGCCCGCCATACTGCAGCCACTGTGTCACTGCTTCTCTCTATTTATGTCTATGGGAGTCTCAAAGACTGCCCAGTAAGGGTTGGTTCACATATACATTGGTATTCCGTTTGGGGGAGTCCGCATGGGGACCCCCTTGCAAGCGGTGTGCAGTTAAAAGCACACGGATCCCCATAGACTATAATGGGGTATGAGTGCTTGGCGCCAGATCTCTGCACCGAACAAGCAGACAGGAAAGTGGTTACAATCTACTTTCCTCTCCGCATGATTTGTATGGGCAGCACATGGCAAGCACATGGACCCCATTATAGTCTATGGGGTCTGTGTGCTTTCGCTGCACAGTGCTTGTAAATGTGTTTGGTATTCCATTTGGGGGGTCTTGTTATAGTGGAGCAGGGAGCACTCTTGGGGCTCATGCACACAACTGTATGCAAGCTGCCAGCTGTGATATAATGAATGTCATCCATCAGGGGACCCAAACACTGGAGCATAGGAGCGCTTTCAGTGGTTACATACGGACACCGACAGATCCCACTGACTATAATGGAGTACACAGTTTCAAAACTGAAACCGGCAAAGAGAAAAGTCCTATATGTTGGAGACTCCAGCGCAGATGTGAATCTAGCCTTACACATTTATGGTGCACCCGCAGGATATAGATGGGAGACTCATCTCTGTGAAGAAACCCCATCCCAACTGGGCAAGGTGCACCTGAAAGTTGGCTGAGCACGCTTGCGCTGCAGTTTCCATAGCTCCTAACAAAGTATATGCAGGCGGTCACAGCCAACTTTTTTTTTTTTTTTTAAATGTATATTTCAAATGTACATTTTCTTTCCTATCAGTATGTCTTTGTAGAATGGGAGGAAATCCACGTAAACACAGGAGAACATACAAACTACTTGCAGATGTTGTTTCTGGCAGGACTCGAACCCAGGACTCTAGCGCTGCAAAGCTGCATCGCTAACCACTGAGCCACCATGTTGCCCCCTGCCAACCTTCTGATCCTACCCTGGATGCGGTAGCTTTCTGCAAAGCATGATCCAAACACAAATTCCAAGTTTACATTTACCTGTTTTTCCAAATCCTGACCAGTGATGCCAGCTTCAATGTGTGCCGTCAGGTTCTTCTCATCAATCCAGAGAATTCGGCTCTGAAGAACGAGATAAAAAAAATTAAGGTTTGTATAAATATCTGCCAGGCCTAATAAAGTGGCCTCATATATGAACTTTGTATAAAGGTAAGATATTAAATGTCAACTTTGACGGAGAAATGTCTTTTATCAACCGTTCTATGTAACTGTGCCTGAGGAAGGGATCCGAGATATCCGAAAGCTTGAAATCTGTCATCATTTTTAGTTACCCATTAAAAAATTCAGTGGGCGCAATAAAACAATGAGCTACTCTGCTGGAAAAGATCCGAGCAGTTATTTGCGGGGTGAGCAAACTGAATGGGACGTAATATGTAAAGCATTTCACCTTAAAAGATGGATATGATGGCAGAGATATAATATCAATGTCTGTCAGAACTTAGAACATGGCGTTCAGCTCGATGATTAAAATTTCCAATCAGACGCCTACAACCCCCCATACTCTCCCTCCTCAACACACCTTGAAAAGCTTATATGTGAATAAAGCTCTATGGTGAGCTGATGTGTGTTTATCCGAGGAGAGGTCTTCTGAAACAGATTAATCACATGTGCAGAGCCAAGAATGCCAGGGCCTTGATGTGGCAGCCAAAATACATGAAATTACCTTTAAAATCCTATTATACGCAGAATGATTCCTTTGTGCGGTTTGATGCTGTTTATTGAGCTTGTTTGGGACTATGATGTTTTTCGCATGTAGAACAGATATGAACTTGTGCTGACCTGGCCTATTCCACCCGGAAAATATCACCAAGTGGGGGCTGCAAACAGGGGGTTAAATGCTGGAAGAAACCCGAACGCTGGGGCAGTGATAACGTAACGAAGAGGAACGAAATCAGAAATAAGGACCAGGAGGAAATCTGGAAATGTATTGCTTTACTTCTCTTGTAACAATCCAGAGAAAGCCTTAGGAAGGGTTTATAGCAGGGGTGTCCAAATTTTTAGCAAACGAGTGCCAGATTTGGGGAAATGAAAATATAAAAAACAAAGGTTTTCCTAGAAACTGCTGTATGTGAGCGGCATATCCTGAGGTTTTTAGTGACAAGGAATAGATCATTTCAGATCTCTGTCACCATAAAGGATGTCAGTCTGAAAGCCGTCTACTGTAGATGGAACTGTAAACTATAGATCGAGTGAATGGCAATGTGCCTGCAGCAAATTTATGTTGTGTAGGTGGGAAACAGTCAGTAGGTTTGCTGACAAATTTTTCTGACACATTAATTGAGCTCCTAAAATGTAGAAAACCCCTGTAAATCAGGTTACTCTGCATTAATATGTGCGTTGGCTTAGTCTGTTCTTTTGGTCCAATGCAAAAAATGGGTCCCATTGACTATAATGAAGTCCTTTGGGTGTCCCCTAAAATCATGTAATTAAAAAGTCAGGTTTTGGGGACTTTTTTTGTAAAGGACTTTTGGAAGGACACCAGAGCAGGTATATACTGTGCCCGGTGTAAAGGCCTGCACTATACATACCTGAAGTCCAGGGGACTTTGTGCACATACTACTGTAGTTGTGCAAGGAGAAGTGCAGAATTATAAATACAGCTCTGGAATATAGTACAGGATCTGTACAAAACAAGGGATGCTGAAGTAGATAGTTAAAGTGATCCTATCATTAAAACTGAAATTTTCAATACTGTGTAAGCTGCCATTTTTTTGTGGCCGGCGGGCATGTGCAGTCAGCTGCCCGAGGCCTAGAAGTTTGAAGCCACCGCTGGAAAAAGACGCAAAGAAGACCCGTTCCTGAAGAAGATGGAGGCGGCGCTGGAGATTTCTCTCGCAGCATTGGGGATGCCCCCAGTGCTATTTGAGTGCTGGGGCCCGCCTCCAGTGCTGTGAGAGAACTTATTTGCATACAGACAAAAAAACGGATTATATACTGGTGCGGAGAAGACATCTAAAGGTAGGAGACGAATAGCCTTTCTTAAGGCTATTCCTACATGTTAGTCACAAAAAAATTCAGTTTTAATGATAGGACGCCTTTAAGTGCAGATTAGAGATGAGCGAACACTAAAATGTTCGAGGTTCGAAATTCGATTCGAACAGCCGCTCAATGTTCGTGTGTTCGAACGGGTTTCGAACCCCATTATAGTCTATGGGGAACAGATACTCGTTAAGGGGGAAACCCAAATCCGTGTCTGGAGGGTCACCAAGTCCACTATGACACCCCAGGAAATGATGCCAACACCTCTGGAATGACACTGGGACAGCAGGGGAAGCATGTCTGGGGGCATCTAACACACCAAAGACCCTCTATTACCCCAACATCACTGCCTAACAACTACACACTTTCCACATTCAAAAAAACCTCTATCAAAGTGGGAAAATACCTGGAAACCTTCTTTACTCCCCAAATGGATGGACACAAACCCCAATTTAAGCTCAACAAACAGTAACAACCACCCCTTTAAATCACGTTCCCCATGACAACCACAAATGGAATAGGCAATGGGAATTCCAAAAGCCCTCACCCTTAACTGTCATTTTGAGTGAGTGTGTGTGTGTGTGTGTGTGTGTGTGTGTGTGTGTGTGTGTGTGTGTGTGATGTGGTAAGACCTTCCAAAATTCACTTTTCTAGCCCTTAACATGAGCCCTTCCAAACAAAGTTACATGACCTTAAGCTGAGCTACCAGCAGAGATTGAGGCCCTTGGCATGAGTAGAGCCTTGCACCAGCAGTGTTTTTGGCACTTAGGGTGAGTTGAGCCTTGTACCAGCGTGTGTCCCTTAACATCAGGCGGGCCCTAAGTTCTGCGCTTTGCACAAAAGTTCCACATTAACTAGGCTGAATGGTACAAAGATTAGTAGGCCCGAGAACCAGGAACAGGTCTTGCAATGGCTGTCGGATAACGCTTAAAGCACATTGTCCACCAGCCAGTCAGCCTCTACCTCCTCTTACCCAACAGTCTTGTCCTCCTTCCACCCAAAATTCCCAATCTTCTCAGAACAATAACCCCAACTGTCCCTGCTCCCCAGAGCTGTTCTCCCTTCCTTTGACTGTACCGCAACCTGCCCCTCCATTTCGCGATTCCACGGACCTAACAGACGAGTATCTGTGTCCAGATGCTCAAACACTAGAGTCTCCTCCATTCCATCTCCGGTCGATTTGGTGGCGGATGACCAGCAACCCACCCTCATCGACGACGATGAGACGCAGTTGCTGTCAGGGCAGCCAGTTGACATGCGCATTGTGCAGGAGGAGGAGGCGAGACAGGAGTTGGAAGAGGAGGTGGTGGACGACGAGGACACCGACCCCACCTGGACAAGGCAGATGTCAAGCTGGGAAAGTAGTGTGGATGTTGAGGCAGGTGCAGCACCAAAAAGGGTAGCTAGAGGCAGAGACATGTCCAGAGGCAGAGGTCAGCTGCTTTGCCGAAGCCAGGCCAGACCCGGAATGTCCGAAGATGTTCCCTTTTGTACCCAGCCCAGAAAAACTCCCCCATCGAGGGCACGTTTCTTGAAGGTGTAGAGTTTTTTCAAGGAATGCGCCGAGGACAGATATAGTGTCGTCTACACAATTTGCCTCTCGAAATCGAGTAGGGGCCCTGAGAAGAGCAACCTGTCCACCACTTCAATGCACCGTCATTTGGAATCCAAGCAATGGAATCAGTGGCAGGCAGCAACGGCAGGACAAACGTCGCCCGCCGTTCATGCCACTGCCTCTGCTCACAGTGCTGGCGATGCACTCCAGAGGACGAGCCAGGACATCACTTCATCTGCCTCCGCCACTTTGTTGACTTCTCCCTCATCCTCCCCTGTTTCTGTCTTATCTCCTTCTCCTGCACCATCAAAGGCACCATCAGGCGCTTCTTTACAACAACCCACCATCTCTCAGACATTGGAGCGCCGGCAGAAATACACCGCTAACCACCCACCCACGCAAGCCTAGAACGCCAACATCGCTAAACTGCTGGCCCAGGAGAGGTTGGCGTTCCGGCTTGTTGAAACTCCCGCCTTCCCGGACCTGATGGCAACTGTGGCACCTCACTATGCCGTCCCTAGCCGTCTCAACTTCTCCCGGTGTGGCGTCCCCGCCTTGCACCAGCACGTGTCACTCAACATCAGGTGGGCCCTTAGTTCCGCGCTTTGCTGCAAGGTCCACTTGACCACCGACACTTGGACAAGCGCCTGTGGTCAGGGATGCTGCAGTGCTTATCTTTAATGACAGGCAGGGTGAATGTGGTGGAGTCTGTTCCCCGGGTGCAAACTGGGGTGGCCTATCTCCTCTCCCAGGCCAAAATTCATGGCAGGAGTAGACTGAAACCCTACGACGCTGCAACCTCCACCACAGCTACTAGCGGCAAACGCTAAAACACTGGTGTGGGGAGACGTCAGCAGGCGGTGCTGAAGCTCATCAGCTTGGGGGACAGACAGCACAGTGCCTCCGAGGTCAGGGATGCCATCCTGGCTGAGATGGCATTTTTTTTTCCCTGCTACACCTGGGGCCTGGCATTTTTACGCCTGTGATAATGGCTGGAACCTGGTAGCGGCTCTGGAGCTTGCCAGCCTCCAACACGTTCCATGTTTGGCCCACGTCTAACCTAGTGGTGCAAAGTTTTTTAAAAACATACCCAAATGTACCGAAGCTACTGTTGAAAATGCGGCGCTTGTGCGCCCACTTTTGCAAGTGCACAGGAGTCGCTGCTAGCCTAAAAACACTCTAGCAAGGCCTACATCTGTCCAAACACAGGCTGTTGTCCGTCATTCACACACGCTGAAACCCTACAATACCATATCTTGAGCAGGGTGTGTGAGCTGCACAGACCTTTGATGGAGTTCCATCTACAAAACCCAAGGGTTCCTCAAAGTCAGCAACCAAAGTTTCTGCACCATGAGTTTCCAGGGGTGGCAGAGTTATGGCTAGGGGAAGAGGCATGGATAGGGATGATGTCTAGGGGCAAAAGCAGTGTGGATGTGGAGGCAAGCTAAGCAGGAAAAACTGGGGGTACAAGCTAAGGCATGGACTGGGGTGATGTCTAGGGGCAAAAGCAGTGTGGATGTGGAGGCAAGCTAAGCAGGAAAAACTGGGGATACAAGCTAAGGCATGGACTGGGGTGATGTCTAGGGGCAAAAGCAGTGTGGATGTGGAGGCAAGCTAAGCAGGAAAAACTGGGGGTACAAGCTAAGGCATGGACTGGGGTGATGTCTAGGGGCAAAAGCAGTGTGGATGTGGAGGCAAGCTAAGCAGGAAAAACTGGGGGTACAAGCTAAGGCATGGACTGGGGTGATGTCTAGGGGCAAAAGCAGTGTGGATGTGGAGGCAAGCTAAGCAGGAAAAACTGGGGGTACAAGCTAAGGCATGGACTGGGGTGATGTCTAGGGGCAAAAGCAGTGTGGATTTGGAGGCAAGCAAAGCAGGGAAAATGGTGGCTAGAGGCAAAGGGATGTCCATAGGCAGCAAGGGCAAAGATGCAAAACTCTCCCGTTTCAAGAATTTTCCTGACTTGTTTCCCCACAAAACATTCCTGGGAGGAGGGCTGAAACACCACCCTCCTCCTCCTCCGCTGTTAGATTTACCCCAGCTACGAGCTGAAAACGCTGCAACACTGGTGTGGGGAGACGTCAGCAGGCTGGGCTGAAGCTCATCAGCTTGGGAGACGGACAGCACACTGCCTCTGAGGTCAGGGATGCCATCCTGGATGAGATGGCAATTTGTTTATCCCCGCTGCCCCTGGGGCCAGGTTTTTTAGCTTGTTGGAGGGCTCTGGAGCTTGCCAGCCTCCAACACGTTCCATGCCTGGCCCACATGTTCAATGTAGTGGTGCAATGATTTTTAAAAACATACCCCAAATTAGCTGAGCTAAGGGTGAAAGTGCGGCACTTGGACACCCACTTTCCCAAGTCTACAGTACCTGGAGCTAGCCGCAATACACTCCAGCAAGGCCTACATCTGCCTGAAGCACCTACTGTTGTGCGAGGTCACCACACGCTCTAACCCTAGATACCGTATGTTCAGCAGGGTGTGTGAGCAGCAGAGACCTTTGATGGAGTACCAGCTACAAAACCCAAGGGTTCCTCAGAGTCAGCTCCCTCACTTTCTGCACCATGAGTTTCCATGGGTGGCAGACTTATGGCTAGAGGCACAGGCATGGATAGGGGTGATGTGTAGGGGCAAAAGCAGTGTGGATGTGGAGGCAAGCTAAGCAGCAAAAACTGGGGGTACAAGCAGCCGGTGACATCATCACTGACAAGCACAGCTGTCTGTCAGCTGACAGGCTGACTTTCACCAAAATGAACAGACAATGGATAGACTCATCATATACATGTCAGTTACATGACAAATTTAGTGCAATTTGCAAGTCCAAGATGGTTTGGAGATCTGCGGAGAGGAATCTCACCACCTCTTGCGGGTGCCATCATTTGGAAGGCAAGCCCTGGGCTCAGTGGGTGAGAGCAAGCGCAGGATAATCGTCGTTTGGCCTGGCGGCCACTGCCTCTTCCACTGTTGACAGGGCTGGCGCTGCAGTCCAGACCAGGAGCCAGGACACCTCCACATCTGCCTCTGACACTTTGGGGAGTTCACCCTTATCCTCACCTTTTCCTGCCATTTCTCCTTTTGCCCGCGCCATCATGCGCCTCTTCCCAGCAACTCCCCATCTCCCAAGCCTTTCATTTCATGCTAAAGTACAGCGCAACCCACCCACATGCCCAAGGCTTCAACGGCCTCATCTCAAGAAATCTGGCCCAGGAGATGTTGGAATCCCGGCTGGGGGACACTCTGCCCTTTTTGGGCAGAGTGTCTACTGCGCCACCGCACTGTGCCGTCCACACCAGCACTTTCCCCCAAACATGAGGCGGTCCCTAAATTCAGCGCTTAGCCCTAAAGTTCCATGTGACCAGTTACGAATGGACAAGTGCATGCGGACAGGGACGCTACCTTTCAATTTGGGCACAGTGGTTGAATGTAGTTGAGGCGTGGACCGGGTCGCAAAATGTGGTGGCCTGACTTGTCTCCCCACACAACATTCCTGGGAGGAGGGCTGAAACACCACCCTCCTCCGCTGTTAAATTGACCCCAGCTACGAGCTGGAAACGCTGCAACACTGGTGTGGGGAGACGTCAGCGGGCCGTGCTGAAGCTCATCAGCTTGGGGGCCAGACAGCACACTGCCTACAAAGTGAGTCATGCCATCCTCGATGAGACGGCAATGTGGTTTTTGCCACTGCACCTGGGCCCAGGCATGTTGTCATGTGTGATAATGGCCGTAACCTGGGATTGGCTCTGTAGCTTGGCAGCCTGCAACATATTCCATGCCTGGGCCACGTTTTTAACTCATTGCTGCTAATCTTTTGAAAAAGGTACCCCAATGTTCCTGAGCTACTGGTGAAAGTGTGGCGCTTGTGCGGATAGTTTTTAAAGTGTATAGTTGCCGCTGCTAGCCTCTATGCACTCCTACAACGCCTGTACCTGCTGGAACAACGGCTGTTGTGCGACGTCTCCACACTGCTGGCACTAAACATATCATGTGTTGAGCAGAGTGTGTGAGCAGCACAGACCTTTGATGTAGTTCCAACTCCAAAACCCTCGGGTTCGTCAAAGTCAACTCCCTCAGTTGCTCAACCATGAGTGGCCATGGGTGGCAGACTTATGTGAAATCCCATCCCATCCATTGCACTGGACACGAAACATTAGCATGCGCTCAGCACAACTTCGGATATGGCAGATGCGTTAAGCAGGGTGCAGGGTACAACACAGACCAGGCCCGAGCACCAGGAACAGGTGTTAGAAATACTGCAGCATCTGCCATTTCCTTCCAATTTTGGGGTTTTGGACCCGCCACCGACTTGTCTGGACCTAAGTGGGGATCATGAGACACAGTTGCCATCAAGGCAAGCTGTGGTCATGTGCGGTTTGCAGTAAGGGGGCAGTGCGCAATTGGAAGAGGAGTTGGTGGATGACGAGGCCACCGACCCCACATGGACAGGGGTGATGTCTAGGGGCTAAAGCAGTGTAGATGTAGAGGGAAGCTAAATCAACAAAAAACCTGGGTAGAAGCAAAGGCATAAACTGGGGTGATGTTTAGGGGTGAAAGCAGAGTAGATGTGGAGGGAAGCTAAGCAGCAAAAACAGTGGGTAGAAGCAAAGGCATGCAAAACTCTACCCTGTTGGAAGACTTATTCCTAGGTCTGGAACACGTTAATGGCCCCCCTGGACAAATTACTGCCACTCAGGGGCCTAGTGTCACCAGGAGGGACAAGTATAGGCGCATGTTGTGGGAATACCTGGCCGACACCAGCTCTGTCCTCTCCGATCCCTCTGTGCTCTACAGCCTAAACTTATTTTCTCATCTTTTTTTCTGAACTGCACATCTCTTGCCTGCTTCCTTTGGGATCTTAGAAATGGTGGTCCACTTCCACAGATGGTAACTTCAATAGACAGTGTAACGGGAGTAGCTGAGGGATCGCTGTCTTAACCACTTTTTGGCACAAAATTAACTTCCAAAGCCAAATATGGTGCAAGTATATGATGCAAGGACACCTACACACCTATCTCTGACACATTGGGGAGTTCACCCTCATGCGCCCTTTTGGCCTGCACCATCATGCGCCTCTTCCCAGCCACTCCACATTTCCCAAGCTTTTCATTGCAGGCAGAAGTACAATACAACCCACCCCCATGCCCAAGCCTGTAACAGCCTCATCGATAAACTGCTGGCCCTGGAGATGTTGGTGTTTGTTTATGCTTCTGGAGACCCAGGCCTTCCGTCAGCAGATGGCAGCTGGGGCACCTCCCTATGCTGGGCCTAGCCGTTACTACTTCTCTTGGTGTGCTGTCTCTGCCTTGCGCCTGCATGTGTCCCATAACATCAGTCGGGCCCAGAGCTCTGCGCTTTGCTGCAAGGTCCACTTGACCACCGACACATGGACAAGCGCCTGTGGTCAGGGATGCTGCAGTGCTTATCTTTAATGACAGGCAGGGTGAATGTGGTGGAGTCTGTTCCCCGGGTGCAAACTGGGGTGGCCTATCTCCTCTCCCAGGCCAAAATTCATGGCAGGAGTAGACTGAAACCCTACGAAGCTGCAACCTCCACCCCAGCTACTAGCGGAAAACACTGTAACACTGGCATGGGGAGATGTCAGTAGGCCGTGCTGAAACTGATCAGCTTGGGGGACAGACAGCACAGTGCCTCCGAGGTCAGGGATGCCATCCTGGCTGAGATGGCATTTTTTTTTCCCTGCTACACCTGGGGCCTGGCATTTTTGCGCCTGTGATAATGGCTGGAACCTGGTAGCAGATCTGGAGCTTGCCAGACTCAAACACGGTCCACGCATGGCCCACGTTTTCCAACTTGTTGGTGCCATGTTTCTTTGAAACCTACACCATTGTGCCTGATATACAGGTCAAAGTGGGGCCATTTTCGTAAGTGAGAACTAGCCTCTGCTAGGCAGAAAACATTCAGAGCACACTCCTCTCATCTTCGCACCGTTGGCTGGCGGAGGAAGACGAGGGGGTTGGAGTGGCATCTGATGTCCCTATCCCACACGAGGCTAGAGGGTGCACTTCAGTGCATCCCATTGCTTCACCACAAATGGTGTGAAGGGGAGTGGAAAATGGAGGAAATGGAGAGTGACCCTTACAGTTGGGGCCAGCAAAGGCATGCCAAGTAACACACTGGCACACATGGCTGACTTCATCTTGGGTTGCTTTTCAACACATATTTCACATCATGAAGAACAAATAATACTGGATTTTTTCAAGCCTCGAACCCCGGTCTAGGTCTAATGTCTGTTCCTTTCTTATATTAGGGGAGAGGGAAAAAAAATTACTTCAGTGATACGTTTAGCGTACATAGACTGACTATTAATGTGTATCCCACTTAGTGTTGTTAGGGTTACACACCGTCACAACCTGGCTAAAGCTTCTATAGCTGTTAATAAAGTCAACATAACTTTACGGTATCCAAAAAGACAGCTGGTACCGACAGAGAGCAAGACAAATGTCACCCAAAGCTGTGAGCTCTGAACACCCACAGTGACTTTGGCGTCATCATCATTATAAGGGAGTGGGTGGTAATAAATAACTTGGCAGTGCCTAAAACCCAAAAAGCTTATACAACTATATTTACATTAAGATACACAAATGAAACTTTTCAGTAGCATGTCATGAGACAAGCTGATAAGCTCTTCCTTTGTGCAGTGCTATTTGAAAGTTAAACGCTGCCTTTATTTTAATTCTGGAGAAGGTGCAGACATTAGATTTAGAACATGTTGTCTTCATTGTCCAAATCCTCTATATAGGTAACGCGTTTTTCGGGCCGAGCTGTCTGGGAACGAGCTGGTGCAGCACTGACAACCTGGGTGAATATGGCAAGAGCCTGAGATGTAGGGTGAATGAATCCCCAAATTATTTGTGGAATTCCCAGTGAGACAATGGCACTGTATACCAGTATTAAAAATTGTGGGTGCACATAACCCCCATATATTCTTTGAATTCCCAGTCAGACAATGGCACTGTATACCAGTATTAAAAATTGTGGGTGCACATAACCCCCATATATTCTTTGAATTCCCAGTCAGACAATGGCACTGTATACCAGTATTAAAAATTGTGGGTGCACATAACCCCCATATATTCTTTGAATTCCCAGTCAGACAAAGGAACTGTATAGCAGTATTAAAAATTGTGGGTGCACGTAACCCCCATATATTCTTTGAATTCCCAGTCAAACAATGGCACTGTATACCAGTATTAAAAATTGTGGGTGCACATAACCCCCATATATTCTTTGAATTCCCAGTCAGACAATGGCACTGTATACCAGTATTAAAAATTGTGGGTGCACATAACCCCCATATATTCTTTGAATTCCCAGTGAGACAAAGGAACTGTATAGCAGTATTAAAAATTGTGGGTGCACGTAACCCCCATATATTCTTTGAATTCCCAGTCAAACAATGGCACTGTATACCAGTATTAAAAATTGTGGGTGCACATAACCCCCATATATTCTTTGAATTCCCAGTCAGACAATGGCACTGTATACCAGTATTAAAAATTGTGGGTGCACATAACCCCCATATATTCTTTGAATTCCCAGTCAGACAATGGCACTGTATACCAGTATTAAAAATTGTGGGTGCACGTAACCCCCATATATTCTTTGAATTCCCAGTCAGACAATGGCACTGTATACCAGTATTAAAAATTGTGGGTGCACATAACCCCCATATATTCTTTGAATTCCCAGTCAGACAATGGCACTGTATACCAGTATTAAAAATTGTGGGTGCACATAACCCCCATATATTCTTTGAATTCCCAGTGAGACAAAGGAACTGTATAGCAGTATTAAAAATTGTGGGTGCACGTAACCCCCATATATTCTTTGAATTCCCAGTCAAACAATGGCACTGTATACCAGTATTAAAAATTGTGGGTGCACATAACCCCCATATATTCTTTGAATTCCCAGTCAGACAATGGCACTGTATAGCAGTATTAAAAATTGTGGGTGCACGTAACCCCCATATATTCTTTGAATTCCCAGTCAAACAATGGCACTGTATACCAGTATTAAAAATTGTGGGTGCACATAACCCCCATATATTCTTTGAATTCCCAGTCAGACAATGGCACTGTATACCAGTATTAAAAATTGTGGGTGCACATAACCCCCATATATTCTTTGAATTCCCAGTCAGACAATGGCACTGTATACCAGTATTAAAAATTGTGGGTGCACGTAACCCCCATATATTCTTTGAATTCCCAGTCAGACAATGGCACTGTATACCAGTATTAAAAATTGTGGGTGCACATAACCCCCATATATTCTTTGAATTCCCAGTCAGACAATGGCACTGTATACCAGTATTAAAAATTGTGGGTGCACATAACCCCCATATATTCTTTGAATTCCCAGTGAGACAAAGGAACTGTATAGCAGTATTAAAAATTGTGGGTGCACGTAACCCCCATATATTCTTTGAATTCCCAGTCAAACAATGGCACTGTATACCAGTATTAAAAATTGTGGGTGCACATAACCCCCATATATTCTTTGAATTCCCAGTCAGACAATGGCACTGTATACCAGTATTAAAAATTGTGGGTGCACGTAACCCCCATATATTCTTTGAATTCCCAGTCAGACAATGGCACTATATACCAGTATTAAAAATTGTGGGTGCACATAACCCCCATATATTCTTTGAATTCCCAGTCAGACAATGGCACTGTATACCAGTATTAAAAATTGTGGGTGCACATAACCCCCATATATTCTTTGAATTCCCAGTGAGACAATGGAACTGTATAGCAGTAGCAAAAATTGTGGGTGCACGTCACCCCAATATATTCTTTGAATTCCCAGTTAGACAATGGCACTGTATACCAGTAGTAAAAATTGTGGGTGCACATAACCCCCATATATTCTTTGAATTCCCAGTCAGACAATGGCACTGTATACCAGTATTAAAAATTGTGGGTGCACATAACCCCCATATATTCTTTGAATTCCCAGTCAGACAATGGCACTGTATACCAGTATTAAAAATTGTGGGTGCACATAACCCCCATATATTCTTTGAATTCCCAGTGAGACAAAGGAACTGTATAGCAGTATTAAAAATTGTGGGTGCACGTAACCCCCATATATTCTTTGAATTCCCAGTCAGACAATGGCACTGTATACCAGTATTAAAAATTGTGGGTGCACATAACCCCCATATATTCTTTGAATTCCCAGTCAGACAATGGCACTGTATACCAGTATTAAAAATTGTGGGTGCACATAACCCCCATATATTCTTTGAATTCCCAGTCAGACAATGGCACTGTATACCAGTATTAGAAATTGTGGGTGCACATAACCCCCATATATTCTTTGAATTCCCAGTCAGACAATGGCACTGTATACCAGTATTAGAAATTGTGGGTGCACATAACCCCCATATATTCTTTGAATTCCCAGTCAGACAATGGCACTGTATACCAGTATTAGAAATTGTGGGTGCACATAACCCCCATATATTCTTTGAATTCCCAGTCAGACAATGGCACTATATACCAGTATTAAAAATTGTGGGTGCACATAACCCCCATATATTCTTTGAATTCCCAGTCAGACAATGGCACTGTATACCAGTATTAAAAATTGTGGGTGCACATAACCCCCATATATTCTTTGAATTCCCAGTGAGACAAAGGAACTGTATAGCAGTATTAAAAATTGTGGGTGCACGTAACCCCCATATATTCTTTGAATTCCCAGTCAGACAATGGCACTGTATACCAGTATTAAAAATTGTGGGTGCACATAACCCCCATATATTCTTTGAATTCCCAGTGAGACAATGGAACTGTATAGCAGTAGCAAAAATTGTGGGTGCACGTCACCCCAATATATTCTTTGAATTCCCAGTCAGACAATGGCACTGTATACCAGTATTAAAAATTGTGGGTGCACGTAACCCCCATATATTCTTTGAATTCCCAGTCAGACAATGGCACTATATACCAGTATTAAAAATTGTGGGTGCACATAACCCCCATATATTCTTTGAATTCCCAGTCAGACAATGGCACTGTATAGCAGTATTAAAAATTGTGGGTGCACATAACCCCCATATATTCTTTGAATTCCCAGTGAGACAATGGCACTGTATACCAGTAGCAAAAATTGTGGGTGTATATAGCCCCAATTCTATTGCTAGGGGACTTGCAGGGTATTTCTGAGGTGAAGGTGGGGGGGCACACCGTTGGAACGGGGATTTGGGGTGTATATATGGGGTATACGGGAATACACTGTCAGTGTGTTCCATTCAGGATCCTGGGAAAGCTGGGTTGCGGCGATTGAGCCCGTCAGTGCCACGTTACACTGACAAGCTTCTCCCTGGAATTGAAGTTATATGTAAGCCCAATATATTCTTTGAATTCCCAGTGAGACAATGGCACTATATGGCAGTAGCAAAAATAGTGGGTGTATATAGCCCCAATTCTATTGCTAGGGGACTTGCAGGGTATTTCTGGGGTGAAGGTGGGGGGGCATACCGTTGGAACGGGTATCGGGGTATATATCGGGTATACGGGAATACACTGACAGTGTATTCCATTCAGGATCCTGGGAAAGCTGGGTTGCGGCGATTGAGCCCGTCAGTGCCACGTTACACTGACAAGCTTCTCCCTGGAATTTAGCTCTTATAAGAGCTGTTGGTTGTCTTCTCCTTCCTATCCTAGCCTGTCCCTGCCTACCCAGAATCTAAGCCCTAGCTAACTGGACGGAAACCTCCGTCCTCGGTGAATTGCAAGCTCAGAATGACGCGAACCTGGGCGGCGCTGTTCTTTTAAATTAGAGGTCACATGTTTTCGGCAGCCAATGGGTTTTGCCTACTTTTTTCAACGTCACCGGTGTCGTAGTTCCTGTCCCACCTACCCTGCGCTGTTATTGGAGCAAAAAAGGCGCCAGGGAAGGTGGGAGGGGAATCGAGTAATGGCGCACTTTACCACGCGGTGTTCGATTCGATTCGAACATGCCGAACAGCCTAATATCCGATCGAACATGAGTTCGATAGAACACTGTTCGCTCATCTCTAGTGCAGATGATCTTAGAAGGATGAGCAAATATAATTCCATCTTGATGTTAATAGATGAGCGGTAAGACAATGCAGTAAATGACACAAAAGATAATACAGATGGAAAAATAAAAGGGAAGTGTGAAATATGAACAAGACTTCCAAGTTTCTACTTAAAATTACAGTGAATAATTTGATAACCTAAGTCAATCACTCCATTTACACACTGTGTAGGGTCCAGTATATCTTTTGCTGTATATAGAGTATATTTCCAGGCTGCCAGGTTTGTGTCATTTCATCAAACTCCAATAAAAAAATGCAAGTCAGCAGTGCTCAAGGAGGAGACGAACGGGGCAAGGGGCTGCCAGGTTATTCTTGGCTCTGAAATCCCACATGTGAACTGGAATGATCTATGTGTTACTTATATCCTCTGATTATAATGTCACCGATACAGTGTATACCGGGGTAAGCTACCTTAAAAGCCCATTAAATGAACCTACACGAAGGTAGAAGGGGTTGTCTCATGAAAGCAACCTCTGTCCATGTGTCCCATTAGGTCTCGCAGATATCACAGAGAGGTTCCTTTATAAGGAAGAATGGAGAGACCCTCTGTATGAGCAAAGGACTTCAGCCAACAGCAGGACTCCAGCGCTGCAAGGCTGCAGTGCTAAACACTGAGAAGATTTACAAGATTCCCATCCCCAATGCAGGACGTTTCCGCCGCGCTTACGACACAGGGAGCCCCAGCCTCAAATGGTTTTGGACACTTTTTCAGGAATTACAGACTAAATGCCCCACACAAGGGATTTTGTTGGTTTTACTTACCATCTGTGACGTATCCAAGGAGACAATGCTTCGCTTCTCATTTTCGGGACACTCTAATGCACTGGATACACTTGTCCCACCTGCAATACATATTACACTGTTTATCATGTCTCTAATATCAGATTGAGTACAAAAAAATATTGCTAAGTTTGGATAACAGAAGGAAACTTAGTGGGTGTTATACAGGACTTAACATGGCAGTGAACTGAAGGCCCCTTTACAAGGCTTGCCTGTAAGGAAAACGGAAGACCCAAAATGACCCTTTGACTCGATAATAATTTTCTGTTGCACTAATTCAGCATGCTGCGCAGCCAAGGTACACCCAGAAAGCAGACAACACTTAAAGGGATTAAGTCACCATAACAGTCCCTATTGAACTACAAGCAAGTTAGGTAGCCGGGTTCATGTGAATAGAAGCCTATTTTCTGCTCCGCTGATGAGATATTAGCTATTTTCTTGATATGCTGATGTGCTACTTAGTGCAACAAGAGCATCACTGTTGCTCTCATTGCACCAAAGAGCTATGCTTTCCTTTGGTCAGTCTCTCAGTTCCTCCCTGCTATGATAGAGACATACACTGCCTGGGCCTGTCAATCATAGAAGAGGAGGAAGCTTTTGGTACATTGACAACAATGGTGATGCCGACTTTGCACCAAACAGCTCATTAGCATACCAGGGGAAAAAAATCTAATATCTCAAAAACAACGATGATACCGATCAGGCTACCTTTAAGTTAAAGTGTTTTTTGGCTGCAGTCAAACCAAGCTGATCTCTATGAAGTCCTGGTAAGCGGCCCCATCCCAAGTGCACCTTAAGCTTTAATAAGACATGGCTTACACGTCATTGGCCGAGGTTTATCCAAAAACACCCCAAATAAACCTTACCCTTTACTTACTATCTGTGTTCTTACCTCCAAAAGGAATAATGCAGACGTTGTGTTTACAGGCCAGATCCACAATACGTACAACATCATCATGGCAAGCTAATGAGGGGAGAAAAAAAATAAAAGTTTAATGGAAAAAAAAATGTAATTTTATAGAATGCTGGATATATCCTAAACTTGTGATTACTCCTGCAGCATTGAGCATAAAATCCTCAGAGAATTTCCCAAATTTTACCAACAGGTATTTAAACGGAACGTCCCATTGAAGATAGTTATCCCCTATCCAAAGGACAGAGAATAAGCGTCATGACAATGGAGGTCCGAACCAGTTTTGGGTAACGGCCGCACAAATGAATGAGACCGGGAACACCTAAACGGCGGCCAAAGCCTTGGTGCGGGAAACTTAAAACAGGGCTGCTGCCTCCTCACACGGGGGACTGTGGGGGTCTCAGAGGTCAGACCCTCAGCGATCACAGGGATGGCCAATACTATCAACGTGCTATCACTTTCGAATAAGGGAATACCCCTTTAAGGTTTTAATTATGTAATTTTTTTATTTTACTATCTTTATAATAATTCATTTAGGTTATGTTTATTTTATGGGAATCAGCATAAACATGTGCAGATGGATATAGAAGGAAACGGTGGACGGCCACGTCACATCCCACTTTACAACACCCCCCTGCGAGCACTTCATTTGGATTTAAGGAATTAGTCGTTTCAAGCGCAATTGCATAAAACTGCAATACAATTAAGTCAGCTAATATTTAACGTCTTTATTCTGGTTAATTAATGTACAATGACTAATTTGGCTATTGTGAATGGGCCTACAGCTATTTGTAAAGTTAACCTAGTGCAATTAAATAGCAATAGTGATAATGGCGTGTTTAATAATATTTAACCATTACTGTTGTGCAGTCACATAATTGCCACTCCGAGTCACAATTCTGTTTAATTGGCGCTGTCTAACCACTAGAGGAACATGGATGTCTAACAGCCCATTTCACACGGACAGTTGAAGCACCTTGTTCGTGGTGTAAAGCGTAGTGTTACTGAAGAGGATTAACTAGATTGTTAATTACCCCCATTCATTAGGGGATCCATTACAAGGCGCCATTATAAGCAATACCACAAGGTACAGTACACACTGCAGCACCAGGGACTACAGGAAGTAATGGTGTACAGGTGAGGACTATGCAAAAGCGTAATGGGCCTCATTTATCAAAACTCTCTGATAGTACAACTGCCTAATAGTAAGACGAGCTTTCATTTTTCCAGAGCAATTTAAGAAAGGAAATCTGATCACTGACTGGGAGATATAGGCATCAAGAGATAGTCTTATCCTTAAAGAGGACTTGTCACCACCTGGGGCACATGCAGTGTAATACAACGCTAGAAAGCCGACAGTGTGCTGAATTCAGAGCACTCTCGGCTTTCTCATTCTGTGCCCCCAGTGAAGAGCTATTGGTGCCGATACGGTAGCCCTTCACTGTCAGAAACACCATTCCTCATAGCAGCGTCTATTGCGCTGTACTGTGAGAGGGGTCGTCGTTTACTGCCCAGCGATGACGCAGAGCGGTGAAGAATAGCCCCCCCCCCAGTACTTGTCTATGAACAAGTGCTATCAGGAGGGGAGGGGGGCGTTCCTCCCCGATCTCACAGTACAGTGCTATAGAAGCTACTGTGAGGAAGGGCGCTCCTGACTGTCAGGAATGCCCTTCTGACGGTGAAGAGCTACGGTACCGGCACCAATAGCTCCTCACCGAGGGCACAGACCGTAAAAGCAGATAGTGTGCTGAATTCAGCGCATTGTCGGCTTTCTAGCAGTGTATTAAACCACATGTGCCCCAGACGGTGAAAGGTCCTCTTTAAAGGAAATTTCTCAGGGCAGTTTGGGACAACAACCCAGAGTCCCTTACGTACCGGGGGTTCAGTGCCACAAATTGTCCTGTTACAATGCAATCCATGGGTGCATTTAAAATTTAAAAAATATATATAGCTTTATACTTACCTATTTGGCTACACTACCTGCTCTGATGCTTTTCCTCAGTGAAGCTAGAGAAGTACACCTCAGAGTCAGTACGCATGTGCCAGACCTTGGGCGCATGCGCAGGCAAGCCAGGATGTGCATCGCAGGCACAAATAGAGAGTCATAGAGACTCATCTCTAGGTAAGCATAAAGGTTTTTCTTTATTTTTAATGAGGCCGCGAATTGCATTGCAACAGGGCCCCTTTCAAGAAGGGTCTCTGGGTGTTTTACTGTATTAAGTCGCCCTGACAGATTTCCTTCAGTTACGGGAGAGACATTGACAGCATGGCAGGTTTATCAAGGCGGGCGATGTGTACGCTGGTCTTACCAAATAAAGTACATTCCTCGGCAGGGATTATCTAGACCCGTGGGTGTATCTCATATGTCTCTCCCTTTGGGACTCACTTAGTAAATATACTATCTAGGGAATAAGATAGTCTTTGTTGCTAACTGCAAGCAGTCAGAGCGCAGCTTTCATTTCTTAAACTGCTTGGGGAAAAACAAAAACTGAGCTCCGACTGGTCTTACTCTTACCCAGAACTGATATACGAGGGAGAGACATGTGAATTATAATGGAGGAGATGCATCCAGACTGGCATTTTCCATTCCAGTCTCGATTCCCCTGCCTTGGGATCCTTACATGCTGTGTTAAATAAAACTTTAAATGTAAAAACGAAATATATTTCTGAAATACAGGAAAAGTACTCAAGCCCTTCTTCCTATTCCGCACCCTACAGATGATATTACACCATCCTGCTATATCCATCAGCAGTAAATTTGCCGCTCTCTGCCCTGTATTAGAGACACACAATCACACACTTACATGGCCACACGACAACATCTGGGATTCTTTTAAACATTCCTTCCCTGAGTGCAAACATCTCGTGGAGGCAATGACCTATGGAAGACATATCATTGTGTATAAGTAGTGCCTATAAAACGGGAAGCCTAAAGAAAGTGATCAGAAGGTTAGTATACATTGAAAAGGTATTGACTGGTAAATCCGCATGCATTGACATGAGCATTGTGTTGTTCATCCGTTACCATTTAGTGAATGAAATCTGCAGTAAAATGCATCACAAAGCCTAACTGGGTCAGAATGCCCTAATGGGGTTTCACATGGGCCGATGATCGGCGGAATGAATGTTGGTTCCCGATCATTGCCTGTATAAACATGTTAGTGGTCAGCAAACATTTATGTAGTTGCAAAAACGACGTTTTGTCAGTGCAACATTTCCTGGTGTAAATAGGGGAGGAGCCGCAACCATAATGCAAGGTATATAAGATGAGAGAAGGGAATAAGTGACTGCATTAGCAATTGCCTGCTCACTACCATCATTGTACAGTGAAAACTATAGTTAAAACAGACGATCTAGTAGATGATCCGCACTCCTAATCGGTGTAAAAGGGTGATAAATGGGTTTTATGGGCTTAAAATCTGATCTGTCTCAAAGGCCGACACTCAGCCACTGCTCCAACCAACTGTTCAGGACTTCTCCTACCTTTAGATGTCTTCTCCACACCGCCATTCGGTAGAAATCCAGGTTTTCGCCGGTATGCAATTGAGTTCTCTTGCAGCACTGAGGGTGTCCCCAATGCTGCGAGAGAAATCTCCAGCGCCGCCTCCATCTTCTTCAGGAACGGCCTCTCTCCCTGCGTCTTCTTCCGGTGCTGGCGTTCAAACTTCTAGGCCTTCGGCAGAGCAGACTGCGCATGCCAGCGGCCACAAGAAAAATGGCCGCTTACACAGTAAGTAAGCGGCCATTTTCTTGTGGCCTGTGGGCATGCGCAGTCTACTCTGTCCAAGGCCTAGCAGTTTGAACCCAGCTCTGGAAGAAGACGCAGGGAGAGAGGCCGTTCCTGAAGAAGATGGAGGCAGCGCTGGAGAGTTCTCTCGCAACATTGGGCCGGCCCCCAGTGCTGCGAGTAACTCATTTGCATACAGACCAAAAACCGGTATTTCTACCGAACGGCGGCGCGGAGAAGACATCTAAAGGTAGGAGAAGAAAAGCCTTTCTTAAGGCTATTCCTACGTGTGATCTACAAAAAATGTGATTTAAATGGTAAAATCCCTTTAAGTATTTTACATGAGGATCCGTGGCAGAAATGTGAGGACATCACTCATATTTCTACCACTGATCTGCCATTATTTGTATATAGCATTATTATAGACTATCACATGGGTGCAGGTAAACAGAAACAGGCAGTGTGACCTCAAAAATTAAAATGGTAAATGTGACGCTTAACCCAAAAATTGGTAACCTGCATTGATATAAATGGTAACGTGTTCTTTCTGCTGTTTCCAGTGCATTGTATGCATCTCCGGACACCCCAAGTATCGTATACTTTACTGAACATTTAAAAAAAAACCACATGCAAAATCAATTCCTTACCATGAGCTCGGAAAACCCGGTCTTCAACATCTTGAGAAAAAGAAATTCCAATGGCTTTAATGTCCTGGATAAATCCCTCATTTACAATAGCTGGTGGGGCATCACTTACATTTAAAGATGCCTAATAAAGAAACATTGCTGATTAAAAGATGGACGACGGAGGCAATTTGCTTCCTATAATTGGACTTTAAGAAGACTTGAGTGTAGCATTTGCACAGTATGGTAGACTTCCAAGAACGGATCAATACTCCTCTAACAGCCTGGTATTACTCAAAGTGGAAGAGCACCAGGAAAAGCCAACTCATCAAAGTCTAGATGAAGCGCATGAACGTATCAAGAAGTTAGCGGAGGAGAGCGCATTAAAATATCAATACAGTCATAAGTGTAATGTATGCTATTATATGTAGTGTCAGGGGAGGTGTTATTACAGCGCCATATTTCACCATATTAGTACCATTACAAAGGAGTATAAGGCTCTATGGCTTCAGAGGTAAACGGATGAGATCCCATGTTACTTCTATCTTTCCATACTGGGAAACAACTAAAATGGCGACAGGTCCTTCCCTACCTGTGCTTTTTGATAAAAAAAAAAAAACGTCCAGGTATGTGTCAGGAGATGACTAGCTTTTTAAGACAACATGATTTTACAAAATGTCTCTACTATATATACACACACACGTGTGGCCACCTAAGGGCAAACACATCTGTTCTTTTTTTTTCCTGTGGATTGTGAGCCCCATATAGGGATCACAATGTACATTTTTTGCCCTATCAGTATGTCTTTGTAGAATGGGAGGAAATCCAGGCAAACACGGGGAGAACATACCAACTGCTTGCAGATGGCAAAAAACACATGCAAAAACATGCTGTGCTAATCACTGAGCCACCGTGTTGCCCCTGGACACATCTGTTCTTATCATTCATACAGCTGGATACCCATCCTATGTCCATAGGGGTCATCACCCAATTTGCCTAGACTATATAGAGAATTTTTGTGACAACAATCACATGGAAATTCAATGGGTCCTCCGAATATCCTGCATGATCGCAACCCTTTTCTCGTCATTTTCTCCTCCTCTATGGTTCTTCTCCCTATGGGTGACATTACTACAGTCCGCTGTCCATCAAAGATACTCCAGATGCTACCTAATATCTCTTGCTTGGTGTATAACCTGAGTGAGATACCTTTTTTGATTGGTCTAGAATATTTTATACATACACACAGGCTGTATTTGTGAGTTTTTCAGTCCCTTCTGGTCCTCAATTCTGCCAAGTGACCAACAATAAGACTCATCAACAGACACAGTGTCTGGAGTGTGGACAGGTAGTCAGGTTCTCTATGAGTAAATGCTTACTATATGACAAACTGAATTGGATGGGCGCATTACATGCAGGTTACTAGGTAATGTAATGGTACATAAAGCAGTTGTAAGATTTAGCATGTTCACACGCGGGAAATTTTTGGAGCTGAAAAATTCAACTTCAGGAATTTGAAGTTGAATTTTTCCGCTTGACCAAATTCCACGCCAATTTTCAAAATTTTCTGGCTCGCATTCAGTTCAGGCGGAATCTGACTGAAGATCAAGCATGACATCCATTGTATTTTATAAAAATCAGTGCCTGCCCCCAAGTGAAATGAATGGAGGCCGAGTTCAGGTGCGATTTGAAGCTGATTTTGAGGCAAAATTCAGCCATGTGAACATACTCCAAAGCTGGTCTAGAAACTGAACTTACTCGGGAGGTAGTTTTGTGATCCAGACTAGCACCAAATGTCTTTTCCATCCATTCTCGTAATGCTGGTAGCACCATACCACTCAGTTTGTACCTGTAAAACAAATCCAACTTATTAAAAACGATCATTTATACAAGGATGAGAAATACGTGAAAACATCTCTCATATTGGTCAGTTATGCATGTCGTATAAGACGAGAGAAGTCACAGGAGAAAGACCAGGAAGCAAATAACTTTGCAGGATTTCATTTCAACAACTTCTACTACTTGGATGTACTGGAGCAGAGTTAGTGATGTTTTACAATACAGTTAACTAAAAGGTAGGCACCAGATACACATTAGGAGCGTGTCCATCACATTGTGTAAATTCAGTATAACCAGTGCTGTTGAGCGCATGTACAAAGTTTCCTAAAATAGGACTGTGGCGTAATAGGACCTGTATTTACACAGCAGAGAAGCCAATGCTACTAGAGGTTGTTCGGCCAAACATACTCACCTGTCACCTGGAGAGTAGGAGTTTATTTTATTTCTTCTACCGCTCCATTTTTGCCTGGACAACCCCTTTAAGGGGTTATCTTGGAATAAAGATTACCAGTACAATTCCTGCCCTGGTTAACTGGTTACCAACATACACCCCGGTCCCAGATTATTACCTGTGTGGCGGCCATAACACCACTTCCTCTGGATTTCTGATTCTCAATTACGTCACCAACTCCCCTCTGCTCAGCCCGCAAGTAGAGTAAAGTAGAGTGGAGTATGTAATGTGACAGGGATTTGGATCAGCAGCAGGGGAGACAGAGGTCAAAGAAATTGGGGCTCCCCAGGTAATAGACCAAGGCTCTGATGACTGCGTTACATATCAGTAATAAAGTATATCCAGCGCAGGGCACGTATTGGTGAGTTTTATTATTTCCCATATAACTCCTTTAAAGTGTATCTAAACTTTCTGATGGCTTTTCAGGATAAATTGCCGTGTAGGTACATGCAGAGTAGTCTGCATATAACCTTCATTTTCTAGCAGCTATCCCACCACCTCTATTTCCAATTCTGAATTGTTCCAGAATCGGTGGGTGAACACTAGCTGCTATGATGTCTGCTGTATACAAAAGAGAAAACAGTAGATTCTGCTCTGTAACTCTCTCTTACAGAGTAGCAGTAGCATCACTGACGTCATACTTAGGGGGAGTGTTTTAGACTACTAAAGCAGCACTGGTGTATCGTATGCCAGTCTTAAAGGTCGGAATTGGAGATTTGTTAGATTAAAAAAAAAACAATAAAAAAAAAAAACACATCCTCTTTGTAAATATATTGTCTGTCCCTGCACCAGAAAGGAAATATATGCCAGGTAGGAACTAACTCAAAAAAGAAAACTGGCATGAGTTATAATAAATCTATCGGGGCAAGGATTCCCTGCCTTGGCCCACCCCACTCACAATGCATAATGTGGAGGGCAAGGCTTGTGGCACACTTGATACCAATGAGCAATCTGGTGCACTGAGGGTGGCTGTATTGCTCTCCTCACTTTGTTCCAATATGCCCCCCTACCTTCTTTGAGTGATGGGGTCATGGGGCTATGCTGCAATCCAGTCACTCAAAGAATGGAAGGAGGGAGGAGCCTTAGGCCGGGGTCACATCTGTGTTCGGGTTTACGTTCGGTGACTCCCTGAATGGAAACCTTTCCGCATAAAAAAAAAGCAGTTACCTAAGGAAAGTCACAGACCCTATAGACTATAATGGAGTCTGTGTGGTTTTTGCACGAAAAATATGGAGAGATAAGTGCTGCATGTGGATAGGGGGCCGGAATGGCCTGAACGCAGATGGGAACCAGGCCTTAGATCAACAGAGCTGCCCTCAGTGCGCCAGATTTCTATTTTTGCATATAGTGAAATAAATGAATATCGCGGCGGGTGAGGCACATGTTATTTTGGTGGAAAAAAGCATTATAATCAGGTGAACCTGAGCTACAGTACAGACCAAAAGTTTGGACACACCTTCTCATTCAAAGAGTTTTCTGTATTTTCATGACTATGAAAATAGTAGATTCACACAATCTTGCAGTGGCATGCTATTCCATTCAGTTTGTATTTAGTTGGACCATCATTTATTTTTCAACAGGACAATGACCCCAAACACCTCCAGGCTGTGTAAGGGCTATTTGACCAAGAAGGAGAGTCATAGGGTGCTACGCCAGATGACCTGACCTCCACAATCACCAGACCTGAACCCAATCTAGATGGTTTGGGGTGAGCTGGACCACAGAGTGAAGGCAAAAGGGCCAACAAGTGCTAAGCATCTCTGGGAACTCCTTCAAGACTGTTGGAAGACCATTCCCGGTGACTACCTCTTGAAGCTCATCAAGATAATGCCAAGAGTGTGCAAAGCAGGAATCAAAGCAAAAGGTGGCTACTTTGAAGAGCGAGCCTAGAATGTAAGACAGATTTTCAGACTTTTTGTTAAGTATATAATTCCACATGTGTTACTTCATAGTTTTGATGCCTTCAGTGGGAATCTACAATTTTCAGTCCTGAAAATACAGAAAACTTTTTGAATGAGAAGGTGTGTCCAAACTTTTGGTCTGGACTGTATGTTACTAGCGAATATGGTTCACCCTGGTGACAGACTCCATTTAACTATAAATTACACATCTATACCAATTTCTTTATTTTTTAATCGTTAACCCAAGGGTCACTTTAACTTTGTTTGATAACTGGAAACGAAAATGCTCATTACGCCCCACGAGCAATGAAAGGATGTGGATTCCCAAAGTCATCATTCTCTTAGATACGAGTTATCCCAAATCCCTGAAAATACCTATTATGTAGGAGAATGCCCCCATAGCACTGCACCAGGGAAGAAATCAGGAGACGAGTTCTGGAAGATTTATTAAAGCAAGGAAGAAAAATAACGGCACTGCCAAAATATTATATTACCCTCTCCCACAGACACTGTTTACTTAAACTATCCCTGCTTAAAAAGAAGCCGTTTCAGCTCATCTTTCTGTTCTATGATCAACCGTATCAAATGTATATTCGATGCCTGATGAACATTGCCCAAGTAAAGTACTCGAGCTACACAAACAAATCTGCACAGCATCTGTATGGCGTTGGCTGACTGACATAAACCGCCGCTACACGCTGTACTGAGGATGCAACGTGAGAATTCATTACGAGGGAAGGAGCAAGAAGAAAGGAAATGACGGCTAATAATAAATGAGACAAATTGCTCGGCTGGCACCGATGCTGGGCGCCATACATGGCTTGTATCTAGTAAACACAGGGAGAACAACATGCTAGACGTGTGCGGTGCTGGGGGGGATTATTTCATCAATGATGGCATGAGAATGTACCAGTTGTAATGGAGGAACTGGGCAATCACTATAACCGCTGTAGCCATGTAGCATGGTGCCTGAGTGGATGAGACTCCCACCAGGGAAACATATACTAGTTCATGCATCCCATCCAAGCTTGGATCATTTGCTTCCGACACAAGTAAAATAAAAGCAGTTTCATTGATAAGATTCCCCTTAAAGATAATACTTGGAGCATAAGTAACGCTATGGTCACAGACTCCAACTCTGGCCTAAAAATATGATATATTATTAATGTGCATAATTAAGCCCGGGCTTGACTTGTTGCAAATTTATCTTCATAGGAGTTTAGGAAAGTTTTGGTCAGACAGTGCAGCAACTGCCATCGCCGAAAGCGCCGCTCTCTCAGGGACCCAATGGCCATGTGAGCTTACAGGTAAGACGGAGTTATACCCACGCTACACGCAGATGGGCAGGTCTTCGCTACATGCGATTACTGCCTTGTCTGAGCACTCCTTTACCTACTTTGAGAAAAAAAAAAAAAAAAATTTATATCAAAAAAAGTTAGTGTTCCCTCTATGGCCTTATTTACACGACAGCGAAAAATATCGACAGATTGTACGTTCTATATTTAGCAGTTTTGAAATCAACAAGGCTACCATTGAATTCAATGGGTTACGCTTGGTTCACACCAGTGTCCGGTCTCCATCTTCTGCATGCAGAAGACGGAAACCTGTCAGACCGTGTCCGGCCGTGAGCGCCAGTGAGCGTTTTGTGCTCTCCGTGGTGAAACTGTTTTTTAAACTGGACACAAAGTCCTGCATGTCCGACTCTGTGTCCGGTTAAAAAAAAAAAAAAAAAAAAAAAAAAAAAAAAACGCTTCGCCGGAGAGCACAAAATGCTCACGGCCGGACACTTTCCAAACCCATTCAGTTTCGAGCAGGAAAAGGAAACCTGAAAGCGGAGACCCCAGGCGCAGATGTGAATGAGCCCTGTTTTTTTTCAGGGGTTTTTTTTGTTAATAGAGTATGGTATACTATGATTTTTTTTCTTTTAATATTTATTATGTAAACAGATCCATTTGCATGATTTCAACAGATGTAAAAAAAAAATATATATATTTTTTAATCTTTTTGCTTAAATTGCCCATTTTTTTTAAATGACTCATTAAATGGATGACACTAGGCTGTCAAAAAAAAAAAAAAAATAAAGTGCAAGCTACATGGACCACATGAAAATGGTTGTGAAAAACAGATTGCTTCTTAGCCATAAAAAACTGAAGAATCTGACATTCTTTCCACAATGTTGAGCTTGGGCTATAGTCACGCAAAGTTAAAAAGTTAAAACTCCATAAGATGAATAAGTCCAAAAACTACACGTGGCTGCACGTTGCGGTGCTTCCTGAGTTTACAAGGAACATCGGCCATTACTTATTATACGTGAGCCCTTTATGAAGGAATTGGAGTGTGGGAAACATATTAAGTTTCAATTACTGAACCCGCAGCCTTGCTTTAATGGGAGAGAAGTTGTTACTATTATAAAAAAAATAATAATAATAATGTTAAAAATGACCCAACCCATTTCCCCTCTTCTAAGAGTCCGAGCTGTTGTAAAGCGGACTGGAGGCTGCAATGCAACAACAAAAACGTAACCCAGCCCTGCAAGTGTACTGGGGGGGATACTTAGTGGCCAAACACAATAGTACCGTATATACTAGAGTATAAGCCGACCCCAATATAAGCAGAGGCCCCTAATTTTACCACAAAAAACTGGGAAAACTTATTGACTCGAGTATAAGCCAAGGAGGGGAAATGCAGCAGCTACTGGAAAATTTCAAAAATTAAAATGGTCGGAGTTTTTGGGTAGAGTAGTTGCTGGGTGCTGGGGAAGGGGAGGGGGTGTTTTGGTTGTCTGTCTGCCCCTTCCCTGAGCTTGAGGACTGTGTTTTTTTCCCCCACTTGGAATTCAGCCTGGCTGAATATAGGGTATCTGCAGTGCTCCTATTAACCCCTTCCTGACGGAACAGGAGCACTGCAGATCCCCTATATTCAGTAGACCGGGCACTGTCAGACACAGGGATACCTAATGTGTGTGTGTTCCACAGTCATTTTCTACTAGGGAAAGGAGGGATTTACAACTTGTATTTATTTTATTTCTTTATTATATTTTTTTAAAGCTTTTTTTTTTTTTTCTTCACTATTTTATGGGAGATTCTATACATTACTATTGCAGCTGGTCATAGCCCCCCCTCCCCCCCCAAAAAAAGAAATATATACTGTGCTGAAAAACTCGGCTTATACTCGAGTATATATGGTAACTCTGTACTGGAGACTTTCTAATGAGTTAGGGGCCTTTATACTGGAACTTAGTGCAATATTCTTTAATTAATTTTAGTACTATAGTATAACATAAAAATCATTGCATTTGAAGTCTTACAATGCAAAAAGTTACAATATATATATATATATATATATATATATATATATATAATGTATATGTAAGTAAACTCAAAATAATATTGATTTAATATTATAAAATTATAGAACATTAAATCTTAATATCCATCATAAATTCTTATAGAACTCCCACATTTATAGGACTCCTCGCAGGAATCAGTTTGGCGTTGTGTAATATTTGGCTACCTGGGGGACACGTAAATCAGATTTTTATTATGATCTGTTAGTGGATGGATATTCGCCATGATGTCAGTGTAAGTTCCCTATGTGACAGGGCTCCTTGTGAGTCGTGAGCCTGATTTAGGACGCCCTTGTTTTGCTGACATACTTATTAATTAATGAAGATACACAACATGAGGAGTAGGTAGCCGGCTGCTGCCTGCCAAGATATAGCGTGTGATGCTCCTGCCTGTGTCTATTGTCTCCGGCTCCTGGAGATGCTGGGTGCTTGGGGTGGACACAAAGAATATTGTCTGGGGTTTATCTCCTGAGCACCAGGCAGCTTTGCATGTGAAGAACAGATGTGTATTATTTATTGGGTGGTTTCAGTGATTCGCCAGCGAGCAGTAAACACTGGAAATTTCTGCTACCACGAGGCTGGGAAGTGCAGCAATTACACTCTCAGCGCGGCTCACATCATTCATCCGGGCCTACAGATAAGGCTGACCAATTGTAAGGGAAGGCTGACAGAAAATACACTGCACAATGCTACTTGCAGCGTATAGATCTCTGCTCACCGTGCTCGGGCACACCTCCTTACCTTCTTCCAGAGACATTTCTGCAATAAATTTTATTCACTCAATTTACTAGACCTCACAGGGTACATGCGATAGATGAGAACACACTGGATGTACAGACACATCATAGTATATCCTTCAGGTAGGAATCGTGTTGGTTGCAGGTCTTGTTTCATTGACGTGGCACTGAAAATGTGGCATCTGCAAAATGTTGACGACTTGTTGCATATGTATCTGCGGATAGAACACTCTATGCAACAAAGGGGCACATATACAGGAGTAATATACAGGCCATCTGTTTCTAGTGTCACGGTATACTTCACACATGGTTGGACATACTGAGTGAGTAAACCGCATGGGACTTTACACACACACACACGCAAAATTATATTATATTATATATATATATATATATATATATATATATATATATATATATAAGATTTTTTTTAAAAATGTGTGTATGTATATATATATATATATATATATATATATATATATATATATATATATATACACACACACATACACACACATATTTGCTTTTATTATGCATATTTTTTTTTTTTTTTTTTTTTTTTTTTAAGGCCATCTCACATAGCCTAACGCTATGCCCCCCTGAATAAATGCATAGTTCTTTTGTTGCAGATTTTGCTGGCGATACTTTTTTGTGCCAAATACAAGGGTGGCTTGAAAAGGAAAGGAAAATATAAAGGAAGCTTTTATACTTCTTCCTTCTGACCTCTTACTCCTGGCTTTGGCTCAAAAACCACAGCAAAATCTGCAAAAAAAAAACCCCCAAAAACAATAGAAAACAATGCTTCCACAACTTGGGGCCTCAGCACAAGAGTTAACAGTTTGAGGTCCTTAAACCATCAGAGATGGAAGGTATAACCAGGTCCCAACAATGTATCCAGGGAGGACAAGATACAAAGCCCTCCTACAACAAGTACTGCTCATTCCACAAATACTGGCCTTAGTAAGAATGTACAACCCATTTGAACATTATTAAGTCCCCCCCCCCCCTTATAAGTGCCTACTCCCGACAAGTACGACTATATTTACTTAGAATGTAAGCGTGCGCCAGTAACTGCTGGCTGATACGGTCAGGACACTTTATGGTTAAGTGTGACTATAAATTATTGCATGTAATGTATTATAATATGGTCCAAAAAAAAAAAAGTCAAAATAATATCTGTGTACACATCACATTCTGTCAATATAGAGATAAGCGGCACTGCACAGGCACTGCTCATCTTTTACGTAGTTGAGGTTTGGGATATGAAAACCCCCTGATCTCATTTACATTTCTTAAATCTGAAGAACATGTTACTGATTATACAGAGATAAGCAGCACTACATAAGCACCGCTCATCTCTCCTGTAGATGTGGTCTGCCGCAGCTACCTAAGAAAAAACCTAATCTTTCTTATATATTTATATAATAATAACTAAAGAACGTGTTAAGAATACGATATTTACAGAAATATTACAGAAGTGCAGCGCTATATAGCGCTATACCCATCTCCTGCAGAAGAGGTCTGTTTATCCAAAATCGGAAACTCCTCTGTGAACTCAGCCACAAATATACAGCAGGATATACCCTGCCATATCCAATTACTTCTCATGGGCCCCCAATCATCAGAGGGGTTGCTATGTGTTATGATACAGATCTGTGCACAGACTGCTATCCTATACATCGAGCATGATAGAAGACATACACTGTGCACTATACAGTACTGTCAGACTGTATATAAATGTAGTATATAAAGAGCTTAGTGCCACCCACTGACATGTAGTGCTCCTGCTTCAAGAGGTTCTTCAGCAGCTGCAGTATAAAATCATATATTATTAATGCAGGGTAGTCTATGACCCCAGTGGAGAACTCTAATATTCTGGCCTTTATCTGATGTAATATACCAGATTTCTGCTGACTTTTCCCTGTAGGTATGAGTGGGACTATATAAAGAAATGTAAACCAAGCTGCTGACAGATATACAGGACAATGGCGGGATATGTAATGGGAACTTTGTCTGGTGCGGAGAACACAATATTATGGGACGGCTACATAGGCAATCCCTTCATATATTCTGCCTGCTTCTGTAAGGCTAAGCCCTACACTTACTACTCAGATTTGGGAAGAATATGGGAAGAATACTCAGATTTGGTTATATTTGCAAGAATCTGAAGTTTCTAATGTTATAGTCATGTATATGACAGATCCATTCAGACAGGATTGTGTCAGTGTGAAGACACCCCCCCCCCTCACATCATCATACGCCCGCCCCTTTAAGATGTTTTATTGCAGGGCTCATGCTCTGTTTACACAAGGCTGCACCAACTATCAGGGGCTTCAGGATTGGCCGATCACAGAATGAGGGCGGTGCCGCCAGTCTACAGTGATTAATTAGTGGGCGGCAGCTAAAGATAAACAAACCACCTCATTGGTTGGAGTCACTGATGACTCATAACCTGAATTTACATATGCCCGCCTACACCATTTAACCATTTGAAGGTTTGCTTTCAGCAAAGGCCGGCATGACTGTACTACAGCACCATCTACAGGCGCAGAGAGGAAACGTTCCTTTCACTTAATACATTAATATCAGTACTTTATGACGAATTGCTACATTTGGTAAACAAAATGGACCAGATAATTAACAGATATAACAACCAATGAACCCATAAGAAATAAATCAATTACACTTAGTCTAGAGAAGACGCTAAAAGACTTAAAGCAACATTTTCTTTACAGCTAATACCAAACCTGTGATCATTCACGGGAAATTACATCAAAGGTTAGTTCTACATTCCCGCTGACGCTGTATGTAGTAAATCAGATTTTCGGAATTACTTCTTATATCTTTTCTAGCTTACCTCTTGCCGGTGAATTCAGCTTGGCCCTTCTTGTTAAAAGTGAATTTGGAATCATTGTAACCCCATCCATTCCATTTCAGGAGCTCCTGTCTGTACGGAAAAACAGATCACATATGTATCATGTTCACATACACAAATAATGCAAATATATGGCTTATGTACATGTGTAAACACTAGCAGATACTAGTTATGGTGAGGGAAAGGTTATATAGCTCTGTAGAATCAACTTTTATTGAAAAAATAAATATATATATATATATATATATATATTTTAAATATTTACATGTTGTATATATGTACATATATATAATACTTTTTTGTTTATGACCAGTGATTCATTATTTATATATATATATATATATATATATATATATATATATACACACACACATATACACACACATATACACACACACAATATTACAGAAATTATACAATTTGATTTCTGTGCTTTGTTCTGTTTAGAATATAAACTAAGATATTCAAATTTAAAAAAAATATATATATATAAATATGATATATATAGTTTATTTTTTAATGTTTATACACCCCCTACATAATATATATGAATATACTCAAACACACGTGTAAAACATGCATTGAGTACATAAGATGTGTATAGTAGAGCAACGATTTCTTGGACTTACTATCCATTTTCTTCTGCCTCCATGTAACTACAGTATTTGGCCTCATCACTTGCACATTAATTCTTGAAGTAAATTTGGGACTCTAGCACAATCTTATGAGAACAACAATTACTGTATTACTTCTTTGTCTGGATTATAGCACACGAACACTAAGAGTAGACTGAGAGACTAATATATGTCGCGTCCAGATTGTTATTTTTGCACACCTAATATGTAAAGCGGAGAGGCGTCAATATATCGGAAACGCTTTAACTTTTTATCTGTGTGATAACTGAACCAAGAGTCAGAAAAACCAGACTTAGGACGTGTATAACCGAGGCAGACATACTAAATGATACTACTAGAAAAAAACAAAACAAAAAAAAAACCACATATATAATAATAATAATAATAATAATAATAATAATAATAATATAAAAATACAATAATAATAATAATTCATAAATACCAACAAAAATCTAAAAATAAAGACAAAAAAATGATAGAATGACAAATACGTTATATATACCGTAACATTTATTGATTCCTAATTTTTGAGAGGGAGATCTTTGCAGATACTTTTGTAGGACATGTTAGAGAAGACTTTGCTGAAGTTGTTATGAAATTTCGTTTCTTTACAATTCCTGCAGTCAACCATATTACCTCCAGTACTAAAGTAAGATTATTACATTTAGTGGAGGGGATCGCTGCACTTCGGCTCCATTTCACCGCGACAATTTCCATAGAGCTTTCTGCTTTAGCATTGAAGTAGAAATCCGTTTACATTAGGGTTACCAATGCAGAACTTTCAGAGTTAATAATCTGATGGTTTCGCATTAGTTCTGTTGCTGCAGCCAATACACACATTTGCCAGAAAAGGCCACATGTGGACACAAGGTGGCAGTATAAACACATGGCGGCCTCTCCCCAGACAGCTGGGAGCAGATTTCCTGTTCTTTCATCACTACATGTGCACAGCATGACATGAACATTACATACCATGTAAATACTCGCACCCCTAGGCATGCTACAGTTACAGCAGCTGGGAATATATTACACACATATATATGTGTACCTATATGATATTATATAGCTATATCTAGAGAGCTATAATACACAGACATACACATATAGGCAACTATATACACAACAAATTTCCTAAATACATAATATCAAGGCATAGCAATGGACTTTCATGATGTCCGTGATGATGGGAGCTATAACTCATCTGCAATAAATTCCTAAAAATGACCTGACCATATGGCATAGACCCCAGATACCAGGCTTGTAGCCTGCAGTCTCAGTTAGGATAGGGTTACATGGTGACGTCTCAGAAAAGGATTTTAGAGCTGGGACTTCGTTGTTTAAAAAAAAAAAAAAAAAAAAGACTTTCCAACTTTCAGTGCGGTCCAAGTTTGTGACCGGTAATCAAAAATCCAACAAGGTTGGCGTTATTGTAATCATTTTGTGGTCACATTGCAAACCCAATGACAAGGGCTGTGGGGTCGGAGTCGGATTTGGGTCAGTTAGGAGCAATTTTGGGTGGAGTCATGATTTTTTGTGGGGGAATGGGGGGTAATATATATATATATATATATATATATATATATATATATATATGATAAGATAATCCTTTAATCTATATAGATAGATGTATAATATATAACATCCAACTATTACCAATGATCAAAAGTCGGCGCAAATAATAGTCGTAAAATATGATAATTTATATTTTTATTGTAGGTTATAATTATAAACCTTTCCGCCTATCTGTACTCAGCACGTATACACACTATAATTCTCAGCGTGCTGCGCCGGCTGAGAGTTGTAGTTCTACCAGTCACAAGTTGCTCTGATTCAGATAATGTCATTTATCTTGATCCCAGACAAGTAATGTGATATCACTAGAAACCACTAAAGCGTGACATTCCCAGCTTGTGACCGGCCATCACACTGCTGTCTTTGATTCTTGCGCCTTGACGTCTATTATTAGGAATAATGTCACTGCCATAGCGGCGTTCTCACAAGCCTGGCGAGGGAAGGAATAAGGTCAAACAAGGTAGTGCACCTCGCCATGACCCCCGCCACACAAGCTGGCTGCATGCACACGATTGGTGCCGAGCGTCCCTTCAGACACACCCATGACATGTTCTACCTAATGACATGCTACGCGTTTTATACAGCGACCGTAATTGTTATGACTTGGGGTTTATTACCGCTGATTTCTACGGAGATGGCCATAATCATTCATGCTAAATGATACTCGGAGCTCCTCCTGTTCACATGCAAATGTCTAGAGTCTCAATGGTTAACAAAAAAAAGAAAAATTGAACACTTTACCTGACTGGACACTAGGTGGCAGCATTGCTCCATTACAGATTCCCCCTGTGCTGCACTATATTTCTAGGCTGAACCCACCCACAGACTCCTTATTGTTCAATCACACAGCACACAGAGGTTTCACAAAAAAGGGAGGCATTGGCTCCGGCGATAATATTCTCCAATACCAGGGAGCGTGCGCGTTATTTATACCTAAAGCAATGAGGCCGTTCTGAGGTCTCCGATTATGCAGATCGCTAAAATGTCTGCCAATGCAAAAGACAATTAAAGAAATTTACAGATTTTATTTATTTATTGGCATTTTACTCACCCGCATCTATAAGCTTTGAATAGCCTGTATGGGGAGATGCTGGTGCAGTCACATTGTCAGTCTGCGCAGTGTATATAGTGCCCCGTATTGCGACAATATGGAGGTCATATTCTGTCCGTCCACCACCGCAGGATACAGAGGACAGCTTTGATGGCCAGCTACTAAACATATTAAAAAGTACACCAACAATGCCATGTACACCGAAGTGAAGCATACACATTACACCTATATACGCTGAACCCAGATATTTATGGGACTGTCTATTCCATAGAGGAGTCTCGTGTCCAGGAAAGATTGGGCTGCCGGATTAGAACATGGCGATACTCTGTCTGAACTTGCCATCCTGTGGTGGCATCTGGTGTTCCCCAAACATCAAAAGTTTTCTGCAAACAGATTTTGCAGCTTTTGTTTGGAAAAAAAACAAAAAAAAACCTGTATTTTTTCTGCCTTCCATTCATTTGAATGGCCTGTGCAAAAAAGGGTCATCGGAAAATTAAGTATTTTGGATGTGGGACCTAGAGCATTGGGTTTCTGCCACAGGACTGCCCTCATTTTATGGGGCACTGCAATGAGTGCAGTTTCCAACAAAGAACTGCGGCAAATAGCGCCGGACACTTTGTCCTGCATACTGAAAGCGTCAGTCACAGACTCCCCTTTAAGTCAAGGGGAGACTGATTTAATGTCTGCTTCCATGCCAAAATCTAGGCAAAAAAAACCCTTTGGGCAAACACACCCTGAGACTACATGGTGATATCTGTCATTTACAAGGTCACCGCTACTCCATAGGCAGCAGGACGGGTAGTGGTTTTCACTTACCCTGCATAAAATACTCAAGGGCATTCTCATTTTTAGAAAAGGATGTGACACATTGTCACAAGATGTGGCGTTATGTCAGGATGTCACACTTGATGCCGGTGACCTGGTGTATTCCCAGCCATTGTTGATGTGGATATAAAGAAGAAAAGGTTTGTTTTTGTACCGTGTTAGCCAGTGGGTATGAAATATAAAAAACAAAAAACTTGAGTCTTCAGTAGGTGATACTTTTTTAATGGCTAACTCATAATGATGACAGAATATAACGTTTCAAAGCTCTTTTGCTTCTTCTTCAGATATAACTAAGAACAATCTCTGAAGGCTGCATATTTATGTACAACAGGACACATAGGGATAGGATTTCAGGAGAGAGAGGGATGAGGAGAAGAGGCTTATTAGTATATACATGTAAACAATTCACAGTTCCCAGGTTCTTATCTTTATGGCCGTCTTAGTTCATGTGGATATAGTTATAGTTAGCTGGTAGCACGTTCAGGGGAAGCGACCTGTATGGGAGGGATCAGTCGTCCTCATACCAACCATAACCGGAATGTGTAAATAGCGGTAGGATAAGGCATATAAAGAGGGGGGCCGCACGTAAATAGGGGAGTGTCCTAAAATAATCGTTCATTAATCGTAATCGAGGTAAAATGCTCAATTAATGGGGATTTTGATTTAGGGCATAATTGCCTAGACCTACTGTATAATACAGCGGTAATGGAAGAAATGTATAGCCAGTAAGGCCACTCAAGGCACTGCCTAATGTGGATAGCCCATATTATACAGTATATACTTTATTTAATGTATGGATGAAATAAAGCAGGTTGTGTGAACTGGGATGAAGTGAGAAAGCAGCATCAAATATGTACAACTCAAGGTATAAATCGTTGAATGGCTAAGCTGCACTACCAGACTAAGCCTATGGACAAGGGTAGCGCTGTTTCCGGCAGGAAGCAGCCCAGTTTCTCTCATCTGATGAACAGAGTGTACATGTCTCTTCTAGGTCATAGTTGTCCAACTTGTGACTTCTGGGGTGTGGTAGAGATTTGCTGCTTAGATTTTGATGTAGCGTACAGAAGTACTCTGATTTCCTCCCCCATTCTCCTAATCCGTTATCTGAATGGACAGACCCCCCACCACCACTAATCTGCACGTGGTCTTCTACCCTGTGGTTATATCAGTCCACATCTTGTTGGCAGACACCTCGCACAATCCTCTGTGTGCACTGTACTCTATGAGAGACCTTGCTATGGAATAAAATAACAGTGATGGTGTAAACCCTGCGCCTTATTGAAAGTCTGTACGTTCACTAAACAACCAAGGTATTAGGGTAACTTGCAGAATTTCACTGGATGAATCAGAGGTGAATGTGTTATAATATACATGATGTAAGAGAAGGAATGCAATGTGTTTAGGAAGTGACTCAACCGCTGTGAGCTATAAAACGGTGTCCAAAGGTGAAAACATGTCCACAGATAAAGTAGCTTGCAAAATAACCTCATCGCTCAGTAAGGGTGTGACAGAGTCTCTGTATGGAGACTTCTGTCCAGAGAAGAAAAATTGCTACAAGTCCAACTACTACATCTAGTGGACCCCATTATAGCCAAAGGGGTCTGTCAGTCACCATTGGTTCCCATTCTTTTAATGGTCCGTTGTGCTGGTCCTCTCAGGCACAGATATCAACACAGTGCAGGTAGTACAGTCAGAGCGGCTGTGACTCTCTTAATCTTATTGAGAGGTGTCTGATACACAGTAGTTCATATCTACCAAAAAGTAGTCCAAGAAAGGACAAGAGGTAGGTAAGGGGTGGTCTGAAAGAGTCCCCAGTGTTTAAACGAGTGCAGAGACCGCTTTGGATGGGTTCACACCTGCGCCCGGTCTCCACTTTGCAGGTTTCTATCTTCTGCCCAAGAAATTGAACAGGAGACGGAAACCGGCAGTCAGTTTTCAAACCCATTCACTTGAATGGGTTTGCAAAGTGACCGCCCGTGAGTGTTTTGTGCCTCTTCGCGGCAAAACGTTTTTTTGTTTTTCTTTTTTAACCGGACACAAAGTCGGACATGCAGGACTTTGTGTCTGGTTAAAAAAAATTGTTTTGCCGCGGAGAGGCAGAAGACGCTCATGGACACTGACTGCCGGGTTTCCGTCTCCCGTCCAGTTTCTTGGGCAGAAGACGGAAACCCGCAAAGCGAAGCCCATCTCCATACATTAACAATCTCTCTACGTCAGTCTTCTGGCATAGAGGGATGCTATTGTGATGTATATTTGGTTCAAGCCCTTTTCTTGCACCACGGTTCCAGTTGTGTACCTCACTCGCCACATTGGGCGAACGTGGGAAGAACAGGTTGGACCAGGGACACCTCGGCGCGACATATTTACTATAACTCACACTAGTTTTGTGTCTATTTACTTGTGAAACAGAAATGGGGCCGCTTCACATAGCTGATCTGTGAGGGTCCCAGGTGTCAGACCTCCATGAATCTAAAACTGATGACCTATCCTAACAATAGGTCACCAATATTACAGTTATGGAAAACCACTTTAAAGGATCCACTTGGGGGGTAGCTATAGAGCGTGCAGAGGTAGCAATCTCTACAAGACCCATGGGTCAGAGGGGCCCCAAAGGTATCCCTCTACATAATAGGACACCAGTATTATAGAGAGCACATGGCCCACTATAGCCCAAGCGTTACACCTTTGGATCAGCTACTAACACCTTGGTACCAGATAGCACAGGTGGTTTTCGGAGATCTTGTGGAGTCCATGCCTTGACTGGTCAGAGCGGTGTACGCAGCAGGTGGTGTCAGTGCTACGGCTGATCGGCGTATGTGGTCTATTTTGATGTATTATGGAGCTGAAGAACTATAAAATAGGTTTAGCAAAACCACGAATTTTGGCTTCCACTCATGTCCAGTCTCTAGATTCGGAGTTTATGACTGGAGAGAGACCTGTTAGGAAGCGGCATAGTGGGTCACAGAAAGCCTTATGTAAGACAATCATATCCAAGAAGATAGAAAAAGATGTAATAAAAATAACTTACAAGGACACAAACACGGCAAAACATGTGGTTAGTATATAAACTCCATGTACAGGAGAACCAAGAGATTTTTTATTAAATGCTTAAGACAAGCAGCAGGTTTAACCACAGTCAATATAATACCACAATTCTGAAACCAGTGATATCTTTGGCACTGCGCCTTTATATTACAGGAGACGTCGCGCTGCGAGAAAGCTTTCAGCACCTTAAGGGTCTGTATGATGAAATCTTGTGCTAGAGATGGTAAAAGAACGGAAAATTTACTAGAATCACCTGTCCATTATTCTGGTCTGTACGAGGACCAGAACAACAGACAGACAGTCCACTAAAATAGTGATTACCTCTGGAGCACGGCAGACCCCATTGACTAGAATGAGGGCTGTTGGGTTTCCACTGTTGTGTGCCCGACTTCTCCTTCCACCAATTTATTGTGGACACTGCAATGGAGGCAGACAATTGTGGTAGCTTTAAGGGGAAGTTCACATGGGATTTTTTTGGTCAGGATTTTGAGGCTGTATCCGCCTCAAAATCCTGACCAAAAAGATGGCTCCCATTGATTTCAATGGGAGCTGGTCGTTTCTGGCTCCCGGAAAAAGAAGCGTGATGCTCATTGTTCAGGCGGATTGTGCCTAGCGAATCCGCCTGAAGACACTCCCGTCTAGGCCCATCCGTTTGGGCCTAATCCGGATCGCAGTGTCGTGACTGAATGCTGATGCACTGCATTCAGTCGCGGCTTCCCCGTATTTTGGACTGGAATCTGATGCGGCCTCCTCAAATTCTGACCCAAAATACTCTGCCTTACCATCTTAGCAATTACTGCTATGCCCATAAGACATCCCTTTGCAGACTTTCTGTTCCAATTATACCTATAAGGAAACCCCCACCCCCCACCGCTTCCATAGGTATAAATATTCAGTAGGTGTAGTTATAATGCGATTTACAAAAACGCTATTTTTTTTTTTAAATTGCAAAAAAGATATCTGCAGCGGAAATGCTGCAATGTGTGGATGGGATTAGCCGGAATCTCATTCACTTTGCAGATAATGTAAAATGCAGAAGTATCCGCCAAGGCCCATTTGCAGCATTTTTACCATGTGGGGCCCTGGCTTTATGTTGGGAACACAAGCACTGTGAGAAACGCTGTGTTTTACGGTCTCTGCAAAGTGGATGTCAATTAACACTGTGGATATTTATTGCTAATTTTACCGTTTGCTATGCAAAGAAGCAAGGCAGTGCCCTCACTTTCCGCCTACTGAATCCGACTCCTTCATAAATGGCCGACAGCGGAAATAAACTCCTAATTCACAAAAAAAAGCGAGTGATTGATTCCTATGAAAGTACATATCTATTAAATTACCGGTATACAAGATTAAAAATTGGAAACTATAATACAATGATCTATTTAGTTTGAACCTGGACTCGGAGTTGTTACCTATTTTCTGACCACTTCACACAAATTTCACCCCAGCACCATTTGTAGAGTTTTGCAAAGGGTGGAAAAGGTGTATTTTTTTTTTTTTTTTTTTTAGCCAAACCCAACAGTGGCATTAAAGGGATCCTATCATTTAAACAAAATTTTTTCTGCCTATCATGTAGGAATAGCCTTAAGAAAGGCTATTCTTCTCCTACCTTTCATCGTCTTCTCCGCGCCGCCGTTCCATAGAAATCCCGGGTTTTCAAAAGTATGTAAAAGAGTTCTCTTGTAGCACTGGAGGCAGGTCCCAGTGCTCAAACAGCACTGGGGACATCCCCAATACTGCCAGAGAACTCTCCAGCGCCGCCTTCATCTTCTTCAGGAACGGGTCTTCTTTGTGTCTTCTTCCGGGGGTTGGCTTCAAACTTCTAGGCCTCAGGCCTAGGACAAAGCTGACTGCACACGCACGCTGGCAACATGAAAATGGCTGCTTACAATACTGTGTAAGCAGCCATTTTCTTGTGGTCGGCAGGCATGCGCAATCGGCTTTGCCCTAGGCCTGAGGCTTAGAAATTTGAAGTCAACCCCCGGAAGAAGACCCATTCCTGAAGAAGATGGAGGTGGCCCTGGAGAGTTCTCTGGCAGCATTGAGGACTCCCCCAGTGCTGTTTGACCCCAGTGCTGCGAGAGAACTCATTTGCATACAGTCGAAAACTGGGATTTCTGCGGAACGGCGGCGTGGAGAAGACATCTAAAGGTAAGAGAAGAATAGCCTTTCTTAAGGCCATTCCTACATGATAGGCAGAAAAAAATTTTGTTTAATAGATAGGATCCCTTTAAAAGGATATGGGAAATATAAAGGAAACCCTTAAGCTCAGGCCCCATGTAGCGGGTAGCAGAGAAAAAGTGCTGCTGGAAAAAAACAAAATGGTTTTTCCCACAGTGCTTTTGACAGAAATCCCACAGAGGTTGCCACTATGGGATTTCTGCTTTCCTTATGCTGAGTTCACATGGAATTTTTTGAGTTCTATTGGGAGGCTTTTTTGGAGGCCGATTTTGAGGCGGATTGCTGACCAAATTCCTGGCCAAAAAAACTGAACTTACCCTTATAGGGAAAACGCCAGCATTTCATGTGAATAATTGACCTGCTGCGATTTCCAAAAAAGTGCAATGGTTTTGGAAATGACGGCATTTCCGTTGTAGGTATTTTTCTACAATGTATGGATGGGACTGTTTACACCATGTGAGGCCCGGCCTTATACATCTCCCTTCTGCAAAATCAGCAATAAAAAGAATGAATAAAAACAACACACATCTCATCTGCAACATGTGGCCTCAACTTTAGGTCCGGTTCACATTTGTGATCAGGTTTCCGTTCGTTTCCCCTTCCGAATGGAAATCTAGTCGCATAAAAGCGCAGTTACCTAAGGACCCCCATAGACTATAATGAGATCCGTGTGGTTTCCGCATGAAAAATGCAGAGAGAAAAGAACCTCTCTCTCCGTATATTCATACGGATAGCGGAACGGAATGGTCCAAACGCAGCTGTGAACTGGGCCTTAGACTACAAACGTGCACTTTTTTTGCAGTTGGGTACAGGAAAGAGGAAAAGTCCCTCTCTAGGAAGGTTTGCCTCTCTTTCTGAATCCAATCCTATCTTAGCCATCAAAAAAAAACAAACCTCAAAAAAAAAAAAAAAAAAATTCTTTTTAAAAAAAAATAAAAATTAAAAATAAAATAAAAAAATTGGAATTTGCAACAAAAAGGATGGCATAATGGATGAAGAGCCGGCTTGCAGACGGTGCGTTGTCTGTGGCACGGCAGATAATGGTGGCCGCTTCTCTTTGCTTATGCAGGCAGGCGAGCTTAACAGATGCAGACTGGAAAGCGAGCCATAAACACATAATATACAAGACAATTCATTACAAGGCAAATGTATGTGCTGTGTGATTTCACCTCCCATGCAAATCAGTTTGCACAGACAGACACCCACCCCACACCAGCCTTATGATGTTCCCCCCACCCTTCAAGCTCCAGGACGGTGTAAAGCCCCCAAAGCTCTGCAACACGCTGCAGGCCTGACCGGGGACGAAAGAGTTACCGAGAACCGGCTGAAACTGGCAGTGACTGTTTTATCGAACGTGAACGCGGAAGGCAAATAAACTGAAAATTATAGAGCCGGGTTGAACTTGAGTTCATCTGAGAAATATTAAATACAACTGGCGCTGAATGGATTGAACATTTTCAAACTGCTGCGTGGCTGGGGATGGCGGTTTTTTATAAGGTTTAATGTTCTGGAACAGTTCTGCAGTAAGATTTTTTTTTTCCTCCTACAGTATGACGGACTTACAGGGCATGGAGAGAATTGGGGGGGGTCACTAGTCTTGATAAACCAATAATGCCTTTGTCCTTTTCTTCGCCGGGACACGTTTCATGCCCGCAAACCAGGACGCGGCTTATTACATTACTCACGTGATGATGATCGGGATGCAAAAATAATAAAATAAATAAAAATAGGTCATTTTTTTTCCCCTTTGCTTAGTCTGGAAGAAACTAATATTATGTTTTATTGGACATTTATGTGCCTAAGAGGTCAATTCGATAAGCTCATAAATTGTTAATGCGCTGCCGGCCATCATTCATCCCCTTCCTAGTGAATGGGTGTACTCAATGCTTATGGACAGATTAGGTTTTAGTGGGAAATGTTCAAATATTAATGTCCCATTTACAGAAAAAGAATACAATTCTCCTGTTTACGTTTTATTAGCCGACAGGTTTTTTTTTCTTTATACTAATGCCTTATAATGCAACGCAATTTTATATCTATAGAGCGGAATAAATCTGCATAGAGAATACGGACAGAGGAATAGATCTTGTGTGAACGCAGCCATTTAAGAAATAAAAGAGGATGATCCGCAACGTGCCCCGGTGTGGAAAGGGTCAGTAAGCTTTACATTGCAGGGGGTTTAGAGGTTTTTTTTTTCATGGGAAGTTACAGAAGAGAAAATTATTGTCCATTGGCAGATCTATATAAATACAGGTGTTGGGGCTGCTGGGGGTCCCATGTAGGTGCCCTAAATCTCCAATGTCCTCTGCTGTTTGGGCAAACACCAGTCAGATGAGAAATGTGTCCGTCAGCACTCATCTGCATTGGCCTTATACATGGGGCACTATTGGGGGGGGGGGGGATCATTATAGTTTGGTTTATTGGAAGCTCAGCTCATAGTTTATCACATCAGGTGATACGATACCCATCATTCTGCATCATATATATATATATATATATATATGGAGAAGAACCCGTCCCTTTGTGATCAGCTCCTGGTTCAAGCTTCAAAAACTTCATCTAAGAGCCGGGACGTGTATACACACCATAGAACATGAAAGCAGACAAACAAGAATCTTCTCATTCGATGGTGGAGTAGAAGACATTAAAGGAATTGTCCAGTCCTCAGGATAGGTCATCAAAAAAGATCAGTAGGGGTTCAATACCCAGGACCCTCACTGATCAGCTTTTTGAAGGGGCTACAGTACTTGTACATGCTCTATAATAGAATTACTAAATGTTTAGTCCATTCTTCTGTTCCTTCAACAGAACAAAAACAAAAACACACACACAACAAAATTCTGCAGATGTGACAGTGCCCTTAGTATAAAGCCCCACGTTGTAGAAATGCTGCTTTTTTTATTGCAGATTTTGTTGCGGGGTTTTTTTTTTTTTTAGCCAAAATCAGGAGTGGAAGTAGAAGAACTTCCTATATATTTCCCATTCCTTTTGTAGCCATTTTGGCTCAAAAACACGCAACAAAAAAAGCGGTGTTTCCACAATGTGGGGCCTCAGTCTTAAAGAGGTTTTCCCCCAAAATCAAGTTATCCACTATAGAATTCTGAATGCAGCAGTGGTTAGGCAGTGTGTTCACCCCTCCATTTGTATCAAAGGGAGCACGGAAGCCAGCTGAAGTACAGCACTTGGGTATCTCCAGCACTGCTATTGAAATAAATGGATGAGTTCCTGCTGCCCGACCACCACTCCATACAGAACAAGGGACAAAGTCCTCCCAGTCTCGTCATCAGTGGGGACCTGAGTGGTCAGACCCCCTACTCATATGCCGGTTATTTCCCTACGCGTTTGATCAAAGAATTAACGCTCCCTCAACAGTTGGCCGACATGTCAGCCAAAGGTCAGGACAACAAAGGAACCAATGTAGGTTTTTGCTGTCCACTTGAAAAATCGGACATCTTTGGGAACGGGCACTTAAGGACAGGCACAGACTGTAAAAGAACGCACCTGATGTCCATTTAAATCAATGCAAAATGTCACGGACACAACTAGTGTCCGCTCCTAATGTCCGCACAAGATTTTGAATGGGCAACGCTCCCTAGCTGAGCAATGTAAAAAAAAAAAATAATAATAATCAAAGCTAAAAACGGATATTAATAATGAAATTCTACGAAATTTCTACAACTGTCTCCTCCATGTGCTTTCTGCTAAAAACAGGTCTATTCAAATAAATGGAAGGGATTTTCAGTTGCAAAAAACTATCTGCCACATGTGAACATCCCCTAATAATAACTATAGCAAATAGCAGTCTGTGTATGGAGTTATCCGGCCTCACTGGCACCAGGGGCATCTATAACATACAGAAATGCCAATGCAGCAAGAATAGATCCATTTCTCCTGAGCTAAACAGCCAGAACAGCAGCCATGTGCCAGTCTTCATCTCTCCACGACATGCACAGCTTTCCAAGCATTACCCACAATGCTCGGGGAAAAACAGAAGGATGCTGCGTGGCAGGTGTGAACTTTATGGCTCAGCATCAAAGGAAGAAACAGGCCGTAAAACATCTGGGCACATTGTAAGTGTGGAGAATGTCCGGCACCGTGTATTGTGTCTTACCTTACAGCATGCACAGCACAGGAGCCATCTATTATGTGCAGGATTATCGGGGATCTGCCATTTCCATCCATCTAGTCTCTATACGTATTAATATATATATATATATATATATATATATATATATATATATACACACACACGCATGCGTGCATTTACACCCTTCTGGTTGATCAGGGAAAATATTTGCTAAAGGGAACAGACTGAAATTGATACTCACCTCTCTGATCCCTCACCGCTCCCGTTCTAACACTTAGAAGGTCTCTGCTGGTCTTTACTTTTTGGGGTCAGGAAATGTGAAACGTGCTCTCTGCAAGGCATTGGCAGAGGAGTCACCTGTGTGTCAAGAGGGGGCCAAGAATAAGAGGAGGACCCCACAAGTGTTGGTGGGGAGAGGTGAGTATTACACTTCTTCAGGTCCCATACATATGGGCAAATACAGTCCTTAAAATCAGGACCATATATTGGCCACATTTTGCAGACTAAGTGTTATCTGGAGATGGAGATCTATGATATTAGGAGTCCTTGCCTACTATGTGGCTAGACTGTCCTGTACGGTACATAGGACAGTGGAGCCACAGAAAGGACGGGACTCCTAGTATCATAAATCCATAGGATGCAAGAAGTCCTGGGGTCCTGACAGGGTTTGGCAAAGGAATTTCTAGCTTTTATTTTCCCGTGTGCAGGAGCCCTTATGCTTCAATTCGTACTAATTCTATAATTTCGGTTAATTTTCAGTTTTTGGCTATGACACATTGAGATTTTCCTCTAATTCTAAGAACAGGGGTGAGCTACATGATTTTAACAAATAAAACTTTCAAAACCGATGTAAAAAAATTATATTTTTTTAACTATATTATTTTTTTATATATCATATTAATTCCCTGTTGCTGTACATTTGTGAAGGTGTTTAGATACATAGCACAAATCATAAGTACAATAACCACAAAGCTAAGTAGATGACCAACATGATACATATGGGGAGAGAAGTAATCACATCACAATATATTATTATATAGAAATCTTACGTTACGGTATATATAATATATAATATAACATAACATAGTAGCCAAAAAAAACCCCAAACAAAACGGAAGAAAACTATTGATCTAAAATACTCTTAAAACATTCATCAGTTAAAGAGCTAAGAAATTAGGTTTTCTAATCAAAGACCAGGATGTGTGCGGTACTTGCAGAAACACTGGAGACGGTATTTATCTGTCGCCGCTGAGAGCACATGAGCAGCCAATGATGCCGAGGCGTGCAGGCTTTTACAGCTCTATATTTCACTACTAACTGATCAGCATCCATTTTGAGCCATGTAGACTGGCTGAGCGCATGTGAAGTGGAGTGTGGAGAGAATCCTGCAGTCACAGAAGTGGCCACCAGATGTCACTGCAGGATGCAAACCCTTCACTGAGCAGTCTATGCAGCCGCTGGCAGACAACTGGGCTGCAATCTGGCTCAGCAGGCGGAAATTTATACTTGGTGCTTGTTTTTAAAGGGAGAGGATGTTCCAAAAATATACCCGAAATAATGACACAAATATTCCTGGTTTTGCTGGTTTATATACAGGTTTTCATGCATTACACTGCCTGTGTGGTGCTGTTATATGAGTTAACAATCAGTATATACAGCTATCATCTATGGGGATTGTTCCCTTAAATAAATGGAGCGTGGGTGAGTGTTTCACCTGCTTTATTCAGACTGGAAGCAACAAACCACTTTCTTGTGATCAGTGGGGTCCCAGCAGCCAGACCCCCATCGATCTGTACCTTATCCTCTATCCTGTGGTGGGAAATCCTATTAATGGCTGTGTAAGATTTTAGCAGTTTTGGTTACTCTATTGGTCACAGTACTCAAATGACTGCCAAAAAGCTGGGTCACCCATGTGTAGGACATGTTTAGCAGTAACCAAACCCTTACATAGTAGGCCATTACATTTATAATTTAGTGTAAATTTGGATGGGATACACTTGACTCTTATAGGTGGACTCCTGAAGCCATACTATCCAGTGCGGTGATCTGGGTAGATGTGACCGCCAGCCATGATGCCTCTTTGTAAGTGACTCTAATCTCCCCATTACGGGATTCATATGCTCTTTTAGGGAAAGGAGCCGTCCAAGTAAGGACTGAAAACCGACAGCCGAAAGCCTATATCAGATTAAACACGTAGGTTATTATACAATGTTTTTGCACGCACTTTCATATCCGATCCATACTTCTTTATAGGTTTTGGGTCAAGGTCCAGTATACAAGATCCCACATGTCCTGCCTTGTAAAGATGAAGGCAGAAGACCTGCGGAGGTTTATGAGCCGCTCACATATACCGTATATTTTATTTCCGTTCTCTATGTCAGTACAATAGGGATTCTTGTATCGGCCTTTTTTCTTATCTTTGCATGTGCTTTAATATATGTTGTGAGAACAGCACATGGGGATATCCTAGGAATCGATGGTCCCTCGCCTGTCACAAATCAATAGGGCTTTATACACTTCTGGGTTTTCTGCAGAAAGACATGTGCAAGCCATAAAATGCTTCAATGCAGTTTGTCAAAGCCTCAGACACATTACTCATTCATACAGTTCTTATCCCAGCGGACATGGGCATCTGTGCAAATTCCTACACCCACCGGGGCTTGTCAGAACGAGGAATTGGTCCGGCGTCAGTCAGCATGGAGGAGGTGAGTATACACCATATACATTCACCACATATCATGTTAAAGGGGTTACACATTATGTAGGATACACCTGTTTATAGGTCCTATTTGGGCACCCCCTATTCATAAGGCAAAAAGTCTCTGTCCAAATACCTTCTTCCATTCTGTACTACAAGGACACATCGCTACTCATGATGGAAGACCAACCCCGGCCAAGAAATGCAGACTACACTAAAACTAAAGGGAGTCTTCCACCAAAAAACCTGACATAAAACCATCCACAGAACATCGTAGAGGACATTATGCATAACATCACATAGTCCAACAAGTGCGCGGTAGGCAAATAAAGCTCAAGTGCAATGGCGACAAATCAGAGCCTCTGTATTCAGGTGTGAAACAAATGGCCTCTGAAATGCCCCCATTGAATTCAAGTCCATATTTCGAAAAATTGCTTTTTCAAGGAAATGGTGCATTTCTTATACAATGTAAAGATAGGATGGTGCGTAATCCATATAAAGTAAGGCTCAATTGTACAGACAACCTAAAAACAGACAATTATAGCGAGGGTTGGGGTTGCCATAGCTGCTCATTGGCAGCTGCAGGGGAAAGTGTACTATTACATGGATGTCTGCCACAGTGAGAACCGATGCTTATTAAAGGGATTTGCCAAGTTTAAGATTTGATGACCTATCCTACATATGCCGATCATCTGTTTGGATGCTGTGGCCTCCCTTGCGCATTTGTGCTGCGACTCGGCTTGGGATCGAAGGTCTACTAATTCACTTGAATGGGACTGAGTAGTGAAAAGGTTACATTCATCAGACAATGAACGTGAGGTCACATGGCCTATGAGGCGTTGGTCTGGGAGTGTCGTTGCTGCTTCAAACAGCTGATCTGCGCAGGCCCTGGGTGTTGGACAACAGTTGCTCTACAATTGACTACTACTCATAAGAATGGTCTGCAATTAATAAATTCCACAATACCCTTTTAGGTCTGAGCCCCACATTGGGATAACCAGGGTGTTTTACTGTACTTGGCTAATTCCATTCACACATTGCAAAAAAAAGCTGGTGCTTTCGGGACAGGTATAATAGGGGCAGAATGTCCACAGAGAAAAACACTTTCTGTGAAAAGCATCGCAGAAAAAAGCGCAATGTGTTTCTGCCATGCTTTTTGGCTGTGACTCACTATATCGGGGCTTAGGTTAAGTTCACACAGTTTTTTTAATTGGATTTTGATGCAAGTAACTGCGTCAGAATCCAGACCAATATCCACCTGTTGCGGCTTTCTGCTCCAGATTAGGCGCAAATGAATGGGCCTACTCCGGAGGGACTATCTTGACACGGATGCTGTGGTGGTTACCACTGCGGAATCGGCGTCAAAATAGGGCAGGTCTCTTCTTTTTTCCGGGAGCGGTGTTTTAAAACAGCGTTTGCGGAAAAAGGAAATGACCGGCTCCCACTGAATTCAATGGGAGGAGATTTTTTGACCTGGATTTTGCGTCAAAATCTGAGCTAAAAAAACTCTGTGTGAACTTACCCTTAGGGCTAGTTCACATGGGGCATGGAATGGCGTATTTTTGTCCTGATTCTGATGCGTATTTTGGTCCTGATTCTCCCCTCTGGAGCAGGCTCAAATGAATGGGCCGAGTCCGGACGGTGCTGTCGCAAGGTGGACGCCAGGGCTGACTCAGCCGCGGAATCCACCTGAGGAATGGGCAGCTCGCTTCTTTTTTCCCGTGAGCCAGAACATACCACTCACGGAAAAAAGGAAGGTAGTAGTCTACACAGACCTCTATTGTGAGGGGGCGGAATTTGAGGTGGATTCGGCGTCAGAACCCGCCCCCTCTTGCCCTGTATGAACGAGCCCTTAATCTTACAGCTGATCAGCTCTGAGTTCCCACAATACCCTGACCGCATACACGCAGATGCTGTCCTGCTGGGACATCCCATTTATCATAACAGACATACATATTCCATATAACAATAACCAAAGAATTAAAATGCCAAATGGAAGCCCCCTGTAAAAGGAATACAGGTGTAACAATAAATAGCCTGTTCCTTTAAGATCTTTACTTGCCTCAGTAAATGGATTAACGCCATAAAATGAAGGCTTGCTGTGCATTTCACTTTCAGTAGTCAGGAAAGCTTCCTTCCTGACAGGCGTCTGAGCATCAGATGAGCGGATCAAGCCTGGAATGTGGCTGGCCTGTCCTGTTTACTGTAAGTGTCGATGCCAGGAAAACGAGACTCCAGGCGTAAAGCCAAACATCATGGCCTTAAGTACTTCACGGTTAGATTAACTATAAATATTCTCTACTACCTGTCAGACCTGGAACCACAGTACTTGACAGTAGATCGCAGTGACTGGGGTCATCATATTTGCTTCCACTCACTCTGTCTCCAAAACAAAATTGACTTTTTCTGGGCAGCTGTACGAGTTAGTAAACTAAAGTAGGAGATGCTATCAAGTCTCCTCAAGGGGATTGCTCAATACCAACGACATCCTGAGCATCCCTTGGAACCTCAGAAGATGATGTAAAGGGTTTGGGCCATGAAGGAGGCTTATAGGATACAGGAGAAGTGTCAGTTCAATGAGAGTTTGGGGCCAGGACCCTAGGCCATGAGGAAAACGCAAGACCAAAATTCCCCCATGCCTCCATCTTGTGAATGGAACGCCTTTGAAATGCCTGACTGGTGCTCCATTCACTGCCAAAGGCTGCTGTCCCGATAGCACCATAAAGGTTAGTTCACACGGAGGAATTTGTCACGGATTTCTCCCCTGAATCTAGAGCAGATTCCTCCCAGAATTCTACTCCTATTGTTTTCAATGAGAGGTAGAGAAAAAAAAAAAAAGAAGCGGCCTACTCAATCTTGCCGTGGATTCCGCGACTCGAGGCTCCCTCCTGATTAGGCCCATTCATCCGGGCCTAGTAAGGAGCGGGATGCCGCGACAGAATGCTGTTGCACTGCATTGGCATCCAGTCGCAGACAGACCGCGGCAAAAATGCCAGCAGCGCAAAATGAAGGGAATTCCTTTTTATTTTCGGCCGCGTGAACAGACCCTAAGGTTGGATTCACACAGGCCACCTCAGTTTCCAGACCAAAAAACGGGTAGTGCAACTCAATTCCAGTGCACCGGCATCCAGTCGCGCACTCCGCTCAGGATTAGGCTCAATGAGTGGGCCTAGTCAGGAGGAGGGAGAGTCTTCAGGCAGATTCGCGAGGCGACTCGGCCTGAAGAATGAGCATGTCGCTTGTTTTGCTTTGCTTCTTGATTTCAATGGGAGCCGTCTTTTTAGTCAGGATTTTGAGGCGAATCCGGCCTCAAAATCCTGACCAAAAAAACTACGTGTGAACTCAGCCTAACAGTGAATGGAGCTCCAGTGACAAATGCACTGAAGCACGTGGAGGATGTCACCGGTCTTAGGGGGTCCCAGCTGTCAGATACGGTTATTTGCCACTTATTCCCTGCATTACCAGTGTGGTTCGTGGATGTCAGAAGCAATGATGGGTTTTCAATGTTACAAATGCCTCATACTTTTAAGAGAGCACAGAGAGAAACCTAATACAAGCAGGAGGCAGGAGACATCTACAACACATAGGAATACATTGGAGTACTTCTTTAAGTGGTAAATACCAATAATAGAAAAATATCATCTATTTTAGCCATTACGTTATCCTGGAGAACACCTATACATACTGTATCCTTGAAATGCTTTGGTAACATATGTAACACTACCAGAGAATCTTGTGACAAAATTCCTTCAAGCAAGTCCCCACATTTCTGATCTTATCCAAGGAGATTATATTGCTTACCTAACTTATAGTGAAGGGCACTTTTATTACTTTGCAAATAAGTAAGGCAACATGTTATCTACCATAAATATTAACCATCGGGTGACACAAACGTAGAAAATATGTAGTAATGGAGGAGGGTAAGGACAAGTTTCCTATGGATCCACTTACAGTAGTATGAAAAAGTAGGACACGTAATAGCAAGTTTTAGTAAAAAAAAAAATATATATATATAATTACAGTGTCTTGCAAAAGTATTCATACCCCTTGAACTTTCCCAAATTTTGTCACCTTACAACCACAAGGAAATGGTTCAGATCAAAGAATATTCAAAGTATTATTATTATACATCACTTTTTCAGATTTTTATTTCATTAATATTTTGACAACCATGGATCATTTTTCTTCCACTTCACAATTATCTGCTACTTTGTGTTGGTTATCCTATAGGGCTGGTTCACACGGGGAGGGGGGGGGGGGGAGGCGGGGGCGGATTTTGGCACCGAGAGGGACACGGAGAGCCGCATCACTCTCGGGTCAAAGCCCGCCTACCCCGACCGTCGCAGTCATGGCTTCCCCCTAAAATGAATGGCCCGACCCCGGAGGTTGCTGCCGCTAGGCGGAAGTGCAAAATCCGCCTGAACAAAGGGAAGCTCGCTTCTTTTATCTGCTAGCAGCAACATGCCGCTAGCAGAAAAAAGAATGCTAGTGGTCTCCATAGACCACCATTGTATGGAGGCGGATTTTGAGGCAAAATCCACTGTCAAAATCCGCCTCCTTGCCCCCGTGTAAACTAGCCCTTACAATCTCAAAATACATTTCAGTTTGTGGTTGTAAGGTGACAAAATGTGAAAAGGTTCAAGGGATATGAATTATTTTGCAAGGCATTGTACGAGAAAGTTATTGATCTTTTACCTGTAATTTTGACCACAAAAAGGGAAACTGTAAATTAGTTTATGGACGATCATACCAAACTGGTTGTTAAAAAAAAAAAAAAAAACACATCCAGGTCACAGGACTGTGGAGACCTGATTCTGAAACTGGTAGAGCAGGAAGCCATAAGATTCCTGCCCTACCACTTTCTGACTTCTAGCAATGTGGCCTGTGACCTACAAGCTGTGAGCAGCGGGCTTGCCCTGGTCCCTGGGCTTTCTTGCCCCGGGCACACATGACACGTCACAGCAATGCGTCTGGAGCGAGAGGAGTCTGGCCGGGGCGCAGAGAGGTAGGTGCGGTACTAATAATCACCTCTGTACGAGGGACGTGATGGGGACTCTGAATGGGGGACAACTGGTAGGGTCTATTTTACTGTATGGGGCCAACACAAGGAACACAATGTGTCAAATTCACATTTTTTCTATATGCCGCCCATTTACCCAGCTATAGTATATCTGACCTGGTTAGACAAATAAAGGCGCAGTTTGCGTATTTAAGAAAAAAAGAACCACAATTAGGCTTTCATCCAACAGCCCCATAGGGTATATAGATCATCATATACAAGCAATGTAAATTCTAGATACGACACGTGTATACATAGTAAAATAGCTTGGCATGCTCTGCAGTCTCACATATTGCCTAACCCCAAAGTGCTGGTTAACCCCTTCCCTCACTATACTGCAAGTATGCAGATAAAAAATGCTAGTGATACAGGAGATGTGACATAAGAGGTAAATATCTTACTATAATATACGGCTGACATGTAACAACTGCTATCACTGGAGGCGGCTCTGAACCCGGACAGGATTCTCAGTTCACACTAGAATTCGGTTTTCCGTTCTTCGGGTTCACTTGGGGACCTGAAGAACAGAAATCTGATCCAATTAGAAAGGGAAGACTCAAGGACCCCATCAACTATAATGGGGTGCACAGGGTTTCAACACGAAAAATTACCTATGTTGTGGATACATCATCAGTATGAAAAACAACTAGGGGGACTGACAAATCCATTTTAAAGGGATTCTACCATTAAAATCAAATGGGTAACATGTAGGAATAGCCTTAAGAGAGGATATTCGTCTCCTATCTTTAGATGTCTTCTCCGTGCTGCCGTTCGGTTAAAATCCCGTTTTTTGCCGGTATGCAAATGAGTGCTCTCGCAGCATCGGGGGCGTCCCCAATGCCGCGAGAGAACTCTCAAGCGCCGCCTCCATCTTCTTCAGGAACGGTGTCTTCACACATCTGCTTCCAGGGGTTGGCTTCAAATTTCTAGGCCTTGGGCAAAGCAGACTGCGCATGCCCTTGCCACAAGAAAATGGCCATTTTCAATACTGTGTAAGCAGCTATTTTCTTGTGGCCGGTGGGCATGCGCAGTCGGCTTGGCCCGAGGCCTAGAAGTTTGAAGCCAATGCCCAAAAGAAGAGGTGTGAAGACCCCATTCCTGAAGAAGATGGAGGCGGCGCTGGAGAGAGTTCTCTCGTAGCATTGTGGACGCCCCCAGTGCTGCGAGAGAACTCATTTGCATACTGGCAAAAACCGGATTATATACCGAATGGCGGCGCGGAGAAGACATCTAAAGATAGAAGAATAGCCTTTCTTAAAGCTATTCCTACGAGTTAGTGAGAAAATATTTCGATTTTAATGGTAGAATCCCTTTAATTTGCATGCATGCCCTACTAAGATTTCTGGGACAGGAATATGTAGGAAAAAGGAGAACTTGCTCTAGCCCCACATTTTAGAAGGAAGCTCCCTAGAGATCAATGGCTGGTTCTCCTGAAAACTAGTGATATATATAGCCTGGGTATAAAGTGAAGCCAAAAATTCTCCCGTAAAGGGAAGAGACCGCCATCCACAGACAGACATTTGGAGGTTACTGCCTCTCATGAGGGCAGATAGCTAGATGTGAGGTCATAGGTGAGGGTCAGAAGAGGTATTAGGACTCCATAACATATCTATACATGTTTTTAGCACATGCAATAAATGTTATCTGCTAAGTGGACTATATAAAGTGATGTGAAGTTTATATACATATAAGGTGAAGTCGCTTTGCACATCCATTATGTTATGTATCTGGCACTGATCCCGGGCCATAGCCTGTGTTATACTCTGGCATTGCAGAAACAATTCAGCTGTTTGATACTAGAAATAGCCATCACTCCTGTTGACAGATCGATCCCTAACAGCTTAGGGGACCTCCTTAAATGCTATGGGAGCTCTCAGTGCTCCTATGTTAGACTACTTCTAAAGACAAGACGTCTCACAATGCAACTCAACACAGCAAGCGATGCAGAAGGCTGTGACTGGTCACTGTGGATATGTGACATGTTGCATCTCTAGGACTGGAGAATAGGGGGCCCCTTATCCTTATCAATATTGTCCCAATTCTGAGCCTCTTGTCAAAACACTTCCCTACCAGAGAAGCAGCAGCACTTTTCTCTCTGCATTTTTCATGCGAAAACCACACGGACCCCATTATAGTTTATGAGGTCCACGGGTTTCCTTGTACGCGAATAGGTTTCCATTTGGGGGGTCCCAAGCAGACTCCCCGTATGGAAAACTGAACACAGATATGAACCGGGCCGAAGACCACATGACCGAGTCAGTCAGGCTGGTAATTCCAGTAGACAAAGAGTAGGTTTCATGGCCGAGACTCGTGTGAAGGAGACCGTAGGTAAATGACCTGACGACATCATGTATTTGTACCACTCGTAAAAGGAAAGACCTGTACTACAACCTAAGGATAAAATATGTTGCACTCACAGATCCTTCCAAGGGTAAAAAGCTCATATAATGAACTGTGCAAACAGCTAATAAAATATGAAGAATAGGAAGAACTTAAAGGGGTCGCCCCACAAAGTGAAAAGGACCTATCCCATATACTACATTCCACCTGACCGCACCCAGACTGTGGCTGGGACCAGTGATGGTGGATGATCCCATTTACTTCAATGGGAGCGCCAGAGAGAACTAAAAATAGTACTCGGCTATCTGTGGGTCTCCCATTGAAGAGAATAGAATCCATCCACCATCACCAGTCCCCCCCACAGTATGGCTGTGGTCAGGTAGAACGTGGAGCACAAGAAAGGTACTTTTCACTTTGCATTGTGAGACATTCCCTTTAATGCGGACCTCCAGTAACAGTTTTGTATACCTTAGTACAGCTGAATATAAGAAACTTGTAATATATTTTATTTTTCAAATAAATCTGTTTTCCTTGCTCCCTATTATGCCTCATGCTTACGGCCGAGTGTGCAGCCTGAGGCCTTTGCAACGTGTGCACCGATGCTCCGTTCCATTCCTACCGTATATTTATAGAGCATGTCCTATAAAAGAACAGAACAAATCATTGGAAGAGCCTCGGGCTGCACGCTCACTCGGTCGGGTTCTTTAGGCCTTAGGCTCCTCCTCGTCATTTTTAATCCTTTTGACAGGTCATCAACTACAGATAAGGAAGGCCCTGACACCCCTGACCCTGCGGGTCAACTGCTTGAGAGTCCCTACTGCTTCACGGGCCATGTGATGTAATGTTCTTCAGTCACATGGCTTGTTTGCAGCTCAGTCCTACTCAATAGGAATCCCTGACAATGACCCTCAGCGCTCCAGACCGCTCATTTGCAGATTGGTAAATGAATATCTCAAACACTGAGGCATGAATTGTCAAGCTTTTGTACCTGTAATAAAAATAAAAAAATAAATCTTTATAAGCACCCTGCTGCTGTACTCCCTGCACGGACACAGTTCTCTGCAGACAGGAATACACTTCGCGTTTCAGTGCACATAACCCGTACCTCCAGCTCATGTGCGGTGAAGCTGCGCTGCATGTCCTTGGCTTCACCGAAGATCTGCGCAGGCGCCAGGAGCACCATAGAGGAGTCCGATGAGACTCATCTCTAGGCAAGTATAAAGGTTCATTACTTTTCCTTTAATTACAGGCACGGATGGATTAAAAACAGGGTAATTTGGGACACATACGGACCCATGTGGGTGGTAGTTTAGTGTCCCAACTTGACCTGACAAGTTCCCATCAATCATTTATGCATGTGGCCCAAAAAAAAAAAAAAAATAATATATATATATATATACACTTTTTTAAAAAAACAGTTTTCACATACAATTTGCAAAGAAAGGGGGGGTATTAAATTGGTTGCACCTCAAACCATGTGTGTCTAGCATGGATGTACACAATGTGCTATTCAATTCGGTAACCCTTTTACCCCTTTGAGTTGTGGATCAATACAAACCAATGGCAAACTACATACAATGTCAAAGAATATAGTTATATTGTGATCATTTATAAAATCTGCAAGATCTGCAAACACATTAAATTCCAACCTTTGTGCGACTCAATGCATTGCTAAATTCACAGGACTCATGTGATTTTAGATATTTTCTGACAAGGCACATTGGATCTAAATCGCGCGACCGCTTTAAGCTCCCTTGTTATAGCTGAATAGTTGGAATGGAAACCATCAGAAACCCAAACAGAAGACAAGTTTCTGGAGAAGACAACATTGCTACAGTCTTCAGGAATCAAAGAAGATCTGATATGTGACCATGTACCGGTATATCTTATCGGATACATGATGTTGGTAAAGGCCATTTCCCAAGTTCCTGCACAAGGAAGTTACTCACGTCTACAACAAAGAACCACAAGGAACACGTCCAAAAATGTAACTGGTAAAACATTACTCAGTCCTGTGAAAAGGATCTACAGGCAGGGAGGGCATCTAGAATCTACCCGCCAGGGGCCAAGCTGTTCTAGGTCTTAAGAACGCTATAAATATGGTAATAGCATGGCTCAGCCACCATACAATGTACAGAGCCCTCTGCTCCCGGATCAGTACACTGTGTAGTATCAGACCCAGAAACAGTCCCGAACAGATGATTGGTGTGGGAGTTGAGTGTCAACCTGACACTGATCAAATACTGAATGCCAGGCCTGAGGTTAGGCCATCAAAAACCACACCATTACCACAATATTTAGGAATGGCCAACAGCAGTCTTCTGTCAGCTAAAATTCTGATCAGCCATATTGAAAATTTTTAGACAATCACATTGCACCATCGATCAGACCATTGGATATATGTATATATGTATAGTTTAAGCAAGCAATCCCCATAGCCAACTCTTCCCTGCTATATCAGTACGCCACAGGTATCTTTATAAATAAAATATCACAGTACTACTATGTAGTGGAACAGCAACAGAGACTTACATATCAAAGCTTTGCTGTTCGGTCCAAAGTCAAAGCTCGTCCCAAGAAACGATAAGTCACTTTATATAAAGCCCACAAACAAGCATTGCAGATCTGTCCTCGATTCACCTCAGAGAGGGATTTTACAGAATGGCAGCGAGACGTCACAGCACAAATACCGTACACCATATTCTCCATCAGGCACAAGACAATCATCAATCAGGTTTTATGACCACAGTGAGCAATTACTGATACAGCGCGAGTGATAAGAGGCGGTGGTAATGATAATCACCAGCGTAGATGTGATAGGAAATTATGGCAGTGGCCATGTCAGGTGTCAGAAGACAGATAATACGGGAAGAGTTTTTCCTGCAATAAAAAAAATCTGTAACATATTGACTGTTGAAAATGATCTAATTAAGTGCGTTTCTGCGTTTCCTATTTCTGCAGATTTCAACTTTGCACTTAACAGTTAAAATCCACAGGAAAAAAAAAAAAAAAATCAGCACACCACAGACTTGTGAAATCCACACCGCAGGTCGGTTTCCGCACATATTGCCGACATGTTTGACCACAGCACAGGAATGATATTTTATCCACGTAGCGAGGCGCAGCCAAAAAACGCTGCAGAAATGCACCACATATTTTTCCGTAGCGTTTTTCACAGAAAGGGTGCGTTCACACGATGTAAAATTGAGCGTGATCTGGCACGTATACGGCGTGCCAGAGTTTGAGCGCTCAAAAAGATCCCATTGATTTCAATGGGAGTTACGAGCGTATACCCCGCGTTATTTTGCGCCCGTAATTTTGCGCGTACACGCTCGTAAATCCATTGAAATCAACGGGATCTTTTTGAGCGCTCAAACTCTGACACGCCATATATGTGCCAGATCACGCTCAATTTTATATCATGTGAACGCACGCAAAGGCTGCAGAGTTTTCCCTCTACAGACTTTGTCTCTATTATACCCATACGTAAGACGCCAGCATTCCCGTAGATATAAATAACATGCTGCGATTTACAAAAACACAATGATTTTTGAAATCGCAGCATTTCCACTGCAGATTTTTTTAGGATTAGCCAGAATCCCATCCACTTTGCAGGTACTGTAAAAACCGTGCCTATTCGCAACGCGGGTTCTGCATTTTAGGTGCACTCCTTACTGTATCTCAAAGAAATACACAGAAGCATTGCTAAGCACCATTAGCAAATAGAGATAAAATCCTGCTACTGTAAAGAGGCCTTTATATACGAGGCTGGCACCGCTTCACACTGGCGAGGATGGTACAGAACTGAAGCTATGCAGTCTAAGCCGGACCGAGGACTAGGAGCATAATACCCGGATTGTTCCACCTCTGCATGTAAAACTGATTGTTCTGCAGAAAGTTCCTACAACCCGTCCTTCCAGAAGTCTCCAGGCTATGCCTCTTATTCTGCACGTGATATTCACTACATATTCAGTGTGATCATAGTGTGAGGCCAGAGCCTCCAAAATTATTCACGCTATGTGAAAACAGCTAAAAAAAAAAGAATTAAAAAAAAAAAAATTAGAGTACATTCCTCGAAATCCCCTTGTGGAGTCACACCCATGTGTAACCTTCTCACAGAACAGGTCCACCTTACCGGTGACTGAGAAATATTAGTCATACTGCATTTAGACTAGAAAATATCAGGGCGTCGCAAGAAAAGTGAAATATTCAGAAAGGAGAATTTAAAGGAGCTGACAGAGATCAAAGGGGGCAAAGTGATAAAGCAATATCTATCTGTCAAATGCTGCAATGACCTCTTACAATTGGGTTATCATCAAAAGGGTTACCACAGAGTAATAGGTTATATCCCATCTAAAGGATAGGTGATCGTTTCTGGTGGTCCTAACTTTGGGACCCTCGCTGATCAAGAGAGTGGAGCAATAGGTACACATATGCACTGCCGAGGGGTTATTGGGGAGTCTTCTTACTTGTTGGCCATATGCTGAAAAAGGGTAGTTGTCCTTGGTTGACCCCCATTCACAATTTATCAATTACCTACCTGTGCTTGGCCATTTCTGCCAATCCCCTGAGAGCCAAAAACAGGTAGTTAATTGATAAATTATAATTCGGGGTCAAGCAAGGACAACTCCTGTCTATATCCCTATTTCAGCATATGGGCAACAAAGAGGACACACCATTAACCCATTCCACTCTTCGGCTGACTGTTGGAAGGGCCTCTGTAGAATAGGGGCTTCCAATACATGGTGTGGCCTGGTAGCATACAGTGTAGGCTGAAACACACCGCTGAGTCGTATCCGATACCCAATGGTTATAGAGCAGGTCTTATCCTGCTCGTGGCATCAGAACAGAACCCATAACTGAAGTTCATGCAGGACAGATGGTACTTGGAAGTCATCAGAGTGCTTTCTGCCATGAAATTGGTCCCCCCTGGGCGTGCACACTCAGCCATGTGCATGCAGCCTAAGGCAACCTCTAGATCAAACACGTTCCAGCGCCTCCGCTGCAGAGTCATCTAGTAGTAAGACAAGCATGCTTAGTAATATCTATAACATCCAGAGATGTGAATGGAGAAAGACACACATGTGCTCAGACATCACACCAATGAGGGCCCTTATTCTCATCTAAGGGTCCCTGGGATGGGCCGTGAATCTCACAGAAATTTATGGTTATGCCATAAACATCCAAGGTGGTTAAACCTCCTTAAGGCTGAAGCTACACATTGTAGAAATGTTGCTTTTTCTGTCGTTGCAGATTTTGCAGCATTATGCTAAGCCAAAGCCATGAGTGGGTTTAGCAGAAGGGTGAAGTATAAGAGCTCCCTTTATATTTCCCACATGAAGTTACTTTCGGCTTTGGCTGAAAAAAAATGCAACAAATAACTCAGCTTTTCCACCACATACGGTCTTAGATTAAAGCCCCACGTTAAGGAAACACTGCTTATTTTTGTTGCAGACTTTGTGTTGATTTTTTCGTAGACAAAGTCACTAGTAGCTTCATAAGGATAAGGAATGGGAAATATATAGGAAGTTCTTATACTTCTCCCTTCTGCTCGATCCACTCCTGGCTTTGGCTAAAAAAAAAAAAACTGCAGAAAAATCTGCAAAAAAAAAAAAAAAAGCAGCTTTTCAGCAATGTGGGTCTCAGCCTAATGTGCCCGCTCAGGATCTACTTACAGAATCACTATGTTACTTAGTGCAGAGCATGCAGTATAGTGTTACTTCTGCACATGTCAGTGCTAGAGGGTCCGGCGGGTGGGTGGTCTCCTGCATCTCCTGGGTAGAATTCATAGATATTACAGCACATTATGTAATACATAACAGAACGATCTTCTCAGCACCACCATATCCATCACATGTGGTGGCATGACAGGTCTGATATGGTCTGTCCTTTTACACTACAAGCCAAAACAGTCCCCCGGATGTGAGGCGGTGGTCTCTAGCATTCACAGACATATGTATACATGCACCTGCAGTAATATAGATGCTCTGTGACCAGTATACAGCACCGCCTGTATACCAGAGAGTCACAACTCCAGACGGTTTGTACCACCTAGTACAGGGGGGGGGGTCAGTAACCATCATCCCCCCAGCCATGAGATAGCTCCAGCTCAGCATGCTGGGAGTTGTAGTCTCCTGTAGAGTGATGCTGGTCGGCGCCCACCCAGTGCAGGTGTAAAGTTTCCACCACAAGCCACACAAGCACCAACAGGTCTGCAGGCAGGAAGAATCCTACAGGTTGTCAGTGCCAGGCACCGAGCCCTGGAGCCATGCATGCCGCTACCCGGCGCCCACTGCCCTCCTGTCACATCCACAGACCGCACCCAGCCCCCCTCCCGCACACACCTGCCCTGCCCAGCACACCTACCGCTTCTTAGGGATGGAAGGAGCAGCCGGGGCCTTGCACTCGTTCGCAGTGAGGGCTGCTGCGGCGGCCCCGGCCTGCAAGTGTCCGGAGATGACTCTCAGCCGGCGCTGTGAGCAGCCAGACACCGGGGATCCCTGGGCGGCCGCCATGCTTCCGTGTTGTGAGGCGGAGGGGGGCCGAGGGGAGAGGTCACAGCGTGGGCACTCGGAGGCTTCCCATCATGCGCCGCGCGAGGGCCGTCACCAGGCAACCACAGAACGCCGCTGTCTCCTGCGCTCACTGGTCCTCGCTTCCTAGTTCACCTGCTATGGGAAGGGGGCGGGGCGCGGGCGTCACGTGATCTCTACGCGGCCGCCGCCGGCTTGTTTTGACATTTAGTAGTTACAGGCGGGGTGTGGGCCGGACGGCGGCGGGAAACGTGCAAGGCGGGACATAGACTGTCAGAGATAGCTATTGTATGGCTGGCGGTGTATGGCAGAGGCTGGGGGAGGCGATAGGGCCTCATAGGAAGACCTGTAATGGGGGATACACAGCAAGCACAGTAATGTACAAGAATAATGTACACAGTGACGTCACCATACAGGGATAATACACACAGTGATGTCACAGTACAGGGATACTATACACAGTGATGTCACAGTACAGGGATAATACACACAGGGATGTCACAGTACAGGATAATACACACAGTGATGTCACAGTACAGGGATAATACACACAGTGATGTCACAGTACAGGGATAATACACACAGTGATGTCACAGTACAGGGATAATACACACAGTGATGTCACAGTACAGGATAATACACACAGTGATGTCACAGTACAGGGATAATACACACGGTGATGTCACAGTACAGGGATAATACACACGGTGATGTCACAGTACAGAGATAATACACACGGTGATGTCACAGTACAGGGATAATACACACAGTGATGTCACAGTACAGGGATAATACACACAGTGATGTCACAGTACAGGGATAATATACACAGTGATGTCACAGTACAGAGATAATACACACAGTGATGTCACAGTACAGGGATAATACACACAGTGATGTCACAGTACAGGGATAATATACACAGTGATGTCACAGTACAGGGATAATACACACAGTGATGTCACAGTACAGAGATAATACACACAGTGATGTCACAGTACAGGGATAATACACACAGTGATGTCACAGTACAGGGATAATACACACAGTGATGTCACAGTACAGGATAATACACACAGTGATGTCACAGTACAGGGATAATACACACAGTGATGTCACAGTACAGGGATAATACACACAGTGATGTCACAGTACAGAGATAATACACACAGTGATGTCACAGTACAGGGATAATACACACAGTGATGTCACAGTACAGGGATAATACACACAGTGATGTCACAGTACAGGATAATACACACAGTGATGTCACAGTACAGGGATAATACACACAGTGATGTCACAGTACAGAGATAATATACACAGTGATGTCACAGTACGGGGATAATACACACAGTGATGTCACAGTACAGGGATAATACACACGGTGATGTCACAGTACAGGGATAATATACACGGTGATGTCACAGTACAGGGATAATACACACAGTGATGTCACAGTACAGGGATAATACACACAGGGATGTCACAGTACAGGGATAATACACACAGTGATGTCACAGTACAGGGATAATACACACAGTGATGTCACAGTACAGGATAATACACACAGTGATGTCACAGTACAGGGATAATACACACAGTGATGTCACAGTACGGGGATAATACACACAGTGATGTCACAGTACGGGGATAATACACACGGTGATGTCACAGTACAGGGATAATACACACAGTGATGTCACAGTACAGGATAATACACACAGTGATGTCACAGTACAGGGGTAATACACACAGTGATGTCACAGTACAGAGATAATACACACAGTGATGTCACAGTACAGGGATAATACACACAGTGATGTCACAGTACAGGGATAATACACACAGTGATGTCACAGTACAGGATAATACACACAGTGATGTCACAGTACAGGGATAATACACACAGTGATGTCACAGTACAGAGATAATATACACAGTGATGTCACAGTACAGGGATAATACACACGGTGATGTCACAGTACAGGGATAATACACACAGTGATGTCACAGTACAGGGATAATACACACAGTGATGTCACAGTACAGGGATAATACACACAGGGATGTCACAGTACAGGGATAATACACACAGTGATGTCACAGTACAGGGATAATACACACAGTGATGTCACAGTACAGGGATAATACACACAGTGATGTCACAGTACAGGGATAATACACACAGTGATGTCACAGTACAGGATAATACACACAGTGATGTCACAGTACAGGGATAATACACACAGTGGTGTCACAGTACAGAGATAATACACACAGTGATGTCACAGTACAGGGATAATACACACAGTGATGTCACAGTACAGAGATAATACACACAGTGATGTCACAGTACAGGATAATACACACAGTGATGTCACAGTACAGGGATAATACACACAGTGATGTCACAGTACAGGGATAATACACACAGTGATGTCACAGTACAGGGATAATACACACAGTGATGTCACAGTACAGGGATAGCGGACAAGGTGATGTCAAAGTACCAGGCTAATAAACACAATGTCACAGAGGAAAGATAAATCTTGTATAAAATATGATATTCCCCGGCCTCCACCAGTGCTGACCATAGATAAAACACTCCACAAAGCGCCCCATACAGTGGTGTAACTAGGAACGGTCTTTTCAGACCCCAGAGTATAATAATCGGAGACCGAAGAGGGGTACCAACATATAAACCACTGTCACTTACCTATCCCCGGCTCTGCTGCAGTCCTCGGTGGTGTCGGCCATCTTCAATGACGTCACATAACCCGGGATGCAGGTCCCAGTCATGTGACGTAAGGGAGAGTCACAGAAGTAGGCCTGAACCTGCCCGGAGAGGTAAGTAACATGTTTTTTTATGTTCCCTTACCTCCCCTGGACCTCTGATCATTATAGCCATGTGAGAGCTTGTATTTTGCAGGATATGTTACATTTTTCATTACAGTTTCTCACAAGGATGGAAAAACACCCATCATTTTTTACACATTTGGCATGCGCCCATTATACATCTTGCACTGTTCATCAGGAAATATGAAGAATTTCAAAAATTTGGCGCAGCGGACAACAAGTTGACAAACAAAAAAACACACAAACATGTAGTTCCGTAATATTCAAATGCAATACTTCTCTACCAACAGGTGTCACCTTCTCCTTGCAGGAAAGATTCCTGTGGCCTGTTTGTGCTGATAAACAGTAAGAACCCTGATGAGGAGCTTTCTATGAATGTAGAGCACACCGCCTTATCCCCTTAATGACTTCCCATTTGCCCTTATAGCTAGGTTTCTACCTTTTTACTGAATTTTTGAACAGAAATTGCATAGACAACTCTGGAGGTGAGGTGTGTAGCTTCAAGAAACAACCAACCTTTACTCTCCATTGCCTGTCCTTGCCTTACCTTTCTATTGGAAGTGGTTTAATGCTATTTCTACATTGTGTCATTTTGTAGCAGCCACTTAGAGAATTGAATGACAAAAAAAATAATATCTACTTATATGCCCCCCCCAAAAAAAAAAACAAAAAAAAACGTGCAAGACAGCACTGTGAAGAGAACACATAAAATGCAATGAACATAGTAACTTTTTAAAAATATAAAATAAAAAAAAAGATAAAATAAGCAAGTTAAAAAAGTCGAATATGATTAGCTGTGCCAATGATTTGCCCAATGCAATGTAGTATTTGCATATTAAAACCCGTGCACATAAAAACTATACGTGTTATAAGGAAATCCTACTAACACACACCCATCTGGGCAGTGGCCAATGCCTACTTCCTTGCCAAAATGCCATAGGTAAAGGTACGTCCTTTTCCATGTACGTGTCAATCATGAGCTCTACAATATAGACCAATTATGTTAATAACACCGAGCTATCCCTGGGCAGGGCTGAATAAAAGCATTTGGCCTCAATCTAAGAAGATGCAAACCAGATAGCTTAAAAATGGCCAAGTCTCAAGTTTACTATGAAGTTTTTAACCCATTATCTATCTGCAAAGTAGTACTTTGGCAATGTTCTGGACTTATAATGCTAGCGCATAAGCAATATTCTACCAATGTAATTTATTTTTTAATAGCTCATTTGCATATATACACCTGGGTCTTGTGATCACTAGTCCGACCACCAGTCCAGAGCTTGCACGGTGGGGTAGTTTGTGGAAGATTTCTTATGAACTCAGGATTACATCAGAATCTGTCAAATCCGACTTGACAGCTCCAAGACTCCTCCCCACTCAGCTGCGCCATCCTGGCCCCTTTGTATGTTTTCCGATGTCTAGAGTAGTGTTGAAGGTGTAATTTCTACCTGTGTACTGTGTCCTGAGTTTACTATGTGAGGCACTTTTATACTGCTTCCTGCCTTTAAGAGCTGACAGAAAGAAACCTATCACAAGCAGGAGGCAGAGAAAAGTAATGTATAACTGCATCTATCAGAATATAAAGGAGAGTATGGAACATGTCTTGGGGGGTTTTAACACTAAATACACAAGTTTTATGTAATTCACAAAAAAACTTGATCCAGTGCTTCCAATTAAAATGGTTTTTCCTATTTGTTTCAGTAACTTTGCCTGCAAAGTCAAAAGCCGCATCTCCCCAGCTCACTGATCATGGCACTATAAAGTATCACAATATAGATTGCCTTTAAAATGAGAGATTATTTATTATGATTATTCGAAATCTAATATCAATGCAGGTCAAGTAATATGCACAGTAAATGCATATTACATTACACAGGTTTGGTGAGAAAAGAAAAAACAAACTTACATGCTGCAAAGGAGAAAATGGACTTTTTTCTTCCAGTTTCTGTACATGATTATGGGAGTGGCCATCTTTCCTCTGTTAACAATATTTAGTGATGTGCTTTACAGCATAGTCATGGCCGTAGGCAGCAATAGCCTGGAGCTGACTCATTGAGATCTATGGGAGAGTTTTCTAGGAATGCTCAGTGCAGGGAGGGGGAGTAGATAAACCGTAACATCATCTACTGTCACTAGTAAAGGCAATGATGGGTGTTATGTAGTGTAATGCTTCTAGAGTAGGGGTGGGCAATTAATTTTCCCATAGGGCCACATGAGAAATTGTAACGGTTCTAGAGGGCCATGCGCGCCGCTGCAGATTTAGCTCCACCCACTTCTCCACAGACTCCGCCCATTCTCAATAATTTTTCCATGTGCCCCACAAAGTAAAATCCTCCTACAGTCACCCTAATATTATACCCCCCCCCACACACACACATTTTAACATTTCCCTACAAATGTCCCACAGTATTAAGTCCCTCTCCTTGTGCCCCTGTATAATCTAGCAGAAACTAGAGGGGACATTAAACTGGGGGCAACTAGAGGCAGACATGTCCCCCTCCAGCTACCCCCCATGGTTTAATATCCTCTTCCAGCTGCCCCAGTTTAATTTCACCCTCCATCTGCACCCTAGTTTAATGTCTCCCCTCCATGTGCATTCATTTTAACTGCCCCCCCTACATCTGCCCCTAGTTCCCCCCTCTTGCTCACACATGCTGTCTCTTCTCTCTTCTTTATCATCCAGCAGCCCCCATTGCCGGAAGCTTGCAGAAAGCACACCGTCCCGTGTGGCTCCACCCACTAACGAGTCATAGCCTATCCTGATGATAGGCTGTGATGACATCATCACAGGTTCTTGAACAAACTTCCACTAGCTATGCGGGCCGGATAGAAGCAGTCAGAGGGCTGGATGTGGCCCGCGGGCCGTACATTACCCAGGTCTGTTCTAGAGGTTTTAGCATAACAATAAAATATATCAATCTAGCCTCTGATGTAAATGAGATTATTGCTGCAAAGAAAACCGCTACAGAATTGACCAGTGGGCAGATTAAAAATTACCGGATATAGAATTTTTTTTAATACAGAAATTGAATTGAAATTAAAATTTAAAAAAAAAGTATCTAAAAAAAATCTGAAAAATATGTTTACCAAAAAATCTTGGTTTAACAAATAGGTCATTTCTGGTGACACATTCCCTTTAAATCACTGGATAACAGCTCCAAGTCTAATGGAGAAACCTCTACTGCAACTGGCGGGAACACACAATCCTGCCAGCAGTAGTATTTTCTCTCACAATATAAGGATAATTATGGGATCATTGTGGATATAATTCATAGAAGCCACTCAACACATAAAAAAAATCTCTTTGTACAAAACTACATGACCGAGGAGCGTTAATGGATATCATGTCTGTACAACAGCACAGACAGGGAGCGGCAGCCTATGATAAACATTATGTGGCCATTATCTTGGTGTCTACAATTATGCAAGGGCGTTTCTTTTATCATCTATCCCATCAGTCCACACATCTCATTTTTTGTTCATATACGCTGAAATCTTCTTAAAGGAATTCTATCTTTAAAATCCCCTTTTGAGGTAACACCATGTTGGAATAGCTTTAAGAAAGCCTATTGATCTCCTATCTGTATAATTCTACTCCACACCGCCAATTCCACTGATATTCTGTTTTTTTTCCCGGTAGGAAAATGAGCCCCCAGACAGCACAGGGGGCGTCCCCTGTGCTGCCTGAAGACTCTCCAGCAACGCCTCCATCTTCTTCAGCTGCACTTTTCTGCCGCATCATCCTCTATGTTATCTCCTGGCCAAATCCCACGCATGCTCAGTCAACTCTGCCATCGGGCTTTGGGAAAGCCGACTACGCATGTCTGTTCGGCCATTATACTGTGGCCGCTTACAGGCACAGTACGCTCGTGTAAGGTGGGGGTTACAACTGGGTCGTAGCCATAGGGGATGCAGAGATAGCAGTCACTGCCAGGCCCTGAATCCAGAGGGGCCTCCAAACGTCCCCCTACCAAATAAAGGATTGCACTATTCTAAATGTTCTAAATGGTGCTTTGTAAATAAGGACAACTTTGCTAATTATGCCCCAAGGTGGACACCCATGAACAATTATTATACTCTGGGGTCTTTTCAGACCCTAGAGTATAATAACCAGATACCAAAGAGGGGTACCAACATAAAAAAACAATGTTACTTACCTATCCCCAGCTCTGCTGCAATCCTCGGTGGTGTCAGCCATCTTCAATGAAGTCCAGGATGTCACGTGACTCAGGACGTCACATAACCCGGGACGCAGGCCCCGGTCATGTGACGTCAAGGAGAGTCATAGAAGTAGGCCGGAACCTGCCCGGAGAGGTAAGTAACATGGTTTTTTATGTTACCTTACCTCCCCTGGATCCCTGATCATTATACTCAGGGGTCTAAATAGACCCCTGAGTATAATAATGATGTTTGTGGGGCCTGTGGTGTCACTTACTGTTCCCGGCAACTTCCAGAATCGGTAAGTAAATAGGTCCCTATTAAGAAAGGAAACAAAAACGCAGCAGTAGTGGTTGTCACCAGGCCCCTAATGTCCTGGGCCTTGTGGCAGCCACTACCCCTGCTGCCCTGTTAGTTACGCCACTGTATCCAATGTCAAGGCTTACATTATACACAAATGGTTGATGAACAGGGAGAAATGCTGCCGATTCTATAGCCGTCCTTCAGGTTATTGATTTATACTTAAAGTTCATGTTAATTATTTTCTGTCTATATTTCCTCTGTGGCTTTAAATCACCAGTAAATCAGACATAATGTGATTACAGAACAAAGGTACGGCCGGATAAGGAGGACACTCTTGTCTTTCATCTCAAGTCACCTGACTCTTCTTCAGTGTTTTTTCCTCTGGCAACTTATTGATGAGGAAAAAGATAAATTGTGTGCAAGTGCGGACGAATAGACATGTATGACGAATAAGGATTTGTAGTAAGAATGCCAAAAAATGGAGAGCAATTAAAATCCTGTTTCAAATGCCAGTTCACAAGAAAGAAGTTGTTTCATAATTTATAAACCACAAAGCATCACATAAAGTAGAGTTATTGGAAAGGATGTAAAACAGATTGCACAATCTAATTCTCAATTCACCGCGGACGAAGTCGCGGGTAAAAGCTAGTGTCATACATATATATATATATATATATATATATATATATATATATATATATATATATATATATGTCATATATATATGTCATATATATATATATATATATATATATATATATATATATATATATATGTCATATATATATATATATATATATATATTTCAGCCTCTCAGCGTTTATGGCTATATCATTATGTCTGTACTACAGATCAGCTCCTATTAACTACTTAAGGTTAGGCTATAAAAAAAATTATTCCTGGACAACCCCATTGTGAAAGGGTAGCTCAATAGCAGCAATGGTGCTGACCCAGCCAGTCAGAGACAGGGACACAAAATCTGTAGCAAACAGGTTTATTTAGAAAAAAACATCCAAATATATAAACATTCACTTCTGGCACAAAATGGGCAAAATAAAATACAGCCTTATCTTCAGGCAATCAGGAGAATCAAACAAAACCCTGCTCGTCTGAGCACTAACTAAACAAAAAAGTACTAACTGTACATGTGGCTTACTACCAACCACCTGGGTGAACAAAGATAGATCAACACAGACTCTGACAGACCAGGCACCCCCTCTTGCTCCCAGGATCTTCCCTGAAGTGCAGGCTCTTCAGCCTTTTATGGCCCAGGAACAAGCCCAGGATCTACACCTGGGGCTGAGGCCTATTTAAGACCTGCCCTGGACCAGAAATAGGTCAGAAACCTGAAGCTGATATATCGGGACTCCGCCTGTCACCTTCTCACACCATATAATTATCCCATAATTATCCCATTCCAAATCGATAGGCATTAATATAGAGTTGGCTCCCTTTGTAGCTAAGGCTATGGCCACACCTGCGTTCAGTGACCGTTCAGGGATTCTGTCCCCCATTCGACTCACATTATAGTGTATGGTGTCCACGGGTTTTTGCTTTTTAATCAGACTGAGTTTCTGTTTTTCAGGTCCTCGAATGTACCCGAAGGAGAGAAACCCCATTGCAGGTGTGAACCTAGTGTAAAAATTTTCCACCCTGCTTGGAAGACTTACTGCATCAAAATCTAACACAGACTGGTTACCATTGACTTGGTGTCTGATAATCAATTTTTAATCAGGTTTTATCAGATAAGATGTATACGTGTACATACATAATGCAAAAATTCTGAGTTCTCTTTAGCTGCATGCAAAGCAACTTAACCTAAACTAGATGTGCAGCAGGTAAATGATCTACATTACATGCGAAGTCTTGAAATATAGACCATTGTCCTGCTCTTATGTACAGCAGGTGGCGGATCATATTTTCAGTCTGCTGACTATATCATGTGTTCAAGGGGAGGTTTCATGATGCTATTTTCTTAAAAACTGGACATAATGATATATACACCTGTGGGAGTCAAAATAAAAGAACCAAACATTACATGTATGATTAACACCTATAATCTTTCGGTTAATATGGTAACAGAAAGCGTTGACATGAAAGGTCCACTGGGTGCAGGATATAATTCACATGACACCATACCTCCCAACTTTTGAAGAACAGAAAGAGGGACAAAATGTACATAGCATGCCGCAGCAAATTTGTCTCTGCCCACTTTTATGTTGACTCCGCCCATTCTCATTCATTTTTCGTGTGCCCCTACACAGTATAATGCTCCTACAGTCACCCGTAAATTATATGTCCCCCCTCCATCTTTCCCCCAGTTTCATGTCCTCCCCTCCATCTCTGCCCCCAGTTTCATGTCCCCCCTCCATCTCTGCCCCAGTTTCATGACCCCCCCTCCATCTCTGTCCCCAGTTTCATGTCCTTCCCTCCATCTCTGCCCCAGTTTCATGTCCCCCCTCCATCTCTGCCCCCAGTTTCATGTCCCCCCTTCATCTCTGCCCCCAGTTTCATGTCCCCCCTCCATCTCTGCCCCCAGTTTCATGTCGCCCCTCCATCTCTGGCCCAGTTTCATGTTGTTCTTCCCCCTCCTTCATCTGCCCCAAGTTTCATGGGCCCCCTTCATTATGTTCCCCCTCAATGTTTAACACAAAACAACACTGTGTGATATAGCAGTCATTGGGCCTCCTGTCCAAGCCCTTATCAGTAAAATGTATTTAGCTGACCTGTAAAAACAGGAGATAACAGCTCTGAAAGAAAGTGTGACCCTGAGAACTCAGCCCCCCTACCCTCCAGAGAGCAGTCAGTTACATCACCTTTCATAGATCAGATAACAAACTGGGGACCAAGGAAACATAGTGTAAGCAATGGGAGGAATAACAATGCAGCATTGTATTTTAGAAAACTCTTGATTTTACACAAAACTAACAATTTAGATCATATTGATCCTTGAAATGGGAATACCCCTGTAACACATATAGTCTACTTTATTACAAAGAAATGTGTCTTCATCTGAAATAAAATAGCCTAATATACAATGGCTAACCAAGTGTGAGTATTGCGCAATGGTGATTCAACCATGGAAACTGCAGCAAGATCAAGAAGGGCCCGTTATTTTTTCAACACACTGAAAAAATTTGCATTCATAACTGCTTCCCATTGGAAACAATGGTAGGCTGATTTTAGGTGGAATTTAGAGCCGATTTTGCGGCAGAATCCACCTGAAAATCAACTCCAAATTCATCTGTGTGAACTTACTCTAAGACATAGTTCTTCATAAGGAGGGAGCTCGTTACTCATTTATTCCCTGGGACACAGTCATAAGATTAAAATCAAAGTTCTTTCATTGATACTTACAGAGTAAGGCTTGGCTTGTTTCTACAGTACCTTGTATAGTCATGTTGAAGATGAACATAGCAAATATTGATTATTGGCCAGAATACAATATAAGCAGCCAGGTTTGGATAATAGTCAAGGGTGTTGCTTTTATGTAATGTTGCATCAACATCTAACAAACGCTAAAATACCATGACTTACGGGGCCTCATTGCTGCAGTATATATTACATAGTGCATAGCTTCCAAATGGGACCCCATCTGGTCTTTGCTGCTGTGAGCCCCCACCCTGTGTCTATAGTTGTCCACTGATGGAGCAAACAGGTGAAGAGCACGTCCTAAAAGAAATAGGGTGAGTATTGGTTAAAGAGGGAATAAAGCAAAACAGATCTGGAACAAGCCATGACCCAAGCGACAGGCAAAAGAGTCATCAAAGCAGTCAGCGCCTGGAGGTCAGCAAAAATGCAAAAACAGAGTCAGGTAACATGGTGGGGTCAAAATCAATTATCACACAATCTATCATGTAAGTTAAGAGTATGCTATATCTCCTTATGCAGCGAGAACTTAAAGGCCATTACATAGTAACTTAGTAGATAAGGTTGAATAAAGACAGAAGTCCAAAAAAAACCAAAACACAATGTTGACGCCAATTGCTCCATCAGACGAAAAAAAATTCCTTCCCAACTCCAAATATGGCATTTGGACTAAGTTTCTGGATCAACATCCTATCCCAAAAATGTCTAGCTCCCATAACCTTTGATATTCTTACTTGTAAAAATGGCATCCAGGGCTCTCTTGAGCTTATATAAGTTATCATTCATTCTCTCCTGGAAAAGTTCTCTACCAGCACCAATTTGTAGAAGGTAGCTCTCTGTCAATGCATGTTTTACATACAAAGTAATCTTGGCTTGGGTTGTGAGCCAAAGCAATAAAACTCTTCCAAAAGGAAAAATACATCCATCTGTTTCAGGGTTCTTCAAACCCATCAGCGCAGAGCAGGGAACCAGTTGGCTCGGTCAGATTGGTGACTCCATCAGTCCACTGATTGTTCTTCTGGCCAAGCCTCTTTATTGGCCAGCAAGCCAGATCTGCTAACTGGTCTTGGCTGGATGGATGTGCTTTGTCTGGCCTAACCAGTTCCAGCGTGGATAGAGAAATCGTGGATCATAACACATGATGCAGGAACAGTGGCAGGTCTTTTCCAGACTATTTTATGCTTGCTTGTATAGCGCCATCGTATTCTGCAGCGCTTTACAGACATTGACATTGTCACTGTCCCATACAGGGATCACAATCTATATTCCCTACCAGTATATGTTTGGAGTGTGGGAGGAAACCTGAGTACCAAGAGGAAACCCACACAAACACGGGGAGAACATACAAACTCTTTGCAGATGTTGTCTTTGACAGGTTTTGAACCCAGGACTCCAGCGCTGCAAGGTGGCAGTGCTAACCACTGTATCTTACACCCGTTCGCTAAAATGGACTGCACTATAGTAATCAGGGGTAGCCACTCTGGCTGAAGACTGTAGTATGTAAGTAAAGCTGTCTTTAGCACCCATACATTTTTTTCACTCCATAAACCATATATTTATATCCACAGTCACAGCAATATCTCAGCATGATTATACCCTCCTAAATCAATAGGTGGCGCAAATCAGTATGTGATCTAGTATCAGTCACTATGTATGATGACATTGTATGTTAAAATAGTCGCTGTAGCTAGGAAAAAACAATATAACAGGTTATGGACTCTAGATTTTAAGGACATGTTGATCCAGGGTTTTTATACTGACTGCCAGATTGGAGTCGGGAAGGAATTTTTTCCCCTGAAATGGGGCAATTGGCATGAGCCTCATGGGGTTTTGGACCTTCCCCTGGATCAACACTGTAGGGATTGTAGGGTTATAGGTTGGACTTGATGGACTGATGTCTTCATCCAACCTCATCTACTATGTAACTATTATCAAGATTATTCACTTATGGAAGAGAGAAAGTATGAGCGCTACCACAATATGTTAGGATTACATGTATAGAATACAGATTTCCATAGCCAGACATATTTCTGATGGTTGTGTCTCATTAAACATAATTTTACATAGTACTAAGCTGGTGATATACACGTAAAGCCTAAATACTGAACAATTCTGTTTCGATGCATTGCTTAAAATGTAAAGAACTCCTGATATCGAGCCATCCCATACCGTAGTATTACATGTAACCCTCTACCCGTATAACTCCCCTGCTATAACTATTTGATATGCCACATATGCTACTTATTTCTCCTGCTGTTGTAAAGGTTTTTATTGTAAGTGCAATATAATTACATTCTGAGAAAGTGGCTGCTTGCTGGCACCGTGTCTGCTGAGAAATAATGTCATTGTGGATACAACAGCTGTTGCAGTCCTGCTCTTATACTAAAGCGTGTACTTAACTTCAAAGTCAGCTTGATGCCAGCAGAGTCCACATTTACTTGTATTATTTGCTTTTCAAATAAAAAAAAATAGCAAGCCATTAATGTGGAAAAGCTCTGGAAAAAATACAAGTCTCTTTACTGCTGCACTGCCATACATTGTACACTGTCTACCAATAAGTATTTGGACACCCATGCAAATGAAAATATCTGCGGTTGTGATGTACGTCACGCCTTCTGCCATTAAATAGGAAACAGCATTGGCATTAGTCGCATGCAAGATGCCACAAAGTGCAGAGTTGTCCGATTTTGAGAAAGGGGTAATTGTGGGGTACCACAGAAATGGTCGATCCTTAAGGGACATAACAAGCAAACTGAATTACACAAAATCGACAGTGGCCTATGTGATTACGAAGTGGAAGGTGACTGGTGATTGTCGGAATGTTTTCCCCCTGAGTCGACAGACCCCCGAAACTGGGAGATAGAGACCGACGAGTGCTGACCAGAGAAACCGCACCGAAACGATGCCTCACATACACCAGGAGTTTCACCAGGCATCCGGGAGTATTGTGTCCATGAATCCCATCCGTAAGGAAGCATCTGCTGGGGTCTACCAACTATTGAACATGAGTAAATGTTGCTTTTCCATTCTACCACAGGGGTCCAAATACTTATTGGTAGACAGTGTGTAGTGGCTGTGTGTGATATTGCAGCTCAACCCCATTCACTTGAAAGGCCACTTGACCAATAAACATTACGTCACATGAAGCCTATGAAGCAGAGGTGTCGCTCACCTGACTGCCGCTGCTGCTGCTTCAAACAGCTGATTGGGGGGTACCAGTTGTTCAGCCCCCACTGATCTGATTATCATAATCCATTCGAAGGATAGGAAACCCTTTCTGGTACATGACTGTAATTTGTTAATCCGGTGATTCTTATGGCAGTCATAAGTGAATCCCTAAAAGGCGCAAGACTCGCCAAAGTTATTAAGAGGCCCTGACCTTGTAATAGTACGTATGCATATATAGGTACGCCTGCCAAACTGCCTCGAATCCTACCCTACTCTGTCCTCTGCAAGTCCATATTAACACATTGGTGGGCCCCAATAATAAATAATTATTATTTATATTCCGCCAACATATCCTGCAGCATTTAAAGGGGCTCTATCAGCAAAATCATGCTGATAGAGCCCCACATATGCGTGCATAGCCTTTAAAAAGGCTATTCAGGCACTGTAAAAGTTAAATTAAACTACCCCCCCGTTTTAAAATAATAACTTATATAAGACTGTTCTCTACTTACGGAACGTGCACCCTGGGCGGGCATTCAGGGTGCGCCGTCTTCTTCTTCCCCGCCTCTTCTTCCTCTGTCGTCTTCGGGTCCCGTCCTCCTCCGGCGCTTGCTCGCGGACACTGATAAAAAAAAATAGCCCGGGCGCATGCGCAATAGCACGCGGCTTCTACTACGGCTACTGCGCATGCGCCCGGGCTATATTTTTTTTATCAGTGTCCGCGAGCAAGCGCCGGAGGAGGACGGGACCCGAAGACATCGGAGGAAGAAGAGGCGGGGAAGAAGATGAAGACACACCCTGAATGCCCGCCCAGCGTGCACGTTCCGTAAGTAAATCACATTCTTTTTTAAGTTATTATTTTAAAACGGGGTGGTAGTTTAATTTAACATTTACGGTGCCTGAATAGCCTTTTTAAAGGCTATGCACGCATATGTGGGGCTCTATCAGCATGATTTTGCTGATAGAGCCCCTTTAACAAATCCGAGAACACATGAACAGGCAATATGAGACATTATAATTTGACAAAGAGATAAACATATTAAACAATAGGAGGGAGGGCCCTGCTTGCAAAGAGATAGGGGAACACAAGAGGTTAGCGGGTGTCTTTGCTACAATGGTCCAGCCATCTTTTAATAGAAAAGGTTATGTAATTTAAGCTGTATGAACCCGTCACCAGCCGGTATATGTGAATATACAGATACTAAATGCAAGGAGTGCAGTGTAACTTAAAGATGGAGAGGACAGGATCTGAGGAATAGAGGAGGAAGGATATAAAATGTGATTGTTCTACACCACCGTACACTACACTGTGATCAGGTCATGTGATAAGCCTGACTATACAGAAATGAATTTAGGTTAGTTTTGAAGCTGCTGTAGTTGTGATTAATTAGATTGTCCGGGAGAAAGCATTCCAGAGCACCGGTGCAGCCCGAGAAAAGTCTTGTAGATGAGAGGGTGATGCAAGTCTAAGGTCATTTGCATAACGGAGAGCATGGTTAGGGTGGTAAATAGTGACGAGAGAGGAGATATAGGGGGGCGCAGCACTATGGATGGATTTGTGGGTCTTGTGTGAAGGTTTTATGAGTGGGCTCACCCCATTACCACCACTTAGAAATGCACAAATTATATTGGCCCCACATAGTATAGTGGCCCTCACAAAGTATAATGCTTTCCTAGTAGCCCCATCCAATATGGTGCCTCGCAGTGACCTCCTAAGTTAAAAGAACAAAAGGAGAGATAGAATGTGCCATCACCATTATCTTCAATTTATCGGAGTCCTGAAGAAGTTGGGACAGCCCAGACTCTCTGCCAGGAACAGCAGAACAGCAAATGCAGGACTATTCCCATGTCCCAAGGGGCCCCCTACCATGGTGCAAGTGCACCATTAGCCCTATGGTTAAAGTGGTCTAAAAAAGTGGCATGTGGTGTGCAGGTGATGAGATACATCAAAGTGCGCCAAATATGCGCTAAGCTGACACTCATTTTTGTCCACTTTCTAAGCATCGGCCTTAATACATATCCGAACAAGGGGAGAACTTTTCCACAATAGACTCATAAGGACTCATGGTTCCTATGTCAGACTAACAATGCCTTCTGAAATCGTCCCATGATAATTTTGTGAACTATACAGAGCTAAAAGAAAAACATGGCAACTATTTTGTCTATAAATTAACCCTTGACATGGTGTCACATGAAACATTAATCTACTTGCACACAATTAGTGGGACATGAGGTTCAATCTTCTTCTCTTCAAAGGATGTTTAGGCATTGGAGAAGATTTATGGTGCAAAGACAGGATTATCTATAAAAGACCAATCCATAAATTTACAAGTATAAAGGACTGAATGTTTTCATATAGGAGGCGTCTTATCTGATCCAATGTAAAGAAAACAGTGGTAATATATGTTCTCATAACAAACATAGAACAAAAGCGTGCTGAGAATTGCTTGAGTAGCCTGTTTTTAGTCATTTTACAGCACATGGACTGTGTGACATGTCAGATCAGGTTCAGAGCTTTTGTCAGTTTTGTAGCAATGCTGTTCTACTTAAAGGGATTGTCTGTGCTTAAGCTAGTTGTGGCCTATTCTCAATAGAGGCCATAATACCTGATCGGTGGGAGATAAGAGTCAGCCCCTGGACCGATCAGCTGTACAGAGCCGCTTCTGTTGCCCATGCTATACACAAAACAGGGTTGAAAGTGAAAAGCTCTGCCCCCTGTATAGTGGCTGGGCGCCGTCCCTGCAGCTCAGCTCCCACTGACTTCAATGAGTGCTCTGTACTGTATATCGGATAGGTGCTGGAAGCCGCTCCATACAGCTGATCGGTCATGGGGCTGATAGATATGGCTTAGAAATATCGTAAAGGGGTTACCCATTTTATTAAAATATAGTTCATATAATAGAATTTCTCAATTTATGCAACTCACTATGCATCATGTTTGCCGCCATTTACCCGATGTCATGTGACAGCATCTGTGATGTTTCATTTGCAAGCACTGAAGCCTGTAAGGCTTCCTTAGGATATCATTTAGTCTGTACGCTGTATCATTCAGTCTATGCAAAATATGTTAATATCCAATTTTAATTGCAGCGTAAACATAGAAAGAATTTATTAAGACCGGCGTTTCTGTCTTAATCAGTTCCAGGCTGGCGGCATGAGATGAGACACAATTATTAAAAAGTCAGAATTGAAATCTATGCCAGTATTCTGGTGTGAGCTATAATAAACATGTGAAGGATCCCAGCGTGTCCCTGTCTCCATCTTACATTACTTTCTCGGATTGTGCCCAGACAGCAATCCTTTCCTTGCAAAAAACTGATATCTAATTGGATGAAACGTCTTCTTCCTGCCTTATCCAATGTGCTAAATCCTATGTTACAACTTTATACCCAATCATGTTATGCTAATTATACTAATCGAATCTTCTCTTTGTTTATGCAATGTATAAAACGTAACTATCCACGATTATATGTATTACGGTATGTATTACTATATTTAACCCTTTGAAATGCATAGGGCCAATTCTGTTGCAAAGTTGTACAATATATCCACATGTAACACTCAGATTTTTCAATAGATTCGTAAATCCAATCCTGTTTTTCCTCCAAAACTGCCATCTTATTGCAATAATTACATCGTATCCAAATGTTATTGATGGTACTGTCTAATGAAACACAGGACGGGTGGCAAATATAAAACCAAATCCCAATGATTTCCTCTATATCTTGCTCTGTAGAGTAAATGTATTACATTGTGCACTTCCATATTTATTTCTTCCATAATCTTGCAAAGTCCAGGCAGGAAGTGCTCAAAATGGGCTTCAGTCCAGTCACTTGGCACCAAAACGTTACTGTTTAATCAACTTTATTTTTTATTTTTTTTTGCATTTTTGGAATCCTGAAGTGAATTATTTTATTTAACCAGTAGCAATCTGGGGTCCAATATTTTTAGGTGTAATCATTTTTTATTGAGGATTTTGCAAAGAAGGAATAACAAACACAAAAAAAGAAAAAACAAGCAAATGAGAAGGGGATAACATATCCCAACTAGAGACGAGATGGCCACACAGGGCCGCAATATAAGGTAAATGCAAGAAGAGGAAACCCCTTCAGGTAAAACACAGTCTCTATGGAAACAACAAAACTCAAAGAGAAAGGCTACAAGAGAAGGAACAAGGGGAGGAAGATAGGCAAGACAAGACCCACGTAATAGGGACAAGCCGGGGGGGAGAACGAGACACCAGCCACACACAAGGAAGGAGGGAGAGAGTCATAGGTGAGGCACAGCTACGGGATAACAGACACCAGGGAGCAAGGAGCAAACACTCTGAGGGGATCAGACAAACAGGGCAGAGAATTCCGACGATTCCTGGAACACCAACCACGGCCGCCAGAGGGCTTCGAACTTGGATGAATCGGGCGAGTCCATCGCCACTATATACTCCATTCTACGAATAAGCAGAAACTCCTGCAACCACTCAACCAGCGAAGGAGGGGTGGAGCTGCGCCAGTGGCGGGGGATAACCGTTCTGGCGGCCGTGAGGAAGTGGCGCAGAAGATCGCTCTTAACACCAGAAAGTTTACCAGGGATGAGGGAGAGAAGAGCAACCTGTGGGGTAGGGGGTCAGGGGACGGCCAGAAACTTTCTCATACAACGAGAACACAGACATCCAGAAGGGCTGGATCACCCCACAATCCCACCAAATATGCAGGAGGGTACCTTCCGTGGTACCACAGCGCCAACACCGGTCAGAGAACGCAGGGTAAATATTATGAAGGAGGGTAGGGCAGCGGTACCATCAGGTCAGGAGTTTAAAATTTTTCTCCTGAGCGCTACAAGCTAAGGACAGCTTGTGCGAGAGGAGAAAACAGCCGTCCCAATCAGTGGCGGACAGGCTCGTTCCCAAGTCAAACTCCCAGGCTCTAGTGTAGGGGGGCGGGCCCGGGGCAGCATCGTTCAACAGGACATCATACAGGAGGGAGAGGGCGCGAGGGGGGGTATGGACCCACTCAACAGATTCTCAGTAAACACTCCAAGCAGTAAAGGGGACAACTGATCTTTACACACCTTATAGAGGTGGGGCGTGAAGCTGTCGGGACCAGGGGATTTGTCCGATGGGGCTGCTTGGATCGCCAGTGATAACTCCTCCTCGGTAAAGGGGGAGTCCAACTCTGCTCTGTCCGAGCGCGATATAGTGGGGAGGGCCGTTTTACACACATAGTCACGTATCTTACGCAGGGTCGAACCCGGATCTGCAGAACTGTCGGAGTTGGCAAGGTTGTAAAGAGACTGGTAGAAGGAACGGAAGGAATCTGCAATGTGGTCTGTATCATGCTGAGCCATATAAGTTATGACTATGCTAGAGCTTTTTCCAAGGTTTAACAGTATAGAAGAAAATGTGTACAGCCATGTGCCCTAGAATATGCCCTAGAATTGCATTGGGCAACTGCTTTCATTATTTTGTACAGCAAAGAAACATCATCAAACATATGCTAAGAGGATTGCTTTATGCATGTGGTTTATCTATAAATTAGAAAGATATGGTAAAGTATGTCAAAGTGCCAAAGTTTTCTTACAAGGAATCTGCCAGCTTGACTTAAACCCCCAAAGCACAATGAGGACAACACAGGTGTTGCCTAAGTGGTGTCCTTATAATGCATAAGAGTTGCCACATGCTTGGAAAAATAACTTTTATTCCATATGAAATGATTTGGTGGAGAGCTAATAGAAGAAGTCAAGCTTTACACAGTCCAATATGACCCTCTTGGAGGTGCCTGATGTCCCTTAGCCCATCTAATGTCATGACTACTGCCAATATAGAAATGGAATAGAGGGACAGTTGAGAGGCTGGGTTGGAGTGTGACTTCTTCAATTTGCTCTCCACCTCCTTGTCTTAAAGGTTCTGATTTGCATAAGGAATAACAGTTATTTTTGAAGGTTAATGGCAGTGCTTGGTCAGTATAATGACACACCATTGGGTAACACATGAGATACATTGTGAAGTACTGATGGTGGTTTGGGGGTTCGAACCGAATTGACAGGTTCCTTTTGAATACTTCTGTTATTGCAAAAACACAAAAAAATCACAATCCCTCCTCTCACTTACTGTTAAGGTAAGCTCTTCCTGAGCTAAGTTCATGAAGAATCTTCCCAGTCCAGCTCTCACTCCCCTCTCACAGCATGTAGGCTCACAGAGCAGGATAAAAAGAGAAACTGAAGCTGCAGCATTTAGATATCCTGCAAGCAAAGGAACCTACAGGCTACTGGAAAGTGAGAAATATACATTAGAGTATTGTATATCTAATGTACCTCGAATATGTGCAAAAATTATACCAAATGGGTATTCTGTTATTAAATTCTAGCTATACAGACAGTATTGTTCCTGAGATTACAAATGCTGTATCCTTAAATAACCCTTTACTAGAACTGTCATCAGTAAACTTTTTATATAATACAGCTGGCACAATGGAAGGACCTGGCTAGCAATCTTCCAGGGAGGGTGAAGCTTGGTACGTGAGTTGGGTGCTGCATGTTCCCTGCCAAAAAGATTATCATTATTTGTGTAAAGCTCTAGGTGTGGTTTTCCAAAGAGAAATAGAGGCTCACAATACCATTCCATTTCTGTGCAAGGTCAGATTTCACCAATGCCAACAACTGGAGCCTACACCCATCAGCAGGAAAATGCTTCATGTTATCCTTCTATTTGCTTTGATTGCATGACATGTTTCTTCAGTGAGCTCGAAATCTGGTGGATGAAATTTTATGTGTCTAAGATCTGCAGGCATTACATATCATGACAGTGATGGGCAGTGTGATTTATGATCAGCTGTATCATTGCTTACTTCTGTCACACTGTAGTCCACAGCAGCATTGTAGCGTAAGATTCTGTTCCGTAAGCCTTTCTTAATAAAGTCCCCAACTGGCGTGAGGCACACCGGAATTACTAAGAAAGAGTTATCTAAAAAGTTTTGTGGTATGAGTTGTAGTAAATTTGTCAGGCTGACGCTAGGTTCATTCTGACATTGAAGTTTCCGTTCTTCGAGTCAGATTGGGGACCTGAAAAATGAAAAACCAATCCTAGGGTACGCCAGGTTTCCAGGTATGCGCCCAACTTTTTCAAGCAGCATGGGTGACAGAATCCCCAAACGGCCAGACTAGCCTGTGGCTGTAGCCATTTTCCCTTGATTTGCCCTCTATTTCGCAAAAGGTGGCGAGCAGGGCACAGAATTAGGGAAATAAGATATTGCCTAGATGTAGTAGAAGAAAAAGACTTGGTCAGAATTAAAAATAGGTCCGAGGATAGCATTTGTTGTCTTAAATTGTAAATTTATGGTCAATTATTACAAAATTATATAAATTGTGTAAATTGTAATGCACTTCCATTATGAGCCAAATACATTGAGGGGAGAAAGGCTCAAAAACATGACTTTTGTTAAAGTACCATGACACAGGCAACAAATCTGTGTATGGTGTTCCACCAAGTGTGTGAGTTGTTCCAATGCCAAAGCTGCCAAGGAAAAGTCAATTGAAGAACTGTAGAGTTCATCGAATTCTTAGACGAGGGTAGAGTTGCACGTTCCTGTCCGCAACCATACGACTTTTATTATACACGTCATTGCTAAAACAAATGGACAATTTAGGCTTATGCGCAAACCGTTGTTTATATACTACATAACCACCAGCATTGTGTATGTAGACTGAGGCCCGAGGGTTGTTTTCCTTGGCACTGAAGATCCTCCTATGTGGAAAATGTAAAGAAGATTATTGGTTAAGAGGCACCTTCCTGATCCTGCTGTATTATAATACTAATAGATATAATGACGGCAAAGTATTTGTTTAGCTGGTAGGTTTGCAATGCTGCAGGCAACATGAAGTAATACCCTGCTTTCTTTCCAATATGTGTATTGTATTGTAATTAAAGTGCAGTGAGCCTTCGAAAGTAAATGTCTTACCAAGGGCAGCATATGCCACTGTCTTAGAATATAACTCCCATTTTATTTTATTTTTTGCTTTTGTGTTGAGGAGCGTTTGGTGAACAGTTTTGCAATATACGTAGTTAACCTATCTAACTTCCTTTAAATAGAAAACAGGCTCTAAAATGTTTCCCAGCAACCCTCTAACTGAGCTGTTAGCAGGGAAATAGGTATACATTTGTATTGTAGGCATGTAGAGCTGTAGCATTTGCCAAAAAGGGAAGGGTCACTTCAAATGGCTGTGTCTGCAGGTCTTATACAACCTAGAAAAATGGTTTTGGTTTCCTAATAATGCTTGATCCATAGCACTGTAGTTTAGAAAGCCGAGGACGGATTCTTGGTTGTGCTACATTGTAATACTACTATCTCTAATATCTATGATGTAGGACATTAAGTATTTACTAACCGGTAGCTTTTTAATGTTGAAACCAATTGTTTTGTAATGTTTCCAGTGAGTGGCAATAAACCCTCAGGCTTTCACTAGGGTTGAGCGATCGGGATTGGAAAAGATCCCGAACGGCGATCGAGCAAATTTCACGATCGGGATCAGGATTGGCTGGAAAATGATCGGAAATCGGATTTTGAAATCTCAAGATCGGCTCAACCCTAAAAGTGACTTTTTCCATGGAGAAACATTAGCTAGGTTTGAGCGATCGGGTTCGGGAAAGATCAGATCCCGATCGTCCATCGAGCAAATTTCACGATCACGATCGGGATTGGCTGGAAAATAATCGGATTTTAAAAACGATCCTGAAATCTCAAGATCGGCTCAACCCTATCTTAGACCCATTGAAAGATATGAGTCTCGTCCACAGAATCCCACAACATTAACTCAGTTCACCCTGATAAAGTCCTAACAAGGAAAATCAAAAAATCTTTTAATAATTTACTTTCGATTTTTTATACTGTATTCATTATTCTGTAATAATTCTTAGAGAGATTATACTTTAACTTATGATGTATAAAAAGGTCAAGTTTAATTAAGGTCTTGCTCAATGTTTGTTGATGCAATTTTATATCATTACCCACCTTGGAACTTGGTAGACGGTACATGTTGCAAAACATCCAAGGACGCCCGATAAGTTAATAACCTGAGCTGATTAAACTTTGCGGAACACACCAGTAAAAACCAGTATGATAAAAGTGTTCCCAAATCAAGTTTATTTCACAAAGGTTGTGATTGATATAGAGCATTTGTGATGACCATGACATATTTACAAGCAGGGCCGCACCTACCATGAGGCAACCTGAAACAAGCGCCTCAGGCGGCGCCTCTTGGCACAAATTGAGAGGTGGTATGTTTTTAGTGTCAAAAAGTATTTATTGGAATATTGCAGTAACATAAAACATAGTGAACAATAAGAAAATCATAATACAAGAACAAAAATGTAAAGCAATGTAAGTACAAAACAAGGATACTGCTATACATTCGAAGTCAGCATAGGCATAAAATAAGGGATGGGGGGAGGGTTAAAAGGTACCAAAACCTAAAACCAACATAGGAAAGAATATGAAAGAGGTGTGTATCACTAAAGTGCAAATGATAGGAAGTGGGCGAGGGAGGGATCCCATCTGAGAGTTTTTGTGCACTCTTTGCTGAACGAACCATGTATGCATGTGTGGAGGTGGATAGGAACATCTGTCAATCCTAATAAGCCTTTAACTAACAGCTATTGAATGTGTATGGTCACCGTAAAGGGGTTTTATATTTTTATACTGGTAACTTATACACAAGATAGCTCCTAAGTATCTGATCGGTGGGGGTCCGACACCTAGACCCTACATCACCTGCTAATCTGAATTTGTACAGGATGAGGCCTGCTCCTAGTTAAGTGATAGACAAAGTACTACAATCCCTGACACCGGGGTACTGCAACTAGTCTGCCCCTATTAGTTCAGTAATAGCACAGAGGCTTTTAGCCCTGTCCGGAGCAGTAGTTTCCAGCCTGGTTCAGTCTTTTAATTTCACTTCCTGTATTTCCCCTCCCTTACCCTCCCTCTTGCTAAAAAGGCTGGGAAATCTCACAACATTTATACAGATCAGATAATATGCAGATGCTTGTACAGAATGGACTCAGTGATATCTGTGAGTTTACATAGAGAGATCCCCCTCTCCTTCTGTCTTCTCCCCCTCTCCTTCTGTCTCTACCCCCTTCCCTCATAGATTGTAAGCCCTCGCGGGCAGGGCCCTCTACCCCACTGTGCCAGTCAGTCATTGTTAGTATTATATCTACCTGTATATTCTGTGTATTGTATGTAACCCCCAAATGTAAAGCACCATGGAATTAATGGTGCTATATAAATAAATAAATAATAATAATAATAATAATAATAATAACAAACCGGGCTTTATCATCAAACTGCAATTAGCTGAATGGATTGTCCTGTAAGAACAGTAAGTGATGTCACTTGTCCTACAGGTCTGTGGTTATTGCAACGCTGTGTAAACAATGGAAGGAATAAGGTCACATAGCAGGAGAACAAAGTAGAATTTCTGAAGCAATATATTTAGGAAAAGTGCTTAATTTACATAAGCTACCAATATAGATAGGATCCTTGAGATGGGACAACCCCTTTAATCCATTTAGACAAGCAGAATAAATTGATATTCTTGGAATGGCTTGGTTGACTTCCCTGTAGAAGAAGCTCCTCTTGACTAAGACCCTAGAGATGGAGATATGATACTAAAGGAGGAGATATGCTACTATAGGGAGTGACTCCAGTAGGGTAATGTGTTTTGCCAGAGGAGGGAAGGTGACCTAAACAAGAAGGACATCTGAACTGTAGTTAAAGGTGTGTACGCAGTAAACTATGTGAAAACTTAATGATGGTCTAGATGAAAGTAAGTAGAGATAGAGGAGAACAAGCACCATAAACACCAAAGTCAAGAATGCATCGGATGTAATTGCTATTTATTACTAGTTTCGTCTGCAGAAGATGGCTGATATATTGTATGCTTTACACTGTGAAGGGACTTACTGCAGATATAGCTATACTAAAAGGCAATATACATTGTGGCAGATTTACCAATCAGAGGGATAATATTATAGCATACCTATAGCACAAGGCCAAACATGTGCCACATCCCCCATTTTGCGCCTTGCATGCCACATTGTGCAAATGTAGGCAGAGTGGGGTGGGCTAAGACAGGGACTCCTCCACCTTAAAGATTCCTTATAACTCATGCCAGTTTTCTATGAAAATCTACGTTAGTTCCTAACTAAAGAAAGTGATACACACCGAAACATCCAAATATTGAATCCCTTGTATGGTTCACATCTTTGTATTGGATCTTGATGGTCTACTTGGTGGTACATATCAGTAAAGCTACTTTATGTTTATTTGCATCTATACAGGAGGGTTGTGGTCTTCAGAGATTACTGGACTGCGAATCATCTTTCAATGGCACCCTATACAATAGGAGGGTTTGCTGGAATATTACTATTATGTAAGCAGAATAATAAGCTGCCGCCAAATCCAAACTATATGGGGATGAGCAAAGTATTAATCTCCATACAGCAGCGATGATTTCTGCATATAAATGGATGCACCAAGCAGACAATGGTCGATTATTACCCCCTTGGATGGCGCAAGGAAAAGGACCCTAACTGTTATTTATATAGATATATTTTAGTATTATTTGAGCTCTATATAGCGGTTATACTTGAGCACTGCTGAGCAAGGCTGTACAGTATTATTATATAGGTACTGCAAGGTAATAGTTGTATCATGCCTTAGGCCAGCTGCACATGGACAGTTGTTGACCAACAAATACATTCTGTATATTGCCGTATTGTCTGCAATGTATTCCATTAGGAAACCCAAAAGTTTTGTGATTGCTTTTTGGAGAGGAAATTGGAACACTGCAGATCTATAGGGTTGATGTTTGGTAGGATTCCCTGCAAGCTATAAAATCCTTTTCATGTATTTTGCAATCCTGCTTTGATCAAGATTACTTTTGGCAATATAAACATTTCTTATAAACAGACAATTATTGTAGCATGCCATTTGCTTTATGCAACACTAGAATTTAATGACTTTAGTATTCATGTCAATTGTAGTTGCAAAGAAATAGACACTGGATGTAAAAAACGAATGTAAGTCATCAGAACATATAGAGAAACACATGTCCAGCATAAACATGAACTATACCACCTATATGCAGCCTGGGCAGCTACAAGGGGGCCCAGCAGGTAAGGGGGCCCACGGATACTTTACACTAAATAGTTCATTCTTCCTATTAGCTTATTGACAAAACAGAATGTTGTTTAAAAGGTATCTCTAAACTAAGAAATTGTCTTTTTGAAGCCTTCTGACTACAGAGGACAAGTTTTTTGTTGTTTAGAATCAGGTTTCTATCACTATACAGTATGTACATAAAAATAAAACCAAAGTGAATCATACCAAAAGTACACATGGAAACCAATATCTCGTAAAGCCTCTTCAACAAAGAGAAGACCTGAGGCCACACGGTGGCTCAGTGGTTAGCGCTGCAGCCTTACAGTGCTGGCATTCTGGTGTTCAAATCCCGCCAAGGGCAAAAAAACATCTGCAAAGAGTTTGTATGTTTTCCCCGTGTTTGCATGGATTTCCATCCCATGTTCCAAAAAAGACATGCTGATAGGGAAAAATGTACATTGTGAGCTCTATGTGGGGCTCACAATCTACATAAAAAAAACAAAGAGAAGACCTGAAGACATCTCCAGACCCGGCAGAAAATAATAGGGAATGGATGTTGGTGGGTTTTTTGCACATTTACAAAGGTCAACAAGGAACAGTATACTTGGACTGATAGTAAGACAGCATAAAAGTTCCTGAAACCCCAAGACACCTACAAGGATAAGAGGTTTTTCGAATATTGGCTTCCACCAAGGCCTACAGTAGATTGTCCTACAGCAGAGACCACTGTTTTGCATCGGAGCGGGGTATCCAAATATATACAGCCCTCTTGTAGTCATCAGTTAATTCTGTGAGGGTAAGGATTTATAAGGCAAAGCATAGACTGGCAATGGGAGCATCATCAACCATCTCAGTCCCAGTCTTCAGTGGAGACTCCATAAGTATAGTACGTGTCTCCAAGAGTAGGATGCATTCTACATTGGAGGTTACAGTAGTATGTAATGTTAGGATGATGTGCCCTATACCTCCTAGCATCTCACGAATGTTTGCAAACAATTTGGTTGGTAAACCAAGTTTCATTCTTTCTTTGTAAGCCGTTTCTGGCTGTTCAATATTAACAGACTGATAAGAAATCACATCATTATTGAGCCGATGCCTGGCCTGGATCACTTACAGCAATACAAAGTATATTTACACATAATATATAATAGACATGGGGATAACATTAGTCAAATACAGAATACAGAAACCTCTGCCACATGACAAAATGGACTTTGACATATACAGTAGGCAAACTAGATAGCAAAAGGTGTAGCTTGGCATGGCAAGTTTTTTCATGATAACACGTCCTCTAGATCAGTTATATCTGTCCTAATAGCAAAGTGTAAAAATACACATATACAATTATTAAAGGGAGTCTACCAACACCACGTCACTCCTGGTTTTGGCTTAAAAAAGTCCAGCAAAATCTGCAATAATTTGTCTTCAGCGTCAATCCATATCCAGTTTTTTGCAACCCGTGGCCACATCTGGCCGTACAGTTGTTTTTGTTTGAGGTTATCATACATCATAATGTTTATATTGGGGTAGGCCTGGGTGGTAGCCACAGGGGAAAATGCTCTGGTAGAGACAGCCATGTCCTGGTGCACTAAATGTCAATTTGCATAAGGATTAAAAAGTAATTTTTGCTAACCTTTCCATACAAGGCTGGCTCAGTGGTTAGCACTGTTGCCTTGCAGCGCTGGGATCCTTGTTTCAAATCCAACCAAGGGCAACACCTGTATGGAGTTTGTATGTTCTCATTGTGTTTTCATGGGTTTCCTTCGTGTCAATGCACACAGAGATATTGGGTGCTGAATCCGCGTCAGAATCTGCGCGGAAAAAAAATACTCCCATTGACTTCAATGGATTCTTATTTCCACATGGAAAAAAGATCACATTTATGTCAATGGGAGGCTTTTTTCCACGCGTATTCTGACGCAAATTCTGTGTCAGAACCTGCGCCCAATAACACCTTGTGCATTGACCCTTCAGGTACTCTGGTTTCTACCAACATGATAAAAATATACTGAAATTGTAAATTGGCTTCCCTTGTCGGTGTAGGAGATGGGCACCTCTATGACAGCCACTAACTCCCCAAGGGGACAAGGGGTTTAGAGGTGATTTTGGTGGTGGTAGACTCCCATTACAATAAGGGGCATTGCTACAGGGGTGCAGATGCAGCCTAAGTCATAGAGACACTATCATTGTGGTACACATGTTTGCTTGGGGTCCATCAGGTTGAAATGATGTCTACGATTATACTTATTATGTTATTTTTTTATTAGAGGTAGTTTGAGGTAATGACAATATTGCATTACAATTTACAATTCCAGTTGGTTACAGTTTAACTAGTTGTAAAGAGCCATTTATAGTTTAGGTTTACTGTATTTACACCATTAGTAGTTCGGTCTCGTGTATATATCAGTTGCCTAATACACCTCTGTTATTTCATTTCTTTACTTTCTTCCCTTCATAAGCTGATATGAGAACAGTATTGAGTTTTACTTCTCTACAATTGTCCTGCTCTTGTATTCAATCTCTTCTGATAAAGCAAATCATTCTATTACATTGTATTAAGAAATTGTACAAAAATCTAATTCGAGTAAACCTCTTTGAGGCCGGGGCCCCACGGGTCAGAAACGCCGCGATTTCCACCGCAGGAAAAATCACGGCGTTTTACAGTAATTGCAAAGTAGATGGGATTCATGCGAATCCCATGCCCACTTTGCATTGAAAACCACAGAGCGGACATGCTGCGATTACCAAAACCGTCGCGTTTTTGGAAATCGCAGCATGTTAATTATATCTACAAAAAAATGCTGGTGGCTTTCACGTAGATATAATGGTAACAGAAAGTCCACAGAGGAAAACTCTGTGAACTTATATATATGTCCTTCCAGGCAGTGGCGTAACTAGGAATGGCGGGGCCCCGTGGCGAACTTTTGACATGGCCCCCCCCCCAACCGACACCGACGCCGAAGACCTCGACTGACCCCCTCCTACGCATTTCTGCGCATTCTATTATGCCCCATAGTGGCCCCTTAACACAGTATTATCCCCCATAGTGGCCCTTGCACACAGTATTATCCCCCATAGTGGCCCCTGCACACAGTATTATCCCCCATAGTGGCCCCTGCACACAGTATTATCCCCCATAGTGGCCCTTGCACACAGTATTATCCCCCATAGTGGCCCCTGCACACAGTATTATCCCCCATAGTGGCCCCTGCACACAGTATTATCCCCCATAGTGGCCCTTGCACACTGTATTATCCCCCATAGTGGCCCCTGCACACAGTATTATCCCCCATAGTGGCCCCTGCACACAGTATTATCCCCATAGTGGCCCCTGCACACAGTATTATCCCCCATAGTGGCCCTTGCACACAGTATTATCCCCCATAGTGGCCCTTGCACACAGTATTATCCCCCATAGTGGCCCCTGCACACAGTATTATGTCCCATAGTGGCCCCTGCACACAGTATTATCCCCATAGTGGCCCCTGCACACAGTATTGTACCCCATAGTGGCCCCTGCACACAGTATTATCCCCCATAGTGGCCCCTGCACACAGTATTATCCCCCATAGTGGCCCCTGCACACAGTATTATCCCCCATAGGGGCCCCTGCACACAGTATTATCCCCCATAGTGGCCCCTGCACACAGTATTATCCCCCATAGTGGCCCCTGCACACAGTATTATCCCCCATAGGGGCCCCTGCACACAGTATTATGCCCCATAGTGGACACCCATAAACAATTATTATACTCTGGGGTCTTTTCAGACCCCAGAGTATAATAATCGGAGACCCAGGGGGGAGAAAAACATAAAAAACTACTGTTACTTACCTGTCTCCGGCTCCTACGCGGTCTTCTCCGCTGCCTTCTCCTCTGCCGTCCTTGTTTAATGTCGTCTGACGTCACATGACCCGGGACGCAGGCCGGGTTCATGTGACGTCAGAGACGTCGGAAAGGACGTCAGGCAGGATTGTGGACAGGTAAGTAACATGTTTTTTATGTTTCTTACCTCTCCCGGTGTGAAGGTAGACCATGTCTATTCTTATTTTTATACATGCTTTATACTGCTTAAGAAATTATATTTTTCTTTGTGCAACGTTTATACATTAAGATGGCGCCTGTATCCGGCACCGCACCCAGATGCTGACGCACATGATCGTCATGTGGTTTACAAGAAAGACAGTATCATTTCCTGGGAACTCGAAAGCTAAAAGATGTTGAAATTTAAGAGCCAATGACTGATCGCCAGTGTATTCGGATACAAGACGTATATGCTTACAGCCTGCCGTTATCTTATCTTTCTTGCATTCCTGTATAAAAACTGTAACTTCCTCAATAAACCTCAGTTCTGTGTGAACAGGCATCACGCTCGTTGCATGGACTGGGATTAACCCTGACATATGTGTCAGAATTCATTCTAGTCAGCGCGCACATGCATGATTGATTTGGAGCAGGTGACTGACCACTGTAAGTGACCCGTACTCTGGCGGGGATTCTCCCTCAACACCGGTCCCGCCAATCATTATACTCGAGGGTCCGAAAAGACCCCCAAGTATAATGATAGCAGCGGTAGCGGCTGTCACCGGGCCCCTAATGTCCCGAGCCCTGTGGCAGCTGCCTCCGCTGCTATGGCGGTAGTTACGCCACTGCTTCCAGGGTTAAGACTGGACTGCCTGGATGTATAAAGTGGACGGATGGTCTGGAAGTGTGGTTAAAGAAAAGGAAACTCCGATTGAAGATACCAAGCAGACCAAGAAGACCTATCTATATATTACCTTTTACCTATTACCAAGACCTATAATGCTCCATGGAAGAAAATATGAAAATTAGCAAATGTCATCCAAACCAGAGATTTTACCAAAAGGAAGAGCAATCCATCTGTAAACAGCTGCTTCAGGATTCTTGACCCTTACGAGTACAGAGTAAGGTATAAGTTGGCTGGATGAATTGCCTTACACTAGGTTCGGGTTTCCATTCTTCGGATCCTCCTGGGGACCTGAAAAACAAAACCCAATCTGCTTAAAAAGTGGTTATCCGCTTTACTATAATGGGGTCTGCCGGGTTTCCACCCGAAAAATACAGAGAGAATAGTCCCGCTCCACATTTTTCAAACAGTTTCAGGGACGAAATCTCTGAATGGAGACTATGCACAGGTGTGAACCAAGCCTTAGACATAACTCCAGAAGACAAAAGGTAAAGAAAACTACAAAGCCTTCTTTGTATTGTGCATTGAAGTATTAGAGCAAATCTACACCCTCTATACTGAATTCAATTATATTGTAGAATTGTTACCTATGTTGCTGGCTAACGCGATCCCATAAAAGTGTCTTTAAATACAGGCTTCACTTTATGATGCTAAGGGTAAGATTAATACTTAGAAGTTACAAGTTATCTTATTGAAATGTGTTTCCACAACAATAGAAATCTTAACCTCACCTTTGTCAAAGCTTAGTCATGTGCCTGGTCAATGTAAAGCATTTCAGTCATATATTAATATTATCGCACATGCAGATAATATAATGAAGGTCAGCATAAGGTATATTTTATCAATGTGCAGTTAACAATGTTTTCCAATAACTTTCATTGGTTTCTGCTGTCTTCTGTGATAAGCTATCATGTAGCAGTAGTTTAACCAATTGCAGAAGTCCGGGTTACATTGGGTTCATATCAGCACTTGTATTACGTTCGGAGATTCCGTTCCCCTCTCTCAAATGTGGAGAGAAAAGCGCTGCAAGCCATGAAACTGAGTGCAAACCACATGGACCCCATTATAATCAATGGGGTCCGCAGGTTTCCTAAGGGGTTGTGTACGAGAGCCTTTCTCTTATAGAGCTGTGACAGAAGTCGCTCTGATAAGATGGGATGCACTGCACAGCTCATCTGCATATGGGTTAAAAGTTGACTTTCTCGACAGCAAGATTGCACTTTGACACAAGAAAGATATGTTCACTATGTCACTAACATCCCATACAACAGCTTATAAGCGGTTTAAAAGCAATTTTAACGGTGGTAGACTCCCTTTAGAGCGTACATATACTTTCAAAAACTTTTTATTTTGCATAAACAGCAACACAGCAATTCCCAACTGTGTCTTCACAACTGGTGTTGTCACAGCGGTAACTGAGAATTGCATCAATATGACACCAGAACAAGGTGCTATAAAGCCAAGGAAGCTATTTGAAGAGTTCTCCTCCTCTATGTAGACTATGCCAGTGCTATACACGAGCCAGCCATCCCTACTCACAGTGAGCAACAAACATTGATTTCCAGAGCAGGATTTCACAGAAAGAAGCCAAAACTTGTCATATTACAAAAGTTCTTAAGAACACAAATGCAGCCAGAAAATTTTACATTGTTGGAAAGTTTAGGTACGATTTAAGGCTTCGTTCACATCTGGATCCTATTTTCACATTTCTGCACTATATTCACATTGGCATGGGAGGTTCTAATGGTACCTGAGGAATCTGAATATAAGACAGAGAGGTTTTGTCTATTGGAATAAGTTGTCCAAAATTAGATGTTTGTTTGTTAAATGACTTCCTCCACAAAAAGTATAATCATGCAAATGTAGCTGGAGTCCTGGGTTCGAATCTGACCAAAGACAACATCTGCAAGGAGTTTGCATGTTCTCCCCATGTTTGCGTGGGTTTCCTCTGGGTGCTCCGGTTTGCTCCCACACTCCAAAGACATGTTGATAGGGAATGTAGATTGTGAGCCCTATATGGGACAGTGACTGACAATGGCTGTGAACGCTGTGGAAGATGATGATTCTATATAAAATAATAATACATTTTCTTCAAAGCAGCGAACTTCCCATCAAAGAGGTAAGTGATCACTTGGATGAAGAGAACAATAATGTTCTACAATATTACAATCACATTATACAAAAGTGTAAATAAGTGCAAAAAGGGAAAATAAAAAAATGTAAAATTGGGATAATAGAATGACAAATGAGACACATAGGAAGCCATTACAACAAGAGGGCATTGTGAAGTGCTAGGAAACCACCTGAAGAATCATGTGGACAGAGCAGGTCTTGAAAGCAGCCCACAGATATTGGTTCTCCTTGTACAAGAGGATGGATCTTCTGCACCTTAGAGAATTGATCCTAAACCATCTGTTGAGAAAAAACAAAGCAGACTTAGGCCGGGGCCCCATGGACCGGAAACGCCGCAATTTGCTCCGCTGCGGGAAAAATCGCGGCGTTGTACAGTGCAGGCAAAGTGGATGGGATTCATGCGAATCCCATCCCCACTTTGCAGAAAAGATCGCAGTGCGGACACGCTGCGATTTGCAAAGCCGTTGCGGTTTTGCAAATCGCAGCATGTCAATTATATATACAGAAACGCCAGCGGCTTTCCCGTAGATATAATGTTAAGAGAAAGTCCGCAGAGGAAAAGTCTGTGTACTTACTCTTAAAAGCGCTGCAGAAAGAACTGTAATGCATTCACGCAGCAGTTCTTCTCGCAGCGCTTTAGTGCTGTGGATACGGCCCGTGGGGCCTTAGTCTTAAAAGGTAGTCTCGACTGTGAGCCCAAAACACCACAGACCACCACCATCATTTACAGCAAGGAGAACTGGCAATTAAGAGGATACATCAGACAATGGATCGTCTGAAAAGTTATAGCATATGCTGTAGAGAAACCAGAAGGAACGGTGGATAAAGCGATACATAGATGAGAACACTTGAATGTGTATACACGTTTCATAATGAATGCCGCAGATCAAGATTTAGTACAGTTTATCCCCTAAATTGGAATTCACAAGACTTGATTCAATACTACAGCATGCAATCTACCATTAATGGGGCACTTAAACTTAACCAGGAAGACTCATTGGGTCCCAATGTATAGTCCCCCCTTCAGCTCTACCACCGAGGCAGTGGCTGATGTACATTGCGTCCTATTGTGTAGTTGCTCCATTGGCTTAATCACAGAGCCCTTGTCTAGTGCACATTGGGTCCTGATGTGTAGTCTTGCCCTCAGCTCAGAGCCAGTGTACACTGAGTCCTGATAGAGACATTACCCATACCTATACAGAACCAGAGTCCATTGGGTCTTGATGTGTAGTCCTTCGTCCTCCTCCTATATGTTTGAGGAAGTATATCGGTTATTGTCTCAATAAACCCCAAGCTACAGTGTAAATGTGCCAATAAAATGCATGCTATAGTACAAGCCTGTATTCTTTCAATCGCAAGGTAACCCCTAGCCTACCCACCAAAAAAAAAAAAAAATCACCAGGAAACAGTATATCTGTCTCGAATTAATACTTGAGTTATATAATGAGACATCCAAGGTTTCAAGACAATCTAGTTTGTTCCCTCTGCCAAAGTCTCCTGAGGCGGAAATAATTGACTCTACTGGGACTTAATTTCTGAACCAATGACTAATGGCCATTTGACACCATATGTGCTATATAATAAGACAATACGTTTTTACTCTTATAGGTGGACCTTGATGAAAGATGTTATCAGTTCTAAGAAGGTCCTTAAATCTGTAAGCACCTAAGAATGGTAGGACCTTCTTATAAGGTAGGAAATAAGGGGTCCATAGTATAAATGCATATACTGCGATAAGGTCCTAGAATATAAATTCATATTAGTTATTTTTATTTTTATTCTCTATTATTCATCCTCATTACCATTTTATTCCTTGGGTTTTATCAAGATGCTAAACTAAAAGATCTAAACTATTGATAAATTATTTTACCGAATGCATTTGCAAGCGCTGTGCAGTGAAAGCACACGGACCTCATAAGACTATAATGGGGTCCGTGTTCTTGCCGTGAGATCTCCACAGGGATCATGCGGACAGGAAAGTACTTCTCAATCTACTTTTCTGTCCACATGATTCATGCGGAGATCTCGCGGCGAGCACACGGACCCCATTATAGACTATGGGGTCCGTGTACTTTCATTGCACACCAGTTGCATATTCATTCGGTAGTCCGCTCCCATGCAGACTCCTCCCAACGGATTACCAAACGCAAATGTGGACCAAGGGTCAAATTCCAAACCCCAGACGTAAAATTTGATTCAAAACCTAAACGCCAGACCTAAAAAAAAAATTAATTCCCACCACAGACCTCAGACTTCCAAACAAATTCAGTACCCAGATTTTAGATGCCAGCAACACACCCCAACAAACACAATTATTCTGTGATACTTGTAGGCTCTTCTCTTCCTGGGCTTGGCTGGCTGTGGCCGAATCATGGAGAGAAATAAGGCGAGAGGGAGAGATAGAAAGCCAGTGATGTGCCCGTATATTACCCTCTCTGATGGGGTACCACTGCGGCCCCTGCCATTGGCAATAATGTGACCTATTCCCACATCTGCATCACTGCTATGTCCAATCCCAGGAATAAATTGCAGATATTCGTGCATGGAAGGGGACTGGGGTATCTAAAAAATCACTAAATAAAGTTACTATATGAAATGCTAACTCTTTTTCTGGGCCCATCCTCCCCTAGACTGTTTACAACTGGCTCACTTTGCTCCACTTTGTACTCAAAAACTGAACCGTGAAAATCAATTTCCTGCAGAATAAACAGCGGGAATAAGCATTCGGGATGATGTTTCAATTTTTTGCCTTGTTTCACATTCTGTCTTTCTGTGTCTTACCCGCTAGAATGAAGACGCAGTATAGAGAATTCTGTAATTGATTAGAAACAGAAGAAATGCTGCGGGCCACAACGGTACAGACTGAATGATTCTTCTAAGCCACTGGCTCTGTGCGTTGTATTCCTGAGACCGGCCAGTGATCCATAATTCATCTTCTCTCTCAGTCTTACTTTTCATTACAACTTTATGTCAAGCTCAATAAAGTCAGAGACATAGTTATGCTCCCCAGCAACAAGTTATATTCAGTTACGGTCCAGATCATTCTGCTTTTTGTTTGTAGATTTATAGTATTGTGTAAAAGTTTTAGGCAGGTGTGGACAACATACTGCAAAAATAAGAATGCTTTTTATTTCCACGACTTGCACATCAGCAAGGGCATTGAAGATGAAACGTGGCTGGGTCTTTCAACATGACAATGATGCAAAGCACACCGCCAGGGCAATGAAGGAGTGGCTTTGTAAGAAGTATTTCAAGGTCCTGGAGTGGCCTAGCCAGTCTCCAGATCTCAACCCTATAGAAAACCTTTGGAGGGAGTTGAAAGTCCGTGTTGCCAAGTGACAGCCCCAAAACATCACTGCTCTAGAGGAGATCTGCATGGAGGAATGGGCCAACATACCAACAACAGTGTGTGCCAACCTTGTGAAGACTTACAGAAAACGTTTGACCTCTGTCATTGCCAACAAAGGATATATAACAAAGTATTGAGATGAATTTTTGTTACTGACCAAATACTTATTTTCCACCATAATTTGCAAATAAATTCTTACAAAATCAGACAATGTGATTTTCTGGATTTGTTTTCTCATTTTGTCTCTCATAGTTGAGGTCTACCTATGATGTAAATTACAGACGCCTCTCATCTTTTTAAGTGGTGGAACTTGCACTATTGGTGACTGACTAAATACTTTTTTGCCCCACTGTATAAGGACTTTCTATACATTTCCCATTCCTTTTGTAGCCATTCTTGGCTTTGGCTGAAGAAAAAGCAACAAAATCTGCAACAAAACAAGCTGTGTTTCTGCAACATGTGGCCTCAGCCTTAAAAGGTTTTTTTGAGAGTTTACAACTACTTTTAGAATAAACTATCAGTATCTGACTGGTGACACTGCAGCATTCAGACTCTTCATTGAATACCAAGCACAGTGACATATATTGTGTAGGGCTGGGCTTAGTGATGCAGCTCAGCCCCATTTACTTGAATGAGGCTGAACTGCAAACATACCACATAACATCAATCATCTGTGATTTGGAATGACACTTAGGCCTCGTTCACATCTGTATCGGTAATCTGTTCGGGGGAGTCCGCATGGGGACCCCCTTGAACGGACTACCGAAAGCATTAGCTAGCGGTGTGCAGTGAAAGCACACAGACCCCATAGACTATAACGGGGTCTATGTGCTTGCCGCGAGATCTCCGCAGGACAGGAAAGTACTTCACAATCTACTTTTCTGTCCACATGACTCGTGCAATCTCACGGCAAGCACACGGACTACATTATAGTCTATGGTGTCCATGTGCTTTCACTGCACACCGTTTGCCAGTGCATTCAGTAGTCCATTCAGGGGGTCCCCATGCAGACTCCCCAAACGGATTACCAAACACAGATGTGAACCAAGCATTACCTATGTTACAACATTATCCAATTTTTTTATGATCTCAGACAACCCCTTTATATGGTCCCTAACTTTTCAGACAACTTAGCCACAATTAAATAAGGCTCATCTCCTCTGAAGAGTCTCGTGCATCTAAAGTTTAGAGTCCCAAAGCGATGTCTTGTCTTGACCTGTCTATATGGCACTATTAAGTTTATTTTCCTAATGTGAGCTTGTGTAAGCAACAAGTACTATGGACTTATAAGAAGTGGCTGCGATATATACGGATTTCAGACGAGCCAGGCAATTCATTGCTCACAAAAGAAGTGAGTGTATTTTTGCTTACACTGCAATTACAACTGTAGAATGGCTCCAATTTTCCAAAGGCAAAAATCATATTAAAAAAAAGCTTCTCCTTTGTAGAGAGGATTAACTTGACTCAAGCTGCTAGAGAGACCTTGGCACGAAGTGGTTAGCTGTTAGGATCTGTGACGTCATTTTCTGTCTCTGTAACCACAACTGCTATTGCCAGAAGGAAGATTAGTGTAATATAGCGGTAACTGCAGGCAGACTAGTCTGAGTCTATGATTACCAACCATGTAACATACATACTGTACATACTGTACATACATACACTCACCGGCCACTTTATTAGGTACACCATGCTAGTAACGGGTTGGACCCCCTTTTGCCTTCAGAACTGCCTCAATTCTTCGTGGCATAGATACAACAAGGTGCTGGAAGCATTCCTCAGAGATTTTGGTCCATATTGACATGATGGCATCACACAGTTGCCGCAGATTTGTTGGCTGCACATCCATGATGCGAATCTCCCGTTCCACCACATCCCAAAGATGCTCTATTGGATTGAGATCTGGTGACTGTGGAGGCCATTGGAGTACAGTGAACTCATTGTCATGTTCAAGAAACCAGTCTGAGATGATTCCAGCTTTATGACATGGCGCATTATCCTGCTGAAAGTAGCCATCAGATGTTGGGTACATTGTGGTCATAAAGGGATGGACATGGTCAGCAACAATACTCAGGTAGGCTTTGGCATTGCAACAATGCTCAATTGGTACCAAGGGGCCCAAAGAGTGCCAAGAAAATATTCCCCACACCATGACACCACCACCACCAGCCTGAACCGTTGATACAAGGCAGGATGGATCCATGCTTTCATGTTGTTGACGCCAAATTCTGACCCTACCATCCGAATGTCGCAGCAGAAATCGAGACTCATCAGACCAGGCAACGTTTTTCCAATCTTCAATTGTCCAATTTCGATGAGCTTGTGCAAATTGTAGCCTCAGTTTCCTGTTCTTAGCTGAAAGGAGTGGCACCCGGTGTGGTCTTCTGCTGCTGTAGCCCATCTGCCTCAAAGTTCGACGTACTGTGCGGCGTTCAGAGATGCTCTTCTGGCTACCTTGGTTGTAACGGGTGGCTATTTGAGTCACTGTTGCCTTTCTATCAGCTCGAACCAGTCTGGCCATTCTCCTCTGACTTCTGGCATCAACAACGCATTTCCGCCCACAGAACTGCCGCTCACTGGATGTTTTTTCTTTTTCGGACCATTCTCTGTAAATCCTAGAGATGGTTGTGCGTGAAAATCCCAGTAGATCAGCAGTTTCTGAAATACTCAGACCAGCCCTTCTGGCACCAACAACCATGCCACGTTCAAAGGCACTCAAATCACCTTTCTTCCCCATACTGATGCTCGGTTTGAACTGCAGGAGATTGTCTTGACCATGTCTACATGCCTAAATGCACTGAGTTGCCGCCATGTGATTGGCTGATTAGAAATTAAGTGTTAACGAGCAGTTGGACAGGTGTACCTAATAAAGTGGCCGGTGAGTGTATATACACACAGGTCCTCTTCAGCCATATCAATACATTCATGTTTCCCTACTAAATGTGTTCTTCACTATTTTGCATGTAGAATAAAAAATCTAACATTCAGGGCAACATGGTGGCTCAGTGGTTACCACTCTAGCCTTGCAGCGCTGGAGTCCTGGGTTCAAAACCTGCCAGGAACAACATCTGCAAGGAGTTTGTATATTCTCCCCGTGTTTGCGTGGATTTCCTCCCATTCTACAAAGACATACTGATAGGAAAAATAAATGTACATTGTGATCCCTATATGGAGCTCACAATCTACATTAAAAAAAAAATCTAATTTTCTTTTCGGCAAGCACACGGACCCCATTACAATCTATGGGGATCCGTGAGCTTTCTCTGTACACCGCTTGCAAGTCCGTTTTTTTGGGGTCTCCATGCAGACTCCCCCAAACGGATTACTGATGCAGATGTGAATAAGGCTTTAGCCTCAAGGGATTTTCCGGTCCCAAATTGAGTTTTCATACTTATGACACTTATGACCTTGATATATGATCAGTAGATGATCTGTGGGGGTCCGACACCCAGACCGCAGACAAATCAGCTGTCGCAGCAGCCTCGGGTGCTGGAAGTTGCTGCAGTGGATGGGCAGCAACCAAGTCAACTAGTTCTGACTTGGAACCTCAAGCAAACGTTACAACCCGAAGGTTGGAATTGTTTTAGTAAATCTAAATAACGCCCGTGGGTTATGATGATGGATTGGCGGCTGGATATGTTAAAGGGTGTCTATAAATTTTCAGAATGTCGTGGCTTATAATACAGACCCTAAAAATATTGTAACTGTCCTTTCTCAAAAATAAACTATATTAAAGAATTTCTAAAAACTGTACATTTCCCCTACAAATAAATATGTCATCATACTGGTTGTTTATGTGTGGTAGTAAGGGAGTCTCGTGAGGGTTCGACATGTACCAGTACAGGATCCTTTGCTCGCTTGGTGATAAGCTTATCAGACAACTGCAGAACCAGCAGACAACATAAGGATAATATGGATCTCCAACTGAACAGCAAGATGTTCCCATGTCCTAGGGTTACATATTCTTACCAAGGGCTGTGCTATAGTAGGTGGATTATATAGTAAACTTAGTATTCATCTTGGCCTCGTATCTTGCTTAACCTTATGTTTTATGCCCCTGTATATTCCTTAGCAATGACTGACTTCATCTTGCTTCTGACTACCTTCTGCATCCCATATGGTGCCAGAAGTCACACTTGGAAAAAAAGTTTCTATCCATTTTTTGGTTAAGATTATCATCCATTTGACATCTTTTGTTTACCAATACTACCATCACCATCATCTATTTGCTCCATCATCTGATTACTGAACTATCCAGTTACTAGCCTCCATTCGCATCACGTTGTTTTACATCCGATTAGCAGATCCGATGCCAAAAACACATGGAAACGGATGCAAATGGACGGCCTTTTGTTTAGATAAAAAGCAATTTTAAAAAGAATCCTCTGAACGAGCGACCAGTAGGGGGATATCTTTTCGCGTTTCCACCATATATGCAAATAGGAGCCTGCGGCCTTATGGCAGTGCCAACACAAAGGGGAAGCCTCAGGATAGAACTTATGGATTACAATGGGCGTTTTATACCACCTGGTGATCAATTTAAAGCTTGATTCTTGCAAGCGTACACATCTAGAAGGGCCCATGGAATGTTTGAGGACAAAGGATCTTTCTTCAGGAGCGAGGGACATTTGAAGTACTGCCTCTCATTTTTGGACATATGAGGGAAGTCTAGTGCCCAGTTCACGCAGAAGGTTGGCGTATAGAGTAGACAGGGGTCTTGGCAGACTTTGCTTACGGAGTAGAAGCTGCTCTAGCCATGAAATAGTGCGAGTGCGAGATCCCCGCCTCAGTGCTCCCAGTGCCTTAATAGATTTATAGGTTAGAAAGTTAGTCTGGAAGGAGAGGGGGTGTAATGTGAACCCAGGGTAAGAAGGGAAACCCCCATCAATTAGTAAGGAGTCATAAGGTAGTCGCCCAACATGCTTTGGCACAATTGGAGCAGAGTCCAAAAACTTTGATTCCAATAGGATCAAGTCTCCGAACCCCTTACCCCGGTTGGCATATTTTTGAATTTATGGCCCACCCTCCACTCTACGTCTCCTAAGCAACTCTCGCTTCAACTTCTATGTATTGCCAAGTCTTTGATCTCCTTATACTGGGCATCCGAATCCCCTCCCAAAATATCTCACTTTCTATGGAAAGTCTCTGAATTAGCCCGTATGGAGGAACTCTCCCACTTTGAACTTTGCACTCACTACAAATTCAGCTCAATGTGGGCGCCATGGCATACCTTCTCAAAAGACCCCACCTGGGCACACACCTGTGGGAACCCCCTGGTTGATTAGGATATTTCTCTTTTTCAGACCCTTTGACTCCTACCCCTACCACTCATTGTCTTTCCCTTCCCCATGTTCCATTTCCTGTTGTGTCTTTCATTGCTCAATCTGCAGTTATTTACAAACACTTTTGAATGTTTTATCTGTGTCTGTAATGCCACACTTTCTGTTATCGACAATATATATGTTCATTGTTGTCATTTTAAAAATTAAATTAATAAATAAAAATCTTTTAATTAATAAATTATTAAAACATTATTTACAAAAAAAAAAAAAGAAACTGATCCATTTCTGTCCATTGATTTGGTTGGACACTAAAGTACGGAATACTACATTTTTGTGTCCTTCAAAAAATACGGACAGAAATAGATCAGTTTTTTTTTTCTAACGTTGTTGCCTACCATGTTTCCCCGAAAATAAGACAGTCTTATATTAAATTATCGTCCTAAATATAGGATCTGTCTTATTTTTGGGGGACGTCTTATTATGGAGCGGCTGCCGGCACTTCCTTAGTGGAACGGCAGCATGACTGCCGATTGTAGGTTGTGTAGGGGAGGAGGGGGGAGGTATCCTAGTTACCTTCCCCATCTTCGTAGCAGCGCTGGTGCTGCTGTTTGTCCCGGCAGCGGAAGTGGTGGGTGGGGCTTAGCGAGGCTTCCGGCGGTTGCACCAGAGAGCCTCACTTCGTGGGCATTGCAGCCGGCTGGATGCTGAGCGCTGTGCTCCGTGTGCCTCTGCCTCTTGGATGAGCTGGGAGAGCCGACTCCCCACAGCGTATGCACAGCGGGCATCTCCCAGCTCATCCTACAGCAGCCAGAACAGTGGATACAACAGCAGAGGCAGCAGCCGGGATACCTGTGCACACGGAACATTGCTTTGGGGGTGCCTTATATTAGGCAATTCAACAAAAAAAAAACCATGCCTTACTTTCAGGGGGTGACCTATTTTCGGGGAAACCCTGTATGTAAATGGCGGCACATAGTCATGTGCATTTAGCCTTAGGCACCAAGATATCCTGTCCCACCCTAAACCCTAGTAGCAACTGTAATAGTAAGATTAACGCTATACATACATATATGGTTACATAATAAGTTCCTGTCTGACTTGTCTTCAGTTTTCTCGGATTACACTTGGCTGATGTTATCTACAATGGCCATTGAGAGAATATACAATACATGTAATCTGTGCTAGCATTTATCTATGGACTGCTCATAAATCACCATAAAATGTTTTTTTTCTATTAATCTTTTCATTTCTGCGTCTCTTAATCTTCGAAGCTGTCATAAACCTGGCAGTCATTTTTTATCCACCACACACCCTAAAACAGACACTTGCAAGAACCTTGTCAATATTTGACTTACAGAGTATTGTATTGTAAGCTGCAGATACAGTTTCCAGCTCAGACTTGTATATGGGTAAGGCATTTGCGCTAAAGTCAATGTGACCCTTGTATTATCTGTAGATAGGAAAACTATGCCAATCTCTACCGTGAAAATTTACTGCACCTACTGTACAAGGCAATTACAGCCTAACTTCCCTCCAAACCAAACAAATCCTACAAAACGGCAGCGAACCCTTAATGTTTTTTAAAGGGATTGTCCAGGCCTAAACTGGCTCTACTGAAACTCTTTTTTTCTGGAAAGTGAAGTGCAGTAATGGTGCCTGGCCATTATACAGTATATGGAGCTATCTACTGCTGACTCTGTGCACTGTATAGTACAGCGGATGGGTATAGCACCGAACATCTAATCCATGTATGAGCTGGCTGTCAGCACTCCAACAATGAGATATTTATAGACTGTCCTAAAGATAGGTCATTAAAAAAATCCTACAGTATCTATCTCCTATCTATCTATCTATCTATCTATCTATCTATCTATCCATTTATCTATCTATCTCCTATCTATCTATCTATCTATCTATCTATCTATCTATCTATATTTGCTTCTATACATGTCTACCATTATACATACTAAAATTGTATTTTATAATGTGATGCTTAGGGCCGGTTCACATCTGAGTTCTGGTTTCCGTTCAGGGAGTCTGCTTGGACACTCCCCAAACAGAAACCTATACGCACCCCCTTGCGTCATACCTTCAAACCGCCCCGTCTTGCTTGCGCTCCGAAAATTCCTCTTTCTCTCTCCCTGTAACCGCCTCCGGTGTCTCTCATCACCATTTCTTGCGTGCTTTCTTCGTCTGTCCACAAGAAAATGGCGCTCGGGCATGTGCAGTACAAGGGAGTGTTAGGGTGAATTCACATGGAGTAATCTGGTGCGCGATCTGGCACGTATACGGCGTGTCAGAGTTTGCGCGCTCAAAAAGATCCCATTGATTTCAATGGGAGTTACGAGCGTATACGCCGCGTAATTTTGTGCCCGTAATTTTACGGCCGCAAAATTACGGGTGCAAAATTACGTGGCATATACGCTCGTAACTCCCATTGAAATCAATGGGATCTTTTTGAGCGTGCAAACTCTGACACGCCGTATACATGCCAGATCGTGCGCCAGATTACTCCATGTGAATTCCCCCTTACTGTGCATGCACGAGATTTCAATGTACAGGGGGAGAAGAGGTGAAATTTTCAGCGCGCAAGCTAAAGAGGGGCCGGTTTCAAGGTATGACGGAGGGGGGTGCACGGTGGCTTGGAGGAACACCCAGGGTGCACAGACAGGCTCATTTACATATCGGTTTTACTGTTATGTTATAAAAACGGGGGGGTCCTTTAAAAAAAGAGTAGCAGCGTCCCTCTGCAACCACTATTATGCCCCACAGCGGCTGTGGAGCATAATAGAGTTGGGTGGGCAACTGTGGGGCATAATAGAGGTTTCAGGGGGCCGCCGTGGGACATAATATATATAGACGCACACCTTCCCCCCGCTACCTGATGCGGACGATCAAAGGTAGGTTCACCATTGGGCATGAATACATATGGAGAATTATTTTGATGGTTCTTCCGCTGCTTTGTCCATTGTCTATATCAATGCTTCCCATTCTGTTGTCCTCCAAGATGGAAACTACATCTCCCACCTTCTCTTGACAGACGTTGCAATATCACAACAGCTGGAGAAACATGGATTGGAGACACATTGGTCCATGTGATGAAAGCAGATGGTACTGACTTCTATTGACACCCTCTTACTCTAGTAGTGGGTGTAGAAGAGGGTGTCATCGAAGTCTAATCAAAAATTAAAGTAAGTGCGAGGTAAACAGGTATAAAGTAACACAGTAATAAGAGAGCTGCACATGTTATGTAGGGGACTGCTAAGCCCAGGAATACATGTAATATGCTGCCTAGTAACTCTTGTCTTGTAAGAATATTATTCTTACATTTATGTCTCCATTTCTTTCCTTATGTCACTTGCATATTAGTTACACCTAATATAAATGCAAAGTTCAATACACACAAAGCCTATCCCCGATCTGCACCTCCCCCACCACAATGGTTGCTTTTTGTTATTTTTAGTAGATCCTGAAGGCGCGGGTGACACCGACCCGCACTGCAATAAACTTCAAAGACTTGATGCCTGAAGCCTCATACCTACCCATCATGTTATTGAATGTTATCATAACATTAGCTGCCACAATAATGGTGGACAGATTTATTGGAATACCCCTGAGATTTATTTCCCTGGCACAGATTGGTTTGGTGCAGGTTCGGTCAGTGGTGTCAGACATATTCAAGATGCTGATAGTGAGATGAGCGAACACTGTTCGGATCAGCTGATCCGAACAGCACGCACCCATAGAAATGAATGGAAGCACCTGTGATGCCGGCCGGCCGCCGGCAAAGTCAGCGTCACAGGTGCTTCCATTCATTTCTATGGGTGCATGCTGTTCGGTTCGGCTGATCCAAACAGTGTTCGCTCATCTCATGCCATTAGAATGGACCCCGCAGCTCACCTGTCCCCGGCCGTACTAACAATGCTAAGAAAGCTTTTGACAATGTTGCCTCCATTTGATTGCCAAAAGGGAATGTGGCAGGGGGTGCCCACGTTTATCTCCCCCCTCTTTAACCTTGTATTAAAGCCTCTCTAGACTACCTCTGGTATAGAAGGGATTAGGGTCTGCGTATGGTAAGCTCTGCTCTTTACTGAGATGGTTTACTATAATTCTATATATATTAATATAGAACAATAAAGTATTTACTGTATATAAAGATACCACTGTCCATGCATGTGGAATTTGTGCCCACCAAGATACCAGGGCGCAGATGAAAACATTACATTATCTGGTTTAGCAACTAATCTACTGCCAAACCAATAGCCATACAAAAGCAATATAACTATGCATCCCACCAGCAGTTATCACCATAGACTTCAGTGAAGCGGACAGTTGGATGCCATCAAATATAAGCATTTCAGGCTAAGCAAAAATGCCACCACCATGGCTCACACTCTATGCCAGACATCTTCTTCCTCTACCTCTCCTGCCAACATTCCAAACCTCTCTCAAATGATGACCTCTGCTCATGTCTATCGATCTACAGCAGAAGTAGTCCTAGTTATCAGTAATAGTCAGTAGGGGAGGCAGCACTAGAGATTTCAGACCCCGCTGAACTCTGCAAATGTTATTGACTCAGGGAGACCTGCTTGTGTAATACCCTTGGTTCACATCTGCATTTGGTAATCCGTTCGGGGAGTCCGCATGGGGACCACCCGAACAGACTACCGAATACGAATACATTTGCAAGCGGTGTGTAGTGAAAGCACTTGGACCCTATAGACTATAATGGGATTCGTGTGCTTGCCGCGAGATCTCCGTACAGGAAAGTAGATTGTCCGCATGTTCCCTGTGGAGGTCTCACGGAAAGCACACGGACCCCATTATAGTCTATGGGGATCCGTGTGCTTTCACTGCACACCGCTTACAAATACGTTCGGTAGTCCCTAACGGATTACGCAGATGTGAACGTGTCCTTAGTTACAAAGTTTATCAAGTACAGGGAATGTTGGAGACTGTCTCAGAGTGTGCTGAAAATCCTACACGGAGGACTTTTTCCTCTGCTGCTTTCAGTTAAAAAAATGGTGAACACTTTACAGACCCCATTATAGTCCATGGCGTCCAGAGGGCTCCTTGTGTAACTTCTGTTCTAGCAGTCCGCCTTTCCATATTCGGGTCCCGAGATAGACTAGAACAATGGAGAACAAGCGTTTGTGTGTACTTAACGTAAGCGTTATTTTTCCCTGTATTACCCCTATAATATACAGCAGCAGTGGAGTATACTGTAAATGCGTAAGCTTGGCTAGGCCGCCGGGCTTGTAATGGAGAATATGTTGCACAGATTGTTATTGCACATTACGGCTTGTATTTATAGTCTTCGCACACAGGATGTTTATGATGACACATGATTTATGGCTATGTAGCAATGATTTCATGTCATTTCCTGATATCATTAAATCACAATTTCAGGAATACCTTTCCCCTTATCAAAAATTATTGCGTTTTTTAGTCCCTTTTTCTGATATACACTTTGCAAAGATCAGGGTGTAAGTTTGAATTATTTTATTTCACCGCCCTGCACATGTAAATTTGGTCATTATATGGGTTTTCCCCATTTCCTTCTGACAACCTGACATTTCAGCACCTGTCTCTGCATGTCTGTCGCTGTAACATCCCGTCTCGTAGTATTATTGTATTCATAGCACTTCTATACCTCCTCTGTAACTAGGTGGGTTATGTTCATATCTCCATAGCAAGGAAACTCTTATGCAAAAAAAGTGAATTTTTTTCAAGGTATAGGATAATCGGTATCATCAAGGTTAACCATTTCAGCCCTGTGATCTTCATCAGACCATCCAGTTATCATATGAGCTATTGTGTAGTGTAGTTCCTACCTCAGGTCATTAGTCAGTGTATGAAAGGCGCCATACATTAAGACCCTCCATGGACTTTGCCAAAATTTTGAAATAATATAGTGCGGCATATTGCGCTACTTTGTCTAGGAGGTTGGAGACACCTTAACAGAAACCCAAGTGACTCAGTGATAGCTAATGGAGTCTGATGGGTGGCTTAGGTGTCCATGATATAAGGGTTACTATAGAAGTTGTGGCAGGGTCAAAGATATATGACCAAGAAACTGTAGTCTTTGAGAGAATTCACCCTGGAAAACAGGACAAGACTACAATCAGAGAAGACGTTAATGGATATAATTGTTATGTGTCGTCCTGTGACCGGCCTGCATTCTCTTATATAGTCCACAGTATGATATACTCTGCCAGCACCGACGTTGGTGTCTGATCACTATATGGCTGAGATATAGCAGTAAGACTGGTATATTGGTCTGTGTATGGACATAGTCAGGGCTGGTTTAATACTTAGTGTTTCGTAGTTTCCTTAGTAGGCCCGCCCATAGTTTAAGGTCCCCTCAAGTAAGTGGCCGCCATATAATGCCCTATGCGTGACTCACCATTACCCCTTGTGATAGTATATACTTGTCCCCAACTGTAAGAACGGGTGCTTATATATTTTACTTTTATCTCTTCTTTCTCATGGTGATGACGTGGCTTACATATTTAGGGAGTGATGACGGGTTTAACCAAAAAAAAGTTAAAAAATTGACTTCGGCATCCAGAGATTTTGGCCTTACTAGATAGTTGGAGGGAACTTGTTTGATTTTTGATCTGTCACCAAAATCCCCTCCAGGCTTCCCTGAGCCCCATCTTGTCTGACAACTGGGTATTAACATTGCTCTAGTCTTATAGTGTCAGCGATGACTGAACAATGCGAGACTCTACGGCGACAGCCCTTGACAAGAGCGATGGTAAAACCTAAATGTCAATTTATTTATAGAAACTTACTTTTTACCTGGAACTAAACTTCCTAGCAAGGTTGCCTTGACTATAGATATGTTATTGGAGGGCGGTGGTGGGGAAGGGGATCAGCCCAGGGCCTGTGGCCTTTGTAAAGGCAGACTGTCATTTGGAATATGCAATTGAATCTGCCAGCAGCATAACATGACATAACATAGAGCAGATAATACATAGTCTTGTAGGAAAAGTGACTGACTTGCCTGCTCTTTCTATAGGAGTCCAGTAGGCGGTGCTAAGTAGTGATTGACAGCCATCCCTCTCTATGCATGTCCATACAGGTTGTTGCTCATTGAGTAAGACCGGTCACTAGACTCTAAGCATATAAAGAACAAGGATTTCAATAACTTACAACTTATATTGAATATTTTCCCAAAAAATCACATATTAATCTGCTCAGCTCCTCCTGCTCTATAACATGCCTCCTACAGATTGCACAACATGCTCATGGTGATAGGTCACCCATAATGTCCCTGCAGCAGGGGCACAGCTATAGGGGGGTGCAGAAGAAGGGCTGTCTGCAAGATAAGAAGACACTGGTGTTATACAGGGTTAGGCAGGGAGGTATGGATGATTTGAACGGGGCGCCATGCAAGGTGGGGATAACCTTGGTGGATAAAGAGTGGGGGTATCTGCTCGTCAGGAGCCGCCATTTCAGTAGCAATGGTGATGTGGTCGTTAGAGCATCATGTGTTCGTGTAAACACCTTTATTGAAATGGGCCATTCTGTCATTCAAACACAGAGACGTTTCCGAAATTATTTCAACGTTGACCGTCATGGTCGTGTTCCGAAGTTTGACACGATAATGAAGTGGGTGAATCACTTTCGACGAACAGGTTCTTTGAGACCCGGAACTGCGCGAAGAGGTGACCGAACGGTACAGACCCCGTAAACCATCGAAAGGGTGTGTCAAGCAGTTGAAGCCAGCCCTCGACGTTCGGCCGTAATCAAAGCTTTAATTTCTTTTTTCTTTTATTTTTCTTTGATTTTTGTAATGGCAACATCCAAGCTACACATTGAAAAAAATAAAATTTGAGTTTCGTTGAAAAATGAGTGTGTAACTATTATTTCAAATCATCCATACCTCCCTGCCTAGCCCTGTCGATAAGACATGGTAAGTGGGACGCCATTACAGATTGGCGCTAGGAGCTTCTTGCTACGCCTCTTATCTAGACCATAGAGGTTTTCCTTTTGTGTTTTCTGCACTACAGTGAAAATAAATCCTACATCGGCCAAATAATTTATCACACTTCACTGGAACATTGCAGAGATACGCACTCCAGTGACCTGGGATTGCAGCCCACTTTGGCACACATTTCTACCACGAGTGGGTTAAAGTTAATGTCAGTGTATCTGCTGATCAGACTAAACAAGCAGGTTAGTCAAGCGAGGTCAGGGAAGTTTTTAGTGTTTTGTATAGGAGAAGGTGCTTCTTGCAAAATAACTCTTGTCATAAGCAACCCTGCGAGCCCTCTGTACCTGGATAGCATCAGACACATACCCCACTAATTGCCCCCTCCAGGGATGGCCCATTGTCTAAGACATCCTTGGCAATTACCATGGACCTCGAAAGTCAAGTGGGCCCAACCTGTGCCCACATATGGCCAGTGCTCAGACCTGCCCAACCTTTTTTTTTTTTGCAATTCCTACAATTTATTCTATTTTTGCTTACAAAGTAATAATCTCCTATTATTGGTTACTAATCAAAGAAAAAAGGAAAGGGTTAATCTTTGATTTTGAGCGGTGTAACTGGCCATTGGTCACACGTGGTCGACACCATACCACCAGTGGTGGCCAATGATCCTTTGGTGCCGTGGGTAAAACTGAGGCATCACCCTAATATATTAATGGAAAACTTTAAAGAACTTCAGGAAGTGATCTCGACGTGGCAGTGTCAGTCTATCGATTTGTCACTGTTACAGCTTTAGTAAGGCAAAAGGTGAAAGTATCCGGTTTGATGTTTATCACAAGACGGCAGCTTATGTAGTTTAGTTTAGTTACATGTCCTGTATAGCAGATTTGTAGGTGGATCCACTGTTCCCTTTAGTTATCAATGAATAACTAGACATGATAACTGTTAGAAGTACAGCAATGCCTGGGTGTAACAAGTAACAATCGGGCCCCACTCTAACATGGCGACCCTAAGCAGCAAAGTCAGAACTTGAAAAGAATACACCGGGATAACATATGTAATGATCTTATAGTAAGGAAGATATACACAGTACAGGAATATTACATACAGTGATATCACAGTACAGGAATATTAGACACAGTGATGTCACAGTACAGGGATAATACACACTGTGTGTATTATTTCTGTACTGTGACAACACTTTATATAATATTCCTATACACTGTGGTGTCACTACAGGGATTATAAACACAGTGATGTATTTATATCCACTTTTCTAAATGGCACAGGAAAGGTACAGTGTTGGCCAAAAGTATTGGCACCCCTGCAATTCTGTCAGATTTCTTCCAGAAAATGATTGCAATCACAAATTCTTTGGTATTATTATCTTCATTTAATTTGTCTTCAATGGAAAACCACAAAAAGAATTCTCAAAAAGCGAAATTGGATATAATTCCACACCAAAAATAAAAAAAGGAGGTAGACAAAAGTATTGGCACTGTTTGAAAAATCATGTGATGCTTCTCTAATTTGTGTAATTAACAGCACCTGTTACTTACCTGAGGCACCTAACAGGTGGTGGCAATAACTAAATCACACTTGCAGCCAGTTGAAATGAATTAAAGTTGACTCAACCTCCGTCCTGTGTCCTTGTGTGTACCACATTGAGCATGGAGAAAAGAAAGAAGATCAAAGAACTGTCTGAGGACTTGAGAAGCAACATTGTGAGGAAGCATGAGCAATCTGAAGGCTACAAGTTCATCTCCAAAGACCTGAATGTTCCTGTGTCTACCGTGCGCAGTGTCATCAAGAAGTTTAAAGCCCATGGCACTGTGGCTAACCTCCCTAGATGTGGATGGAAAAGAAAAATTGCCGAGAGATTTCAACGTAAGATTGTGCGGATGGTGGATAAAGAACCTCGACTAACATCCAAACAAGTTCAAGCTGCCCTGCAGTCCGAGGGTACAACCGTGTCACCCCGTACTATCCGTCGGCGTCTGAATGAAAAGGGACTGTATGGTAGGATACCCAGGAAGACCCCACTTCTTACCCAGAGACATAAAAAAGCCAGGCTGGAGTTTGCCAAAACTTACCTGAGAAAGCCACAAATGTTTTGGAAGAATGTTCTCTGGTCAGATGAGACAAAAGTAGGAAAAGGCATCAACATAGAGTTTACAGGAAAAAAAAAGAGGCCTTCAAAGAAAAGAACACGGTCCCTACAGTCAGACATGGCAGAGGTTCCCTGATGTTTTGGGGTTGCTTTGCCACCTCTGGCACTGGACTGCTTGACCGTGTGCATGGCATTATGAAGGCTGAAGACTAACAACAAATTTTGCAGCATAATGTAGGGCCCAGTGTGAGAAAGCTGGGTCTCCCTCAGAGGTCATGGGTCTTCTAGCAGGACAATGACCCAAAACACAATTCAAAAAGCACTAGAAAATGGTGGTGAGAGAAAGCACTGGAGACTTGTAAAGTGGCAGCAATGAGTCCAGACCTGAATCCCATAGAACACCTGTGGAGAGATCTCTTGATGGCAGTTTGGAGAAGGCCCCCTTCACATCTCAGGGGCTGGGAGCAGTTTGCCAAAGAAGAATGGTCTAAAATTCCAGCAGAGCCTTGTAAGAAACTCATTGCTGGTTACCGGAAGCGGTTGTGCGCAGTTATTGTGTCTAAAGGTTGTGCTACCAAGTATTAGGCTGAGGGGGCCAATACTTTTGACCGGGCCATTTTTGGAGTTTTGTGTAAAATGATCAATGATTTGACTTTTTTTTTCATTCTCTTTTGTGTTTTTTCATTGCAAGCAAAATAAATGAAGATATTAATTTTTCTGGAAGAACACAAGTATTATTTGACAGAATTGCAGGGGTGCCAATACTTTTGGACAACACTCTAGGTGCCCCATTACAGATTTTGCATTTGGACCCACGAGCTTCAAGTAGCAAGTCCTGAGGATGGACCATAACCCCCCTCCCCCCCCCAGAAAACCCATTTATACTGTAAGTTACAGTACAGTTGTCAGAGCTGTGTCCTGGAATGAGCTGTGACCTATGTGTCCATAACATGATCATGGACTGATTCTTATTCTTATTCGCCAACTTTCCCGGAACATCTGGTAATTTCTTTGAAAAAGGGTTGTCCTCCTGAAGTCCCGGAAGAACAGGCACATTTTCCAGGCCTGGCGGCATGCACCTGCATCCTTCTAGTTATATGTCAATATATTTTATTTGTATTTTCTAGTCTACATAACAAAGAGGGACCATGTCGTGTCTCAATAGGACACATTGCTCCTCCTAAAAGGAATATGGCCTCGTTGGAAAATTTTCGTGGCATGCAGAGAAGGCTGCTTTGCTGGGAGCCCAGATGAGAATGTTGGCAAGTATGTCAACAATAAAGGTTGCCATTCAATGACATGATGCAGAGATCTTGAACATAGTGACTGATACAGAAAATATATTGGAAAATTGTATAGCATTTCATTACACTGAATGTAAGCTTTAATGTGCAGTTCAGGCATTGCTGTTTAATGGGATGGCTTCTAAAGAATATTAGTGTTACACTAGGTTCACATTTGCGCTGGGGTTTCCGTTCTTCTTACAAAAAAACCCCAATCCCCTTACAATGAGGTTACTCATATAAACCCGCAGAACCCTTAGACTATCATTGGGTTCCGACGAGTTTCTGCCCAAAAATGCGGAGAGAAAATTCCTCCTTGCTGAACTATTCTCTCCGCGTTTTTGAAGCGGATTCCGGGAATGGAATCCCCGAACAGAATTCAAGCGCGGGTGTGAACCTAGCCTTAGCCTGACACCATTACAATCGTTGAGGCCACAAACTCTTCCAACCCAACCTCCAAGTAGCAGACGTGCCCTGTTCCAGATGGAATGACATGGGAATAAGGGATTCAAGCCCAAACTTCCCAATCCCTCAGGGCACGGTTGTACCTGGAATCATTTTCACCCCTGAAAGTATGCATCTGTTTCAGCATGTTTAGTAACTTGTTCTGCTGTGCGTAGGTGGAGGGTCCTTACAAACTTCTCACGAGTAAAGCCGTATTAGTATTGTTTAACACAAAAAAAATCCTGTTTCATGAACTCTTGCCAAGAAAGCTCAGTGGATTGGAGACGTTAATAGTTCACGTGCCTATACGAGATGCGGCACTGCTTATATTCTCATTGTTAACCCTAATGTATCCCTCATGTGCAATAGTCAGGCCTCCTGCTCTGAAGGTTCTTTCATTATTAATTCTAGTTCTTTAGTTGGATATTAGTGAATATTAAACAAATTATCTTTTATGTATTAATATGGACTCTCGTGCATATTAACCCTTAAGTCCTATCATGCCTCATTGCGGCTTTAATGTCCAGTGCTGAGTATAATATAGGACAATAGAGCCACAGTGAGGCATGGACTCTGTGTCACAGATCACTATGCCAGGAGTCCCATCTCCTAACTAGGTTCGGACTGGGAAATCAAGCCATTGTGCATACTGGATTTTCAGTCTCACTTGTCTTGTGTGAATGGGACCTAAAGTGGTTGGCCTGGATTTTTTTTATTTATTAGCCAATATCTGACTACAAGGAGGGGGGGGGGGGTCGATACGGAGACCCTGCGCAGATCAGGTTTTTGATTTGACTTTCAAGCCTTGTACTCTACACTGCCTGGAGTTGGAAGTAGTTAGCTCTGTATAATACCTGGGTGTCAGGACTGGAGTTTAGCTGCCATTTCCTTTAATTGGAGGTGCAGTAACTGCTCTCGGACACTATTCAGGGCATGGAGTCAACTACTTCCGGCTCCACACTGTGTTCAGTACACAAACCCTTTAAAGACCCCCTTCAAGGGTATTTGTCACCAGAGTATCTTGTCCTACTTAGAGGGGTTACTGATCCCGCCTATAGAAAAACTCCTAAATGAATGAATCCATGCACTTAAGAAAGGGATGTTAATCCTGAAATGCGTTGTGCCTTTTACTGAATAAAAAAAATCCAGTTTTGACCATACGCAATCGTGAGCCTTACCTTTTTGTATGTTTGTTGTTCTGCCAATTCCCGGGTTCTCCACCCAGGTGTTCTTGTATGCTACTTAAAGGGGTTGTCTGATGGCAAGCCCTGTCCGTGTGCTGTATTACAACGTAAGGGTATTGGTCTTCTCTATGAACCAGAAGAGAGATGGGCTCTACACAAGACCGGCCTATTATTACCACATTTTCACTTCAGTGGTCGCTGCAGGAGAAATATCAGATTACTTACGGCTTACCCCTCAAGGCTATATGCTGGGGGTGTCAGAGGCAAGACTTGGTGTATCCGCTGACTGCCTAGGAGGGCTCATTCTGTAAGAGATGTCCATTGAGTAGTGTCTAAGGATCTGGTACCTTTATGGAGTTCTGTATCAAGCTTTTCCAACGTCATCTTCAGACTACTTACGGCTTACCCCTCAAGTCTGTATGCTGGGGGTGTCGGAGGCAAGACCTGGTGTATCCATTGGCTCCATAGGGGGCCACATTCTGAAAGAGATGTCCATTGAGTACCTTTTTATGGAGGATCTGGTACCTCTTTATGGAGACCTGTATCAAGCTTTTCCAATGTCATCAGAAGTATCTTTGACACATCAGAAGTTTATTTTGGCTATATCTTCCATTTACAAGTACAGTCGCCTGTGATTCAGTCTCACCGCTCCTAGAAAGTTTTCTGACACAGTCACAACCTGATTTTGTAATTTTCGTCTATTGTGAAAGCCCTCGGTTCTCTTTTCATATAGTAAGGTGTGAAAGGTTTCCAATACAAACCATATCTGGACAAAGGCTTCTCAAAGCCAAAAAAAGATACCATACCTTCAGTTTGCAGCCTCTATATGAAATTAGATTATAGAACCTCATTTGTGATAGATGTACCCCCCCCCCCCCGAATGAATGTTTAATAAGACGGAGGGTGATGAAAAACTTTGCGATGACAGTCTATGTGGTATCCATTGGTCATTGGGTGAATATGATGTTCATAACCTTTTAGAAACTATCAGGCTCCTTTGTCAGCAGATTATATCCTACTGGAGCAAAGAGTCAAGCGTGAAGAAATCCAACATGTCTTAATGTTCTTGACATTCGTCATTGAGAATAATTGGAAGGGCCCACATTTATATAAGATAGTTGACTGGTTCCAAAGAAATTGGCAAGTTGTAATTTAATAGGTATGGGCGCTATAAGACATATCAGATACATATGTCATAATAAGGAGTGATCACACTTGCGTCCCTGTGCGCTCCGTGTCATTCCTTCGGGTTTGCGTCCTAAGCACAGGCGAAACTGGACAAGAGACGGCTTCACTTTTAAAACCCATTCATTCGAATGGGTTTTAAAAGCAAACCACTGCTGTCCGCCTGCAGCCTTTCCACGGGGAAACCGCTTTTTTTGGCCCAATTGAGTGGGTTTTAAAACTGACTACTGGGCAGCCGTCCCCTGTTCAGTTTCGCCGAAGCTTAAGACGGAAACCCAGTGAAATGACACAATACACACAGGGGTGCAAGTGTGAACGCCCCCTAACAAGGATTCTCGTGGATGCTGAAAACCAAGAAAAAAGTCCTCCCCCACTAACATCAAGCCAGCTAGGTTTCCATAACTCTCTAGCACTCATATGGTCATTTCTTGCACATTCTCAATAGTTTTGCAGGTCTCAGCAAACCCTTATCACTATGGTAGATCAGCCTTTATAGTGGTTGTAGACATTGTAGTTAAAAAGGTTTTCTGAGAATTTTAGAATGACAACCCATCCTGATGGAAACTTCATGTCTGCTCCTTATCTGATGGAAGATAAAGTTGTGTGTTCAGGAAAACGTAAACAAACATTGCGTAAAAAAAGGATTCAGTTCCGTATTCCGTTCGAGGAGTTCACATGGGGACCTCCCCCTCAACGAAATACCGAACACATTGACAAGCGGTGAGAAGTGACAGCACACGAACCCCATAGACTATAATGGGGTCCATGTGTTTTACGCACAGTGTCTGCCCGAGTCATGTGGAGAGTAATTCATGAAGTAATTCATGAAGTACTGGACACCGCACGGAAAACACACGGAACCCGTTATATTTGATGGGGTCCGTGTGCTTTTGTTAATGCATTCGGTCATCTGTTTCGGTCATCTTCCCGAACGGAATATCGAGCGCAGATGTGATTCAGGCCTCACATGGAGACCCAAACATATCACTATTCAGGTTAATAATCCCAGAATAGACTGACCCCTTAGTAATGACATCAATAACAGACAAGTCCGGGCTTATCACTGAGGTATCGATCAGTCAGACTCCCAAATCATAGAATATTCCTGTATAAATCGTCTGACCCCACAATTTTTGACCTATTGGACTGTTCTCAGGTGGTTGTCTGAGGAGCTTTAAGTTGTGCCCACAATATAACCCATAATGCTCCATATCCATAGCACACCCTTTACGGTTAAGTTCACATTTGCATCAGAGTCTCCATCTCAATGTCCACCATATATTGGCGGATGGACGTCTTTTACTCTGCTACTTCCATTTTTAATAGGACGGCAGTCCCAGCAGTGTATACTGACACATATATACATAATACATCTATGGATGGACAATTTCCTGGGGGTGAAGAGGGAGACAACAATTCATCGTCCGGCATACCCGGTCCCATACAATGCGATATGATATTGTCTGATAAAACTGCTGAACACTATTCACACTGTCGAGGTTTATTGACAAAATGTTTATTTGCGTTTCAAGCGACAATCTGAATTTAGAGTCTGTTGTAAGAAAAGCACCTGACAAGTCTGTTGTTGTATAAGTATCCATAGGTGACCAAAATACAGCAACCTCTGCATTAGACCACGTTCACACTGAGCTATTGACATTACAACTGAACATGAACTTGACTGTTAGAAAAACACAATGTGACCTAACTCTATCCAGCAGTGAAGGGGTTAATAAAGAGGGCGTGGCCAAGAAGTGGTGGGCGACGCCGGCTCTGCCTGCTGCATCGTGATGTTTTGCGTCATCACCGGGGGGCGGGGCTGGAGGAATGCTGCACTCTGATTGGTGGAGCCGCTGTGACAGGAGACTTTGGCCGTGTTGCCCTGTAGTTTCCCGTCATATTGCTTAGGACGGTCCTGAGAACGGAGTGAGAGTCACCGGACCGGGCAGAGTAACGGGGGGGCGCGGCACAGCGACACACCAGGACATACTGCGACAACTTCACCGAGGATATACCCGGCCGGTGCTAGGGGCCACCATGATGGAAATAGAGTTACCCCCCGCTAAGCAGCCACAGCAGGTGAGGGGACACCTGGGGGCGGCGCCGAGATGTCACCTTGGTGTCATGGAAGGGACCTGGTGGGGGTGGGGCTGGAGAAGAGGGAGACAACAATCCATCGTCCGATATACCCACTACCATACGATGCGATACGATATTGATTGTTCACACTGTTCAAGTTTTTTGCTTGTTTATTTGCATTAATGTGACATTTCCTTAAATAATTGGTTGTGGATTTGCTATGAATAAGATATCATGATTAATCGCTTAATTAAAAACTTGCGTTAATTTCAAAAAATATTTGTATGAAATTTGGTAAAAAAATTTCCCAGACGTTGTCACCAGCTGAACCCAGTACCGGTCTCCGGTGAGCCGCTGACCCACTTACAGCGATTGGTGGTTGACAGGTCATGTGACCATTTACACAATGAAGGGGGTAGGGGGGGGGGGGGGGTCACATACTTTCATTGAGCGATGTCTCCACTTCCTCTTCTGTAACCGGAGGAATGAGGAAAACTTTATAAAAAAAAAAAATTAGGCAGCTGAGAGTTGTGCCCGGTCAGCCCACATCAGGTTGGGTTCTCTGGGGACCTCAGATGCTGCAGAACCTCGTGACATCACTTAGGTGGCGGTGCTTGGAGGGTTGGGGTTGGTGTTTAGGGGGTTCGGGATGTCTTATAAGGTGCTAAGATTTGGCTGAGTTCACATTGAGAACTTTGACAACTTATTTCTGAAGGTTAGAAGCCGCTTCCTCGGTCTTATATCCTACAGAGCAGGGCAACTGGAGCGGCCAAAGGGTGGTCACTTCTTAAAGTGTCTGATATATATATATATATATATATATTAGTCCTTAGAAAACTTTAAAAAAATGAAATTATATATAATTATTATATATATTTTTTGTTTTTTTATTTATTTTTTTATAAGTTTCTGTATATATTTATTTTAATTATATAATTTAATAAAATAATAATAATAAATAATAATAATATTTAAAGTTTTCTAACGACTACCAAAGGGCACCCGGCTAGTTGTGTAATGGTCAGTGTGGATGTGGTTAATGTTTCCTTGGCTGGTTGCGATCCCCCGGAGCCTCACTTCCCGTCTCCTCCATACTAGTGCTCTATGGTTGGAGTTTGCATGTTCTCTCCTAGACAACTGAATGTGCATAGTCACCAGGGGGCTCCTTAGGGGGTTCTGGGGGAGCAGGCGAGAGTAACTTCCTGTAAGTGTCCTGCTGGGTACAGTTGATCCTCAGACTTCATGGACTGTGTGCTGCAGAGCAACTTTTTACTATTCACATGTTTTATTTCATTTAATGAATTCTACTATAAAGTTTGTAAATGTTCTGTTTGTTTTCTGGATGATGACTACACATCATCATAAGCCAGAGGTGTCTGACTGCAGTTTACTGTTTCTATCCCATTGGGAAGACCTGCACAGGTGACTGAGCCGAGTGTGCGTGTGTATGGGGGTATTCTGCCAGTAGCTATAGAAGGTGTGCAGGCAACTACAGGAGTGTCCCTCATCTTATCTGCAGGTAACCAGTACTTGTCGCCAGTCACTAGACTGAAGGTTATCTGAAGTGTTATTAATGTAATCTGTGGAAAGAACCCTTCTTATATCCGTATTATATTTCTTATTATGAGCCAGAGGTGACATGTCGGTGCCTGGATTGGTCTTAAGGAGGTCCAACCAAAACTGCCCTAATGGTGAGCGGATTGACCCGGCGTAACTGTAGGGAGATGCTAAAGCCTACATATTTCCAGAAATGTAATAATACATAGTGGTCAGTAGTATCACATATAGTCCTTATAGCAGCCCTACACTTAGGCATTCTGTAGACCCTTCTCCCCTTGCTCTCTATTAGTCAGAGAGGATATGGGGAGTCAGCCTGCTAAAAGTGAACCTATAGAAAGACTGATCTCTGTGATGTATATAGGTTTATATGATAGATGGAGGTAACCATAGAGTATCACAGAGCTCAGCTTCTCTCCTGTATCATATAACCCTATATATCACAGAGCTCAGCTTCTCTCCTGTATCATATAACCCTATATATCACAGAGCTCAGCTTCTCTCCTCTATCATATAACCCTATATATCACAGAGCTCAGCTTCTCTCCTCTATCATATAACCCTATATATCACAGAGCTCAGCTTCTCCCCCCTATCATATAACCTCTATATATCACAGAGCTTAGCTTCTCCCCCCTATCATATAACCCTATATATCACAGAGCTTAGCTTCTCTCCTCTACCATATAACCCTATATATATCACACAGCTCAGCTTCTCTCCTCTATCCTATAATCATATATATCACAGAGCTCAGCTTCTCTCCTCTATCATATAACCTTATATATCACAGAGCTCAGCTTCTCTCCTCTATCATATAACCCTATATATCACAGAGCTCAGCTTCTCTCCTCTATCCTATAACCCTATATATCACAGAGCTCAGCTTCTCCCCCCTATCATATAACCCTATATATCACAGAGCTTAGCTTCTCTCCTCTACCATATAACCCTATATATATCACACAGCTCAGCTTCTCTCCTCTATCATATAACCCTATATATATCACACAGCTCAGCTTCTCTCCTCTATCCTATAATCCTATATATCACAGAGCTCAGCTTCTCTCCTCTATCATATAACCTTATATATCACAGAGCTCAGCTTCTCCCCCCTATCATATAACCCTATATATCACAGAGCTTAGCTTCTCTCCTCTACCATATAACCCTATATATATCACACAGCTCAGCTTCTTTCCTCTATCCTATAACCCTATATATCACAGAGCTCAGCTTCTCTCCTCTATCATATAACCTGTATATCACAGAGCTCAGCTTCTCTCCTCTATGCTATAACCCTATATATCACAGAGCTCAGCTTCTCTCCTTTATCATATAATCCTATATATCACACAGCTCTGCTTCTCTCCTCTTTCATATAACCCTATATATCACAGAGCTCAGCTTCTCTCCCTCTATCATATAACCCTATATATCACAGAGCTCAGCTTCTCTCCTCTATCCTATAACCCTATATATCACAGAGCTCAGCTTCTCTCCTCTATCATATAACCTGTATATCACAGAGCTCAGCTTCTCTCCTCTATCATATGACCCTATATATCACAGAGCTCAGCTTCTCTCCCTCTATCATATAACCCTATATATCACAGAGCTCAGCTTCTCTCCCTCTATCATATAACCCTATATATCACAGAGCTCAGCTTCTCTCCTCTATCCTATAACCCTATATATCACAGAGCTCAGCTTCTCTCCTCTATCATATAACCTGTATATCACAGAGCTCAGCTTCTCTCCTCTATGCTATAACCCTATATATCACAGAGCTCAGCTTCTCTCCTTTATCATATAACCCTATATATCACACAGCTCTGCTACTCTCCTCTTTCATATAACCCTATATATCACAGAGCTCAGCTTCTCTCCTCTATGCTATAACCCTATATATCACATAGCTCAGCTTCTCTCCTTTATCATATAACCCTATATATCACAGAGCTCAGCTTCTCTCCTCTATCCTATAACCCTATATATCACAGAGTTCAGCCTCTCTCCTGTATCATATAACCCTATATATCACAGAGCTCAGCTTCTCTCCTCTATCATATAACCCTATATATCACAGAGCTCAGCTTCTCTCCTATATATCCCAGACCTTACCTTGTTTCCCTCTATCATATCCCGCTCTCAGGTAGGGTACAGTAGACATTAGATAATGTTTGTTTCCCCTGATTTTTCTCACTAGCATATTCAGCTTGGCCAAATGCACCTTCTCAAAAACCGCTTGCATCAGTACAATAGGGGGTCTAACTCTGTAATAGAGAAGGTACACGTTGAGTATTTTAGTTGACCATGCAAATATTGCCCCCCCCCCCCCCCCCCCCGACACACAGCACTGCCACATATATGGTGCTCCTTCCCTCACCTCCAGGGCTCCATAGCTTTTCCGTGGCCAGTCTCTGTGGTTCACCACGGACTACTAGAACAAAATTGCATGGTGCTCCAGCGTCTGCCAACTGGTTCAGCTTGAATTCGAAAACATTATTTATAGATGATAAAAATCCATGAAAATAGACTCCATGTTTACACTGCACACAGTACAGGATACACCTGATACAGGATGTGTACAATCCCCGCACCAGGAAGCCTTTGTGAGACTTTAGTAGCCACCGTATATTGTGACTGACTATATACAAGACCTGATAGGAAGGAATATCATAGGTGAGGAAAATAAGAGAATAAAAGCCATCCAGACCATTGTGTCTATACATAATCTCTGGAAAGCTGAGCTGTCACACCTGCTGCTACTCCTGTCACGCAACGTCTCGAGCTGATGAGGAACAATGGAAAGTTGTATGCAAAATGTGGCTTTGCGACTCTTGTGCGACTCCACCTCTCAGCTTGTATCTGTTCGAGCATGCTGTGACTTATAGTTCCACACAATCCCTATACATAGCCAATAGGAAATGGGTCATCAATTCGGTCACGGTCGGTATCGAGGTGTGAGATTTTCCTGTTTTCAAGTGGAATCCAGAATCTCACAGTACTGACTATGACCACGAGCGATCGATCACCCGAACCATTACCTCTCTCTATATAATGATATTAGTGTCAAGACGTACGAGTGGTGTCCTGTGTCTTCCAATGGCTATGGCTGTGTCATTTCCATATTAGATTGAATTGCCTTTTTATATATTACCCTAATACTGTACCCCGAGATCTCTACCCGCTTTAATATAAATCTATCCATCCATTTGTTTCCATTGTGAACCAGTTTATATTCACTGACAGCAAGCAGAGAGCGTGACATTGCTGAGGAATCGACATACAAAGTACATTAGAAGGTTACAGGCCTTAGTGTATAAAATTAGGAAACCACATGAAATATTTCTGGGCATGTCCCAGTCCACTGGTAGGATGAGGCAGTGGTGGCGTAACATACTAAGGAAATGTTTACAGCTACATCTCTGTCCCATTTGGTATTTCGTCATCCCGGGGAGCCCGCTTATGTTTTTTATGTTTTTGGTGTTATACAATATATACCTGCTGTATACACCAGTGATGGTGAACCTTTTAGAGACTGAGTGCCCAAACTGTAACCCAAAACCCACTAATTTATCACAAAGTGTCAACACGGCGATTTAACCTTAATAATGTGCGGATCCACAATTGCACACAATTATAGACCTGCAAAATATGGTCATATGAATGGGGCTTTATAGAGCTTTCTGCTCCACAGTGGCCCCCACACAGTACAATCTGCTCCACAGTGGCCCCCACACAGTACAATCTGCTCCACTGTGGCCCCACACAGTATAATATGCTGCACAGTGGCCCTCACACAGTATAATCTTTTCCACGAATAGGTGCCCAAAGAGAGGGCTCGGAGTGCCACCTCTGGCACCCGTGCAATAGGTTTGCCATCACTAGTCTACACTGTATACCTGCTCACTGCTGTCCAATGTAAACACATGCCTTGGTGTGATGTACTGGCGTTGCCATGTGGATGTGACGCCACAACATCACCGCTCTGGGCAGCCACATCAGGTGTGGGATTGACAGATCTGTAGTACCCTTGGGATCTAGTTATACTGTACATTAGCTATCTGTCTGTCCTTCCACGTGAGATCTGCCCCACGGGAGAAAGCCATTTACCTTGGCCATATTAAGGGGAATTGTCCAAATTGGCGAAGAATAAGGGCTTATTCACATGACCAAGAAAACCAGCCGTCACATGGCTGTATTCACATTTCATGGGTTTTGAAAGGCATAAAAAAAACAAAAATCAGCCCTCACATGCCAAAAACTGCTGTACATGTCCATTGTTCAAGGCTATTAGATCAATGGTTGAGTGCATAAAGCCTCAATGGTGTATGGCCAAAGACCACTAAGGCCAGTGATCGTCCTCCGGGGTCACGTGGAAACATTGGCGCGCCCCATATAGGGATCACTATGTACTTTTTTTTTTTTCCTATTAGTATGTCTTTGTAGAATGGATGGAAATCCACACAAACACGTGGAGAACATACAAACTCCTTGCAGATGTTCTTCCTGGTGGGATTCGAACCCAGGACTCCAGCGCTGCAAGGCTGCTGTGCTAACCACTGAGCCACCGTGTTGCCCCCCTTCAGCCTATTTCTTCCTGTATCACGACTATTTTAAAAGCACTTTAGCTTATTGAGAAATGCGTGGGACTTGCCCTAAAAGAGAAGTGACTTACAATGCGACAACATTCTGATATAGATTTTTGGCGCAAAGTCAATGAGCAAACAGTCGATGTAAACTTAGACTAGACCGTGTCAGTGTGCATCGGGTCACACATTTTGTAACAATACAAAGTTGTGGTTTTTTTTCTAGATTAATTTTTCTCTTTAGAGAGTCTATAGAAAAAACATCAGACAAGTGAAGGCTAAAAAATAAGAACAAAAAAAATATCCTCTGCAAAAAAAAGTACTTTTTGTATTGCCCTGATAGGTCCCACTCCCTAGTGACTGACATGGAACATCTGGATACAGAATTTTTATTTTTTTGTGGTATAAAATGTACTGAAAAATCATGTTTTTTTGCAAAAAAGACCTTGTGAATCCAGGCTAAGAAAATCTCCAGACTTGGATGAGATGGATCTAGAATCTGATTTGTGTGTCAGAATGTTACAATGTTGTAGCAGTGCTCGGAGCAGGCGGTGGCGGTTGTATGTCGGCAGTCCCCTTGTAGGATCCCTGTGCGTGTGAGCTCCTCTACACTCGGCACAGCAGGGAGTTGTTGGGACTGCTGAGACTCTTGCGCAAGCACTTCCCTCCACTCCCCGTGCCAAGGGCAGCCTTTTATTTTCTTTTCCGACTACATCTGGATTTAGCAGCCAGCAGCGAGCCACATAATGTCATTCTACCATCCGATTGCATAATCCTGCATAGTTCAGCAGATGGAGCGCCGAGCCGTCCTGGAGGAAGACGCCGACTTCTTCTAGTATATAGGGACTATCTGCTGGACTCACTTATATAATGTAGCTTCATAAGACGCTGCTGATGGCTGTAGTTGGGATATTGGACTTCATGAAGGTTGATCTGGCCGCAAATAAAGGTGTATGGGTCTGTTAAGATGTCCATATACACATATATATTATACTGGTGGCTTTAACAAACTTCTACGTGTTGCGCTATGTCTGTGATGTATATTTAGTGGGTTGGCGAACTGCCAACGGAGGCATCGAATGTGACCATAGGATTGCATTAGCCTCACAGAGGGTGTCCTTTCGTCCTGTTATATAATATTATAATATGATATATATTTATATATATTATATACACACATACATATATTTATTTTTTTTACACACACACACATATATATATATAATATATATATATATAATTGTAAAAAAAAATATATATATGTGTGTGTGTGTGTGTATATATATATATATATATATATATCTCCTGCATGTCCGACTTTGTGTCCGGTTCAAAAAAACATTTTTTTTCCACAGAGACCATAAAATGCTCACGGGTGGACACTTTGCAAACCCATTGAAATGAATGGGTTTGAAAAGTTCCTGCCAATTTCCGTCTCCTGTCCAGTTTCTCGGGCAGAAGACGGAAACCTAAAAGCAGAGACCAGGCGCAGGTGTGAAACCGCCCTAAAAAGTATTTTCACATTGTGTATGTTAACTGTATGTGTCGCAAACCGCCTGGTCCATACATTAAATATATTCATGTGACACATATCATACAGTGCCATCCAGCACCCATAGAATTGTATACTGCACTCTATACATTGTGTCCTAGATGCCTTTGTATGGAATAGTATAGTGTGCGCCATTTTATTCAGCTAAAAAAAAAATGGAAGCCTATTGGATCCCATCAAGTGGAAGGCACTTTTTGGGTCTCCACCAGTATAATGGGCCATAGCTTTCTCAGCCTATGGTAACATACACTATAGACATAACGTATATGTCACACACCTGCATTGAATGGATCTCACAAACATGATGTGAACGGAGCCTTACAGAAACATGTGAAGAGTCCGTTTCATACATTACAAATTGTAGTGTATCCAGTGTCACATGCAATACGTTGGCGCTATATAAATAAAACGTATTCTAGTTATTAGTGGGACATTGGTCTGACTGGGGTCAGTTTATGAAATCCCTGAACGATAGAAATACATCTCAGTGTGTGTGACAGGCGGCATTCTTGTCTTTCTTAGGTATGTAAAAAATATTAGTGTCACAAAGATGATGTATCACTAGGAAATAATGACTTAGGACAAGCACAGCGTCAGTACTTGGACGTATATATACTTATTGAAGGAGTCAGGGGGTGTTCAGACTGAGGTGTTCTGCACGGTCAGTCTAGGTACAAGTGACTTGCGATAGTGCCAGTGCCAGTGCCAGTGGCAGCTCTTGCATGAACATGTCCTGATATCCATGAGCTGCAGACTTCCTCTAGATTCTGATTGACAGCTTGCTCCCTCTTACTGTGCGTAGGGAGAAGACTGTCAGTCAAGAACTAAAGGGCAGGTGGAGCATCACTTAGGGCTAGTTCACACAGGGGGTGGTGGGGTGGATTTTGGCACCGAGAGTGATGCGGGACCCGCCTGCCACGACTGTTGTGGCTCCCAACAGTCGCAGCTTCTTTCCCCCCGGAGTCGGCTCAAATGAATGGGCCCACTCTGCAGGTTTGCAAAAAGCCACTAGTGGAAAATTGAACACTAGCGTTTCACATTGAGGTGAAATCCGCAGTCAAAATCCACTCCCTTGGCCTCATGTGAACTAGCCCTTAGGATGACAAAACAGGAACTCCTGAGCACTTTCTTCCTGAGTCCATTAATATGACATCTGCAAGGGTCTGACACCTGGGACCCCTGCAGATCAGCTGCTCCTAGACACATGCTGGGAAACTCGTTATCCCCTTTAAGAAAAGTCATTCCTCACGAGGAGTGTAAGCTCCTCAAAAATGACACTACAGGCACATACGGAAATCAACATGGCTGTCACTCCCTGATGCTGTCCCCGGATAGGGCGGACAATTGCACTGACACATTGCCTTTAACTGTAGTTATTTTTCTTGTTACAATTGTGAAATCCATAAAAGGGGAATAGAAAGGTTTGTGTTTGTTGGCGTCAGTAAAAATCCCCCTTCCTTGTCATTAGTCACCTATGAAGTCATCTTCTCAGTTCCTTATTTAACCTTCCATACTTGAGCGCCTTTAGTGTGAAGTGGATAAGACATTGCCAGGGATTATTGGGAAAGTTTGCTTTCTATTATCTGGTTCAGTCCATAGTCTGACAAGTGAAACGCGAATGTGGGTTACTGTGTGCCGAGTGTGCACAAAGCAGGTGGCTGGTGTGGTCACTGCTGATAGTAAGGCCAAGGCAGTATCGGCATCAATATGTGAGCATAGAGACCCACCAAGTCTGCAGAGCAATGTACCTAATGTATATTAGGACAATGGCCGTAATGTCGCATCTGGTGGAGCATGCTACAGTAAAATCCCTTTAAGGAAGACCTTCCACCAACTCCAGCTCTTTGCATTTTTAGCTGCTGCTCCACTTATTCCAGTACAGTTGGACATTTTTCTCTAGCCCCCACCTTTCCTGAGCAGCCAATGCTGTTATTTTCAGCACCCAATATTGTAATAAGGCTCTTAGTGTCAGGTGGGCGGTCCTGAGCTGGTGCAGAGAGTCTGAGAATCTGCCCCAAGTATTGATCCCTTCTGCCTAGTCAGGACAGTAAAGTGATCTAGGCCTAGGAAATGGATAAGTTTCTTATTCAGCTGCAAACTTTTTTTTATTTCCAAACTTTTTTTCTTTTGACTTTTTTCGGTCATCCCGTTGATCAGGTCACACCAATATATCAGAGTTCTATGATCCTACAAGTCATATTACTCCGAGGTATTACCAGGCGATGTGACCAGGTACAAGGGGCAGGGCTGCGGGCGCCATGTTCAGGGCCGTACTTAGTTTTTCCAGTTTGCCAGTAGATGGGTTTGTCCGTACATATGGCAGATATTTTGTAGAGCATATGGCGCCTAAGTGCTAATGTAGAGAGTGTTTATCCAGTATGAGCTGACACTGTATATCCAGGTTACCAGGCAGCCATGTCCACATGGTGGGATCTGCTTACAAGGCCTTCATGCAGATGTAAGACATCTGTTAGGTTGTAGCCATTGTCTTATTTATAGTAATGGTCTTTAATGAGGTTACCGTATTTACTCTACATACCAAAGACGTCATTTCTTGTTGTCTGCCATATAGTCTATAGGTAGGCTGAGCCATGCCTGACCTTGTTGTAGGCTTTCTATTGCTGCAGACCAGTTTGCGCTTTATTGTGATGTGTATGGGCTCAAATATCGATATAGGGTGCCCATACACATTAGGCAATGTACATTTTTTTTTCTCCTATCAGTATGTCTTTGTAGAATGGGAGGAATTCCACACAAACACAGGGAGAACATACAAGCTCCTTGCAGATGGTGTTCCTGGCAGGATTCGAACCCAGGACTCCAGTGCTGCAAGGCTACAGTGCTAACCACTGAGCAGCCGTGTTGCCACATAAGTACAACTTTTGACAGAAACATTAAAAATGATAGTCCATTCGGTCCCTCGGGATCAGTTGCTGTCGGTCATTAGATGGATACATCTTAAAGGGGTTGTCTGAGATTCCTCCCTCCCCCATTTATAGTCCATAGAGCTGGAAGCCAGTCCGGTACTACATCCTGGCTGCCATTGGCTTCAGCTGCAGTACCGGTGTCTGGTATTTTTGCAGGGTATGGAGCCAACTACTCCCAGCTCCGTCCACTGTATAGCACAGACCAGATGACCCTACAAACATTTGATCCATATGGCGGACGGTTGTTGGACCGATGACCCATGGTCAATTAAGATAGGCCTTAAAAGTTGTATGTTGTGTGGCCATCTTGTTTCTGTATAACCAGCTATACAGGGGGGGTCTGTATATGACATGGACTATTTATAGGGGTCTGAGACTGCTCCTGACTAATGGAAAACGTGTAGGGTAATCCGAATATTTCTTTTCACCATCAACTCAAGATACCGGATCTGGAACAACTGACCTGCATTACATTGTTAACCTATTAGTCTGAATGAGCCTCTATTAATCTCCTGCGCAAACAGGGCGATCAGGTCGGTCGTGTTTGGACCATCTTGTGCCTAGGAAAATTTAAAGGCGCAGTAAACCTAATGGAGAAACTTCTATAAAGGAGCTCATATTATATCAAAGTATACTAGAAAACGTAGAAGAGGTTCTGAGAACAGGAGATATGGAGAAGGGGTGGGGAATGTTCTGGACTTCCTGTCAGGGATCCTGAAGAAGAACATCTCCAAGTCTAGTATGGCTGTAGATCTCTAAGCTGGCTTTTTTGGAGGCTGATTTTGAGGTGGATTCAGCGCCACCTCCTTTCCATAGACTGACGTGTCCTGTCCAGCTTTATGGTAACGGAAACTGCTCCTGCTTTGTAATAATTCAATGTCATCTAAAAGCCGTCCATTACATCGTCAGACCCCCTTTGGCCCGCGCACCAGGCCTCAGCTATATTATAATATATTACATTGTGACCCTCTATCTCCGTGGCCAAGAGTCCGGACTTTCCTCTGATCAGTATCTTTTATGACGCGTTTCGTTTACAGGGACGACCCCCCATGTAGTACCTTTTATTGGTACAGACCTGCCTGACTGGTGCCGCCCACAGGTGATAGGTTAGAGCTGCACCTTACACACTGGGGCGCAGGTGAACCTGGTGCTTTTATAGACCATACTCCGGATTTCTTAACCTGTTTGTGCGAGCAGGATTGTTTCCCCAAGTAATCCTAGTTGTGGTGTGTCAGTCTCTCTATGATTTAGTAATGAGCGAGGCTTATAAAAACAGCCGAGGTCACCGCGTGCAAAGGACTTGTTACCCAATTACTGGGCTGTCATCACACAGGACCGGTCTCTGAAGGGAGCGACTGCTTAAGCTTCTAGGTGGAGCGCCATTCACATGGTGGTTACTTTGCAAATCTGATTCTTTTAAGATAAAGGTTTTCCATTTATTTTAACCTGTTATTCAGGCCTCGAAAGAGAAATGTAGCTAGTGTGAACTGTATGCTAGATCTCCATAGAGAGACTAAGGCTGGGTTCACACCTGCGCTCAGTCCGTTCCCCATACTGCTTTAAAAATGGGAGAGAAAAGTCCTGTAAGCAGCGCTTTTCTGTCTGCATTGTCTGCACCTTTGGGGTGGAAACCTAGTGGACCCCCTTATAGTCTGTAGGGGCCGAGGGTTTCCAAAGGCAACCTTTTTTTTTTTTTTTTTTTTTTTTTTTAAAGGGACTCTACCATTAAAATGTTTTTTTTTTTTGTGTTTTTTTTTGTCAGTCATAGGTAGGAATAGCCTTAAGAAAGGCTTCTTCTCCTACCTTTAGATATCTTCTCGGCGCCGCCGTTTGCTAGAAATCCTGGTTTTGTTCGGTATGCAAATGAGTTCTCTCGCAGCACTGGGGGCGGTCCCCAGCGCTCAAACAGCACTTTAGGTGTCCCCAATACTGCGAGAGAACTCTCCAGCGACGCCTCCATCTTCAACAGCAACCGCGTCTTCACACTCAGTACGCTCCTGTAGTTTTCCGTAGAACTACAGGAGCGTACTGAGCGGAGTGTGACCCCAGCCGGAAGAAGACGCGGTTGCTGTTGAAGATGGAGGCGTCGCTGGAGAGAGGTCTTGGGCAGCAGTGGGGACGCCCCCATGGCCCTTTGAGCGCTGGGGAACGCCCCCATTGCTGTGAGAGAACTCATTTGCATACCGGTTAAAACTGGTATTTCTAAGGAATGGTGCCGCGGAGACCACGTCTAAAGGTAAGAGACGAATAGACTTTCTTAAGGCTATTCCGATGTGGTAATTAGAAAAAATGTTGGTTTAGTGGTAGAATCCCTTTAGGCATTTAGTTGTAAGAAAGAATCTCGGGCTGTTCTTGCTACTTACAAGTGACTTTTCCCGGCTCCTTTCCATAGAGCGTGTGGTGAAATGAAGGTATTTTTCGTCACCCGTTTTTCACTGATTCCCCACAATTCCATTTCCTGTAGCAGAAAGAAATAAAAAAATTACCTTTTGTAGTAGGGAATTCCAAAGGCATCTTGTGCTCTCACTTCTCTATATTGGGTCCTTGGCATACACCATTGTGATTTGCAGTTAGTTGTGGAGTTTTAGCTTTATGTATTATTAGCATTGTCTTTATCCGTGGCCCAGATGTCACGTGCGCCTGTCATGCGATGTGTGCCTATGGAATCTAGAAGGGAATGTACACCAGCTTGTTCTCTGAATGGAGCCCGGCCTATTGCCATTGTGTGTTATGTCCATAGTGAGTTCAGCGTTGGAACAGAAAAGATGTTGCTATGAACCTAAGGAGACTCTCATTGTAGGTTTTCTACTTAAAGGGGCGGCTCAGGATTAGAAAAATGTGGGGTTTTTTTTGGTTGTTTTTTCTTCTAGTATCCGTGTCATTCTTGTCTATGGGTTGTGTCTGGTGTTACAGCTCATCCCCATTAATGTGCAACTATCTGAGAACACAATGATGCAGAAAAAGAAGCTGAGCTCTGTGATATATAGGGTTATATGATAGAGGAGAGAAGCTGAGCTCTGTGATATATAGGGTTATAAGATAGAGGAGAGAAGCTGAGCTCTGTGATATATAGGGTTATAGGATAGAGGAGAGAAGCTGAACTATGTGATACATAGGGTTATATGATAGAGGAGAGAAGCTGAGCTCTGTGATATATAGGTTATATAATAGAGGAGAGAAGCTGAGCTCTGTGATATATAGGGTTATATGATAGAGGAGAGAAGCTGAGCTCTGTGATATATAGGGTTATAAGATAGAGGAGAGAAGCTGAGCTCTGTGATATATAGGGTTATAGGATAGAGGAGAGAAGCTGAGCTCTGTGATATATAGGGTTATAGGATAGAGGAGAGAAGCTGAGCTCTGTGATATATAGAGTTATATGGTAGAGGAGAGAAGCTGAGCTCTGTGATATATAGGTTATATAATAGAGGAGAGAAGCTGAGCTCTGTGATATATAGGGTTATATGATAGAGGGGAGAAGCTGAGCTCTGTGATATATAGGGTTATATGATAGAGGAGAGAAGCTGAGTTCTGTGATATATAGGGTTATATGATAGAGGGGAGAAGCTGAGCTCTGTGATATATAGGGTTATATGATGGAGGAGAGAAGCTGAGCTCTGTGATATATAGGGTTATATGATAGAGGAGAGAAGCTGAGCTCTGTGATATATAGGGTTATATGATGGAGGAGAGAAGCTGAGCTCTGTGATATATAGGGTTATATGATGGAGGAGAGAAGCTGAGCTCTGTGATATATAGGGTTATATGATAGAGGAGAGAAGCTGCGCTCTGTGATATATAGGGTTATATGATAGAGGGGAGAAGCTGAGCTCTGTGATATATAGGGTTATATGATAGAGGAGAGAAGCTGAGCTCTGTGATATATAGGGTTATATGATAGAGGAGAGAAGCTGAGCTCTGTGATATATAGGGTTATATGATGGAGGAGAGAAGCTGAGCTCTGTGATATATAGGGTTATATGATGGAGGAGAGAAGCTGAGCTCTGTGATATATAGGGTTATATGATAGAGGAGAGAAGCTGCGCTCTGTGATATATAGGGTTATATGATAGAGGGGAGAAGCTGAGCTCTGTGATATATAGGGTTATATGATAGAGGAGAGAAGCTGAGCTCTGTGATATATAGGGTTATATGATAGAGGAGAGAAGCTGAGCTATGTGATATATAGGGTTATATGATAGAGGGGAGAAGCTGAGCTATGTGATATATAGGGTTATATGATAGAGGAGAGAAGCTGAGCTCTGTGATATATAGGGTTATATGACCTGGAACAGGATTTCTGAATAATAAGCAGAGTAAAATCTGAAAGACCTCCAAGAGAGTCTGTGAGAGTCCTGATTACCCCGCTCACACAATGATTGACATCTCTCCTGTACCTAAAAGGCTGTTATCACTATGTGTATGTGGAGTAAGCTGGACTCTCACTGACTCTCCTAGGAGTCCTTAGGGAGTTTACTCAAAAAGAACCTTTCACCACCTCTTAACACATCCAGTTCTTTACATCCCTTAATAGCTGCTCCACTAATTCCAGCACATTTGGATTTTTTTTTTTTCTCTAGCCCCCACCATTCCCAAGCAATCAATGCTGTTATTTTTGGTGCCTGACATATTATTTAGGTTTTGTACTGTGAGGTGGGCGGTGTAAGGCAGAAGCAGACAAGGGGTGTGACTCTGTGGCACTGGCTGCCTCTGATTGGAGCCCTGAACCACGCCTCCTGCCTGACCCCGCCCTTCTGACATTACAGAGCTTTCACAACTTGCTCAGGAATGGTGGGGGCTATAGAGAAAATTCCAACTGTGCTGGAATCAGCGGAGTGGCGACTATTAATAGATGCTTAAAACTAGAAATGGTGGAGGTGGTGAAAGGTCCTTTTTAACTCAGAAATCCTGCACTAAATCATATACAAGGCAACATAATTCATTGATAGGTTCACTTTAATGGGGATGAGCTGCAATACCAGACACAGCCATTGACAAGAGAGGCACTATTTCTTAAAATAAAAAGAAGCAAATCCTTTGACTGTGTAAGGTAATATGACACTAGTCTGAGATAACATCGCTATCTAAGGTGTAGTTAATCATTTGCAGGAGGTAATATAGATTTTCTCGCTCCTTAGACTTGGAACTTGATACGTGAGCTATTTCTTAATAGACGGCTTGTTTCTTTCAGCCCATTGTTTGCGATAGAATATATTTTTTTGACAGGAAATGAAATGATCTCCGATAGTTCCTTATTGTTGGCCTTCTCTCATGTGACATGTTATTGCAAAAGATAAAGCAGAATCGGACCTTGTTCTATCCCCCCGAGGACAAATAACACGTGAAGCAAATAATAGGGAAATTCACCAAATCTAAGCTTTGTTACTTCTTGTTTTTCTTAGAAGTCGTCTAAAATGTTCAGATGACATTCATGGGCAGGGACTGATGACGGGTGGGTTTGAGGCGTAGTTATCGTAGGGGTCTGATCAGTGCGATCTTTGGGATCAGGGGGGCAAGGATGCTCTTTGGAGTAACATGGCTTCTCCTGAACTTAAAGGGGTTTTCTTGGATACAAATATTGATGATCTATCCTAAAGGTAGGCCACTAACATCAGATTGATAAAGCTTCCAAGTGGCAGAAGCTTCATCGATTAGCTGTTCACCCCAGCTGATACAGAGAATGGAGCAGGAAGCAGACAGCGCTGTTCTCTGTGTAGTGGCTGAACTAAGTCACTGCAGTTTAGCGCCTATTTAAATGAATGGGAGCTGATCAGCAGGTGGTCTGACCACTACAAAGAGAACAGCGCTGTCTGCTTCCTGTTTCATTCTCGGAGAACAGTTGATCAGTGGGGAGCTAGGTGTTGGCACCAATATTTTTAGACAGATAAACCCCGTTTCCCCTGTATGCCATTCACAATTTAACAAGAAGGGGCTGTGTGATGGCCAAGCAGACCCTACACTCAGACCTTCTAAGCACCAAAGACTCTTTAAGCTGAAATAAAATAGCCACAACTGAATGTTCTTACATTTCTTGTATTGTTCCTTTGAGTAGTTAGTACGCCTTCTTAAATGTTCCTGGAAGTAAACCCTTAGAGACTTCCTGCACAGCGCCCTCCGTGTCCCGCACACACCTCCCATTTGTGGCTTTTCTTAGAAATATTTGGTGACACATTACACAGTAGGAGGCGGTATAGTCACAGAAATCCATCACTATTTACTGTTGTTTTTGGCCAATTGCCTTCCCACTATAACCGCATGCAGCTACAACCTCCTCACACCACCCACCTGCAATGCCCCGAGACCTGATAAATGGCCGTCAGTAGCGTTTGTTTATTTTTTAATTGATGACCTATCTATGGGGAGGTCCAACACCTGGGACCCTCACAGATCAGCTGTTTGAAGTTGGAGCAGCACTCCCCAGGTCTGCTTCCACTTTGAACATATGGTATTGAGTTCAAGTGACTGGGCTAAATTGCAATACCAAGCACAGCCACTATACAAGTGTATGGCGCTGTGCTTGGTAAGTACTGAAGAGGCCGCAGTACTCGACCGAACACTGCAGCCTCCTCAAACAGCTGATCAGCCAGGTGCTGGGGATAGGTCATCAATTATTTAGCCTGGAAAACCCCCTTAAAGTGGACACAAATATCCAACGTAGCAAGATTTTATTAACACGTGAGATTATACTCTGGAGTGTGTTGGTTTTAGGGCCATAGATTTCATGGATTATGTGTTGTTCTTCTTAGGATATGGATCTTATTGACATCCTGTGGAAACAAGACATTGATCTAGGTGTGGGCCGTGAAGTTTTTGACTACAACCAAAGACAGAAGGAATATGAACTGGAAAAACAGAAGAAGCTTGAGAAGGAACATCAAGAACAACTACTCAAGGAACAGGAGAAAGCATTATACGCCCATCTCCAACTAGATGAGGAGACGGGGGAATTTATTCCTCTCCAGCCACAGTCCCCCATCGAGGCGGCCGTGGTCACACAGTCAGTCACAAGTGCCCTGCAGGTAATTAGCCAGATTATTAACGCTACAGGTCACATGACCCGGGTCACAAGGGACCACATAACAATGTCGTAATGCTTTGTCTTTCTAGAGTAAATCCGACTTAGGGCAAGAACTCTTCATTGATGAATGCATGAAGATTTTAGCAGATACATTCCAGTATGAGGTAACGATCGACTTTCCCCAAAAACTTCTTTCTCTTCTTTAAAATTATGAATTAGTTTTATCGCTTTTATTTTAACAGATCTTACCCCCCCATTTGGACATGCTTATCTGTCCAGTGTTTCTTACATATTTAAAGGAACACCAGACCCTAAGTCTCAAAGCTTTACTTCCCATCTAAGACACTGAGATCTTATTGTTAGTCTCAGCCATCAGTCTCCGATCTATGGTGGTGATGAGCAGGTGTGAAAGGGGAGATCTCTAAAAGTCGCTTCTCCCATAGGGTGGGGGTGAAGGGAAGAACGGACGCCAAGGAGAGTCTTAAAGGATGAAGCTTCTGTTGTATAAACTGAACAGTGTGTTTCGGACTTAGAGCCTTCATCAGGTTCCTTCTAGGAAAGTTGAGTACCACTGCGACACAGAAGGTACTGGACGGATGAAGGCTGCAGTCCAGAACCGAAAAGTGTTGATACAATAAAAGAAATTTCATCCTTGAAGGCTTTCAACTCGGCATCAGTGTCTCACTTCATACGGACCTTTGAGAGTTCCCCTTTTCACACCTGCTTGTTTCCATGGATTAAGCAGCATGAGCGCCCCTGTGGGAGGTGACGGGTGCTGGACAACGCAGCTTGAAGCTCTTTACTCCTAAGAGAGTAGTTTGGTTGCATAGTTCAGTGCTCTACATGGAGTCTCCGCACATCGCAGACACATCCCGATTTTGTTGTGAACAGCCACGCTATATACCACAATTGGAAAGCTTCCCCTTTCTCCATCTCTTCTTGTTTTTTTTCCAGTTGTCTGGGATCCAGTTCTACAATCCATGGTGGTCAATCTGCCACACATCCTTAACAATAAGATAATCCTTTTATAGTCCCACAGTGGGGAAATATCAGTATGTTACTAGCAGCATAGTAATACAGATACAGGATAATACACAGTAATATGTTACAGAAGTAGACACACATATGCTGAGAAGATAAACTAGGAGCCTATAGCAGCTAAGGAAAAGAAGGAAGACTTCAGGGTCACTTAGTTCTCTGTGCGGACTGATCTTTGCTTGGTCTGATATAGATTATGTATCCTGATGGCGGTTGGGAGGAATATTTGTATCTGAGAATGTATTGCATCATCTTCCATCTCATAATCCTCATATGATTTATTATTCCTCTCCAGGCACCTCCAATGACCTTCCAAACCGCAATGGTACCAAATTCTCAGATTGCTACCAGCCAGAACTTTCTCACCACAGAGCAGCACCCACTTCCAGACAACTGGCAGGACCCAACCACCAACACAGAGAACATGGATCAAGCATGGGAAGAATTACTGTCTATCCCCGAGCTGCAGGTAAGGTTATCATTGTGCCTATGAACATCATTACAAGTCTGTGCTACATATGGCGACATTATTTCATTCTTCTTTTCATTGCTCCCTGTTAAATTTAACTCCTGTAAGTTATCGCCTACCTACCTGACATGACAGTGGTCTGATTTCAGTAGTCGGACCCCCTCTGATGAAACCACTGGAGCTAAAACAATATATCTCTTCCCCCCTACATTATGTAAAGATGATCCTGATCCAGCCAGTTGTCTTACATCCCATCATAGAATCAGCCATGACCCTCCTATCAGTTCTAAGACACCACAAGGAAGAGTTATTTATACATTTCTCTCCGTAAAATGAGATAATTTTGAGTAAGAGAAGGAAGGGCTGGGATATCTCCAAATTATTTGGTGTAAGTTAGTGCTCCTTTTCTATAGCCATGTTTAACCCTCTTTCCCTTTCTTCCCCCAGTGCCTCAGTGGTCAGCTGGACAACCTCGTCGACCTGAGCTTGTATTCCAATTCGGACGCCATGACGGAAACTACGAACAACTACATGTTCCACACGCCAATGCTGAACATTGAAAAACCAGCGGAGGACACGGCTCCCGTTTTCTCTAATGACTTTGTTGGTTCTTACGCCTCTAATGTACCCACAGTAAACCCAAATTCATCATTCAATGTAGAATCATTCTGCGATGACATATTTACCCTTATTGATCCCAAAATGACCAATGTGCCTTTGACAGACAATTCAAACCAGACATTTACTGAACTTTTAAGCGACCCCGTAGATATCACAGACTTATCGTTGTCTAAAGCTTTCGATGGGAACAGTCCAAGAGAATTCAACGATTCGGATTCAGGGATCTCCATTAACACAAGTCCTTGCGCTACATCCCCCGGCCAGTCCATGGGTTCCTCCATTTATGGAGATGCACATTACGGATGCAGCGACTCTGAAATGGACGATATGGAAAGCACAATAGAAAAAGTACAGAACCCCACAGAGAAATTCCCCGTTCACTTTACAGAAGACGCGTTCTACGCGCTCTCGCCCATTGTACCGCATGACGTGTGCTTCGACCTAGAAGCTCAGAGTCCGGCAGAAGAAGAGCTGCCTGTTAAACCTGGCCAAAGTAAGGCTCCTTTCACAAAAGACAAGTCAGTAAGTCGCCAGGAAGCTCGTTTCAGTAGAGACGAGCAAAGAGCGAAAGCTCTGAACGTCCCGTTCTCTGTGGATAAAATTGTCAATCTTCCTGTGGACGACTTCAACGTCTTAATGTCCAAGCATCAGTTCAACGAGGCTCAGCTCGCTCTCATTCGAGATATACGTAGGCGAGGCAAAAATAAGGTGGCGGCCCAGAACTGCCGGAAGAGGAAAATGGAGAACATCGTGGAGTTGGAAAGCGATCTGGACAAGCTGAAGTACGAGAAAGAGAAGTTGCTTGCCGAGAAGGGCGAGTACAACAACAGCCTTCGCCTTATGAAAAAACAACTCGGAACATTGTACATGGAAGTCTTCAACAAACTCCGCGACGAGGACGGCCATCCGTATTCTCCTCACGAGTACTCCCTACAGCAGACGAAAGATGGCAACGTCTTCCTCGTCCCGAAAGCCAAGAAGATTGAGATTAAGAAAGAACAGAGCTAGAATCTAGACTTGCGCTTCTATAGAGCGGGGGAACGGGTTGTACAATAGGGCGGCACTATGGAGCTAATAGTTTTGGTCTGTAGCACGTACATGTAAAATAGTAGAAAAAATAAATAAATTCTGCTCTATAATTGAATGCTTCTAACTAGCGTATCAATGGATAAGATGTGCTACAGACAGAAGGATTAGGAGTGAGAGTGGAAGCAAAGATGGGCATTTTAAGTACCAGTAACCTTGTTTTTAAGTTTTCATCTGTTTGACGGCGTGTGCTCTCCACTGTATGTGTGAATACGGTCTGATTCTATAAAATTTCTAGGTCTGCAGGCTTGCTTTACTATCCTATATACCTGGTAGCGTTTCGGGAAAAAAATCTGCGATAGGTGGCGACATCTCTGCTTTATCTATTTGTTAGGTGAGCCGCTTACTGTAGAAAGGCGGGCCTTTCAACATTCGTGAAGACAACTCGGGTGATGTCACCACAAATCATGATGATGTCACAGGATTAGTGACTGCACACTGAAATCGTGGTTAATCTTGACGCCACGCAGCCTTAGCCTATATGTTGTAAACCTTTAGCCATAAGGTTTAGTTCGCCTGTATCCATGTTCACACCTGCAATTTTCTTCTGTCTTCTGAATAATTGTAAATATTAAATCCTATTTATATATAAATATATAAAACGTCCTATTTTATCTGTTAACAGATATACCAAAAATAAACGTACTGCACACCGCATCATTCGTTTCAAGCCACATTTGTAACTGCAGGGTCTTATTTTTTTGTAGAAGGAACTTCATTTCTTTTACTTGGACAATTTTAATTTGTATTTTTTTTTTTTATATATATATATTTTCTCAATACAAGTCCAAGAACAGTTAATAAAATCTAAGAACTGAGGATTGTTGTCTGTGATTTATATGTGAATGTCATTATTTCAGATCAGTGAGCGCCAGACCCCACGAGTCAACTACCGTATATACTCGAGTATAAGCCGAGACCCCTAATTTTACCACAAAAAACTGGGAAAACTTATTGACTCGAGTATAAGCCAAGGGGGGAAACCACCATTGCAGATACAGTCTGGTCATGTACATTACAGCTTAGTAACTCCATGGGGATCATTGTAATAGCAGTTAACCCCATCATGTCCCTCACATTAACCCCCTGTGTGCCTCACGTAAGAGTTACTGATATGTGGGACATGTGGAGGTAATAATTAGGTATCTTCATCATTAAGGTCCTTCATTAGTCCCCTCATGTGTCTCACATATTAGTAACCCTTATATGGGGCACACAGGGGTTAATATGAGGGACATGATGGGGTTAACTGTTATTAATGTGAGGCACATGGAGTTACTGAAACTAAATTAATAACCCCAAATGCCTGATATTACTAGGCAGAGTAACTAAAGGAAGGTCCCTGTGTGTGTACCTTTCCTGTAGCTTCCTCTCCTCCATACAACAGACATCTTCCATAAGACACAATGAATCCTGGCCACTCATCTGCAGGGGAGATGCTAAATCCTAGTGGGGTAAAGGACCTCTGATGACATCATGACCATGTGATCGGACTCTGGTGTGGGGGCAGAGCTACTAGGAGTTAGACTCATCCTTATCTGCAGATGTTACATACCAGTGGCTACAGGACCTTTGATGACATCACAGTCACGTGACCTCATGACAAGCCGATCACAGAGCAGTAGCACTAAAGGACCTCCCCCTTCCAGTTTTCTGTGCTCCGTGGACCGACTCGTGTATAAGCCGAGGAGAGCTTTTTTCAGCATGAAAAATGTGCTGAAAAAGTCGGCTTATAGTCTAGTATATACGGTAATTTGGCTGCCAGATGCCATGTACGAGGTATACGGCCAGGAGCAGCTCTATTAAAATGAATGGGAGCAGCGTGGCATCTGGTCGTATACCTTGGTGCAATCAAACCCCCACTAATCTGATAGCCATAAACTATCCTGTGCCTACGTCGTAGGTATCCATTATTCCTAGGTCTCTGACAACCCCTTTAAGGTTGAGGTCACGTAAGGAAAATATATATTTTTTTTTTTTTTACAGATTTTAAAGGCAAATTTTTGGCAGCTTTTCCTAACCATGTTTCCTCATACAGAAAAAAAAAAAGTCCCCAAAGTTTGATGACAAATCATTTCTATTGACCTAAACAAGGTTATTTCTGCAAGACTACATGAACGTACGCATTTATCTAACATGTTAATGTAAATAAGGCCTAAAGGATATTTCGTCTGCCTTAGTTAAACACAAGGGTAAGGACCCAAACTTGATGCTGTTATTTTGGTTGAGGATTTCCAAATGTAACATGGACACTAAATGAAACTACCTTATTTCTTAAAGAAACTGCCGTCTTAGTGCTAGGTCACATGGGCACAGAGGGGGCGGATTATGGCCCAGAATCCACGTCATAATCCGCCCCCTCATAATGGTGGTCTATGGATATCGCTAGTGAGCTGCCCTTTCTTCATTCATTTGAGCCTACTCCGGCGGGGGAAGCCGCGACCATCGTATCTTGGCCCGAAAGTGAGGCTTCTCCCCGCGTCACTCTCTGTGCCAAAATCCACCCTTCTGCTCCCTGTGTGAACAGGGCCTTAAGCTAAAATTGGATTATAAAGGAATGGGAGATATAGAATGACCTACTGGATCCACTTCTGGCTTTGGCTCAGAAAGCCAATTTAGAAACCAGACTTGGATCACAATTACACAACCATGTTTGTCGTGAGACTCCGTCTGTGTCGGCCAGATCTACTGCCTGTACCTGAAGCTGGGAGAGGGATTCCTATTATAGTTACCTCTGCTACTAGTAGTTCCTGCCTCCCAGTGACAAGGTCCCGTTGTGGGTTTCTCATCGGCTGAACTCCAATGTAATGAAGGAGCTGCCCTCTAGTTTTGAGGCAGAGAGTTGGTGGAATCAAGATCTTAAATGACACGACAGCTCAAGCGACTTTACTTGCTACAGACCATCCTCATCTAAGTATGCCATGGCTCCTTTTTGGCCATTATTTGGTTCTTGGGGTGAACTAGAATCCACCTGCAATTTCTCAACCAACTAAAGGATGTGGTTACATTTCTGATGTATTATCACTATACAGCCCTCACCAGACTCCTAGATTTTTTTATTTTTTTTTCTGTTTGGCTCAAAGTGTGTTCCCGAGCCCAATTTACCCTTCCACGGACATAAGAACCCCGTACTCCAGCCACAATCCACACAGCAGGAACCTACTTTCCTAGTTGCCTCCATAGCAGATTGTGTTCTAGAACAGGAGACCTATGCACAGACATGTCTTCTGAAATTTATGGAACAATCTAATCTAGGACCAATTTCTGTAAGTAATAGGTTGTGGTGCTCAGGAGACTTCTACCATTTTCAATTCTCTGACAGAATCTGGAGTGTAAATTCCAGCGCTATGGTTCGATATTGCAGAAGTGACAATTTATCGGGGTTGTCCATCCTCAACATCACCAATAATGTCAGTGGGGTGGGTCCAACCCCTCATCAGCTGTTTGAAGGAGCAACAGAGTGAATACCAGTATGGTGGCAAACCTCTAGAGACTTAATGGGTTAAGGGACTTGCACCTGATTTTGACTTCAAATCACCAAATTGCACCAAAGAAACGTGTATCTTATGTACCCTTCAAGCTTTACTGGTGAGGCCGTCATGCAAATGTGTGGTAATGCAGGCCGACAACTAGACAACCGACACAGACAGAAGTATCTTATTTGCATTAGAACTTGTCAGGCGCTTTTCACATTGAGTTCCCCCATTAACTAAAGGTTCAAGTGAATAGGTGAGGAGACCTTGCTGCCGCTGACATCACTTATCTGCTGTCTCGTTTGGAGAACAACCTCTTTAATTCATGACGATACAATGAATTTCTCAAACCCAAGGCTCCGCGCTCACCCAGTGTGTTGGTTGTTTTCGAATAAAGGATTGTATGTTGTGAAAAATCTTGGGTGAGCGCGGTGCCTTATATTTCGCTTGGACTCCACCATCGCAGGACGGGTACCATTTGGACAATTCGGCTTTCAAAACTGTGCAAGGCCAGCTTGTTCAGTCTATGAAAAACAGATGTCCATAACACCAGAATAGGCAAGATATTCGCCTGCTTCGTGGACTTTAAGAAGGCGTTCGACTCAGTATGGCACCCAGGCCTGCTCCTAAAACTCCTAGAGAGTGGAATAGGAGGAAGAACGTATGACGTCATCAAGAGCTCCAACACCAGAAACCAGTGCAGTGTGAAGGTGAATGGGAAAAGGACAGCATACTTCCAACAGGCCCGAGGGGTCAGACAAGGCTGTAGCCTGAGCCCAACGCTCTTCAACATCTACATCAATAAACTGGCTACAGCCCTGGAGGCCTCACCCTGAACGACCAGGAGGTGAAGTTCCTGCTATATGCCGACGACATCCTACTCCTGTCCCCCACCGAGAAAGACCTCCAAGAAAGGAGCACCACATGGGCCCTACCCATCAACCACAAGAAGACCAAAGTCATGGTATTTCAGAAGAAGGGTCACAACAAAGCCCCCACCCCACAATTCACACTGAACGGCTCCACACTGGAGAAAACCCAACAGCTACACCTACCTGGGGCTGGAGCTCAGCCAATCAGGAAGCTTCAAAGCAGAAATCGAAACCCTGAAAGGAAAAGCCTGCAGAACCTTCTACGCCATCAGAAGACAACTACAGTATACCACCTCAAACCACCGGTGAGGGTCTGGCTAAAGATATTTGATGCAGTCATCGCTCTGATCCTTCTCTATGGCAGTGAGGTTTGGGGCCCAGCTACCTACCCAGACCAGCCAAAATGGGACTCGAGCTCAATAGAGACCTTCCACCTGGAATTCTGCAAGTACCTCCTCCATGCCCACTGCAGCACCTCCAACATGGGATGCAGGGCAGAGCTAGGCAGACTCCCCCTATGGCTCACCATACAGAAGGCGGCGCTATCATTCTGGACACACATACAAGGCAGCAGTCCTGGCTCTTACCACCACCAAGCCTGGCTGAGCCACAGAGCCCCGAGAAAAACTGATACCCCCAACCAAGCATCAGCCATCTGCCAAGCCAAAACCCCCAACATGCCCTGAACAAGGCTCAAATAAAAGGAGTCATTGAGAGAGACAGAGAGCGGTACATCGAGGAATGGAGAAGCGCAATAAATAACTCCAAGAAACTCACCGTGTACCAGTCACTGCAAAGAGACTACACCATGGCCACCTACCTGGAGAGAATATGCCACCCCAAACACAGACAGACCCTGAGCCGGTACAGACTGAGCACCCACAACCTGGAGATGGAGCGACAGGCAGACATACAAGCCACGGGAGAACAGACTGTCAGCACTGTGACCAGGGGACCCTAGAAGACGAGGCCTATTTCCTGCTACACTGCACCAAATACTCAGCTGTGAGGGCCGTCTACTTCCAAAGACTCTCTGCCCACATCCCAGACTTCATATCTGCAGACGAGAAGAAGAAACTCTACATCCTACTAGAAGAGGCGGCCACTGTGGAGATCGCTGCCCAATACGTGTCCAGCTGTCACCAAACAAGAGGAAGATGAGACTCCACGGACTGTTATACCCCAAATCAACCCCCCCCCCCCCACTTTACTAGCTTTGGCAATGCCAAATATCTATTCGGACATGCCAATAAAGCCTGTTTGATTTGATTTTGATTTGAGCTGGGACCTCAGTCTGGGAAACAAGGCTGACATATGGTCTGTATTTCATACCAGTCAAGTCTCTCAAGTTGGCCCCAAGGATTGAAAGGGGGAGGGGGGAGACAACACATGGTAAAGCCTTTATATAAACAAATGGAACTTTATTTGATTTAAAAAAGCTTGTAAAAAAATGGTTAAAAAGTTTTTAAAAAGTCACATCCTACAAATACATTAAAATTGTGTTTCCTCTTCTTCCTGTTCCAATGTTGCATAAAATCCAGTTGTAGACCTAAGGGGTAAAAAACAATCCATTTAGCAAAATCTAGGCAAGAGCAGCAGTTATAATGTAAGACATTGTGTGATCTACAGAGACAGAAACTTTGACAAACTTAGGTCACATTAACATTAGTTCCAAGAACAAGGACTTTCCGAGGTGAAGGCCCCACACAGTATAGCCACTTTATTTGTTGCAGATTTTGAGTCTCAGCCAGGAGGGGATTGAGCAGAAGTATAAGAGCGGCCTTTATATTTCCCCATTCCTTTTGGGGCCACAGCTGGGTTGGCAGCAGGGTCGGGTAAAACAGAATATACTCAAGTCCCCCGGTCCTCTGCAGGAAGCCTGGGACATGCTCAGGCCAGAAGTGCAGGATCTCAGATGACCGCAGAGTCTAGTGAGGCCAGTACCTTACCACAGTAGTCACCTAAACCCCTGTACCTCCGGCCCTAGCTGTCCAACCAACGGGAACAGTAGATGAATCCGGAGCGGTGGGTAGGAGAGTATACTTTTGTGATAAAGCCTGCTTTTGCAGATTCTTATCACTAATAATCTAGGTTAATGGGAGAATATATAATGTATCTACAAAAGCAGGACTCCTGCAGGCACACAATGTAGAGTCTTCAGCTTCTATACTGGACCTTCAAGACTCACCGCAGTATCCTGAAGAGATCCAGGTCCTGTATATTCTCCCAGGGGATGTTTCACACATAAAAGGCATCATTAAAAACTCTAAAGAAAAAAAGATTATTACTGTAGGACGTGTAAAATGGTAAGAGAAGAACTGGTTTTCACCCAACTGCATAGCAATAGGTAAAAGCATATTTTCTGCACATTTATTTTCTTTATCACTTATAGAGCACCCATCTTAAAGGGGTTCCTACTCCCAACACATCCTCTATACATAAGTGGTTTGCATATACCCTAAGGGCATGTTCAGAGTTTTTTGGCAGAGGATTTTGACGTGGAATTTGCCTTAAAATCTGCTGCCAAAAATGGCTTTCATCGACTTCAATGGGAGCTGCTCGCTTTTTTTTTTCCCGCTAGCTAGTAGTCCCATCTTGCAGCGGATTTCACGACTGACTCTGCCACAGCGCGAGATTCCCTCCCAATTAGACACATTCATTAGGGCCTAATCTGGAGCAGAATGCCAGTGCACTGCATCGCCATTCCGTCACGGCTAGCCCCGCAGTATGTTCACATGTGGAATCCATTTTCCATACTCTTATGAAAGTAACAAGAGCTGTACATAAGGAAGAAGCGCTAATGAGAACCAGTTTAATGCAAGACAATTATTCAGTATCCAGGCAATACAAAATCTAGAGATGAGCGAGTACTATTCAAAGCTCCTGTTTCAAATAGACCGCACCCATAGGAATGAATGGACGCAGCCAGCATGCAGGGGGTAAGCGACCGGCCGCCGCCAGTCTGCGTGCCGGCCGCTTCCATTCATTCCTACGGGTGCGTGCTATTCGAAACGGCCGTTTCGAATAGTACTCGCTCATCTCTAACAAAATCCACAGATAACATTTAAGGCATTTTCCTTTAGCACCAAGATACCTTCTAGGTAACTCGCTGATCAGTGGAGGTCCAATAATGCAAGCTGTGGCCTATTCCCTGGGTAAGTCTGGCAAACTCATTGACCGAATTTCATTGTGAGTCTAGCCTTGTCTAAATAGTATACAGATAGGCTCTCCAGGGGAAAGAAAGCTAACTCATTAGTACCCCTTGTTATAGAAAGCTACCCTATACGTATCTCAATGCCCAACCCATTCAACAGGCCTGCCTTGCTCAGGATATAGACAAACCCCTCCATAATGAAACTCCTAGTCTTAGGTTCTTGCACCTCAGTGAGGAGCAGAGTAGTTTGCTGACCAAGTGTAAGGAAATTGATATAGGATGTGTTATAGGGCAGGTAATTCTGCCTGGGGGGGTATGCAAAAGAGTTCTGATCCTGAGGATACATTTAGGATATTTATGTGCTTTTTGTCCCTGCACCATCAGCATGTTACCTTTGGTAGTGAAAAACTTACTCATGTATAACAGAGTGGAGCCGCCAGAAGCCATGGCTTCCGTTCCGCACGCTATTCCACGCCCCCTGCGAAGTAAAAGGGATGTTATTACAACTTAATGATATGAGCTGCGGTCTATAGGGTAGAGAATAAAAGCACACCTTACCTATTCTTATGGCCCTCGCTTTCAGGTCTCACTGCTAGACCTATTGGCTTTTTGTCACACCTGCCGTACTGTAGCTAGCATTCTAGTAGGCTCCAAATGGTGTTGGCCTCTTCCTAGACTGTCTTCGTTATTTCAGCTGTAACTAGTCTTGGGGAAGCTCCTCACTATCAGCATAGTAACTCCTGCATTCACTTCTTGGAAACTTGCAGCTCTTGTTCCTGCTGTAACTCCTTTATTAAGGCTGACTGAGTCCATACCGTAATGGCGATAGAGGTGCTGTGCTAGAAAGGTCTCAAGTAATCCACTGGTCTATAAGGCAGGACAGCTTAGAATTGTCTAGTACACAAGATAATACTTAACTGCAAACAATGAACTAAATAAAATGGCGTCCTCTATAGTAAGAGCTAAGAAACCAAGAACACAGTTGTATCCAAAGATGGGAGATTTCCAGGATTCAAATATTGCTGGTCTAACATTAGTTATGTCATGGCGGTCTGACCACCGATCCTGACAATGCGAGGAGCCGCTCACCCCCCCCCCCCCCCCATTGCAAACTCTGCCCGACACCAGCCAGGCTGAATAGGTTGTCACATGGTGGACAGATGAAGCCATTGCTGTGACCAGTGACACCTACATTCAGCGTGGTTGTGCTCAGCAGAGACAACACCCCCAACTAGTAAGGACTTATATACTCTATGGAGAGAGGATACTTTTTGCGGCATAATGCTTTTAAATAGGATTGTACAAGAGTTACAGCACTCGGGGTTGGGGTGCAGAGTGTAAACTCCCCATTCCCTGACACTCCATTGTACAGTCCTAGAACTTACCAGGGCAGGAGTTGAGTCTCCCATGACCGCTGAGGCCGGTGACTGGTCTATCATGTGAGACTCCTCCTTACAGCCCTACAAGTCCTAGGACAGGAAGGAAAAGGACATTACAATAGAGAGCCAGGAATAGAATGCAAGGAATTTTTTTTTTTTTTGCACCCACCCGTTTGCTCAAATTTGTGGACAACCACCGGTACATAGAATAACACCCTTACATAAATGCCGCAGTCCTACGTGTCATTTGGTGGGGTCAGACACCGAATAAACCATGACAGAAAAATGAAGAATCTTCAGTAGCTAAAACCTTCTCAAGACTGTTCTCTTTTATATCTGCCGACTTACACAGCACAAAGACTATGGACAGACCATTATTTAAATTCCTGGAAACCCCTTCAAGTGTTGAGTTTAGACCTAGATTTACTAAAGTGCAATGTGATTTTATATTTAGAATTAAAAACTCAACTCTAATCTAAGTCAAAGAAACAAAAATGTCACATTTACAAAGTTATGTAGCAATTTTTTTTTCTCTAAACAAGTCCATAAACCCCGCACTTTTGTAAATCGAGGTTGTACGAATCACATTTACCATTTCAGTGAACCACTCAATGAGAACCAGATCCTTTAGACCAGATTATACATTCCCTGCTAAATGGGTAAAGCTTAAAAGGTGAAGTCCACAGACATTGACTCGTTTTTAAAGGACACCAGCTCTGTGGCCACCAGACCTGCCGCATAAGGAGTCTGAAGCCGTCTGTTCTGTATATTGGCCATGATGAGCTGCAATATCACAGAACTATACAGTGTACAGAGCCACCTACAACAAACTCTATACTCAGCAGGTATAAGCCGATTATGGGAGTGTCAGACCCCCAGAAGTCTGAAGACTCATAGACCCGGTTCACATCTGCGCATGGGTATCCGTTTGGGAACCCTCCATAAAAAAAAGTTACTTTTGGAAACAACACGAACTCCATAGATTATAATGGGGTCCGTGTGGTTTCCATATGAAAAATGTGGAGACAAAAGTGCTGCTTCCAGGACTTTTTCCTCTAGAGAGGGACGGAATGGCCTGAACGCAGATGTGAACAAGGACTTACTCAGGACAGAACATTGGTATCTAATAAACCTTTAAAGAATCAATTTATTTTGTGCTCAAAGTCGTAGAAGTCTCCAATACAGAACCACATTGCATCAATCTTGTAGAGGAATCCATGAAAACCTTTGGGAAAAGTTAATGTCAGGTTAGTCCCCGATTTTTTTGTTTTTCTTCTTTACAGCTTAATACACAGAATCGTACACTGAACTGGAATATAAGCAAACCTCATAGAAAGGAAAAGTTAAGAGGGAAACATCACTTAGGATTTTATACCAATTATAAACCACTTATTTGTTTTTATACACCTTGTAGATTTGAATTTAAAAGTCTATTTCTTAAAAGATTTATGGATGCAAAGCTGTAGAGTGTGTAGGCCAAACAATACAGATCCTCTAACTCCTAAAGTAGTGATGGTTAGTTACAGATTTACCTTCACAGAACTCAGAGCTGTAACAAAAGGACTGAACTGGGACATGTGCATAGGAGTCACTACATCATAGTTCTCATGCAGTGAGCTCCTGATCTGCTCAGTTGCAACAGTAATGGATAGCATTGTGCCAATTCAATACTGTAGTGTGATGTAAAAAGGAAAGATTAAAAAAAAAAAAGTTCTAGAAACTTTATGGCCGTTATAAAAAGCAGTGTTATTAAATGCCACTGAAGGAGATGGTAAGATGGCAGTGCCCCTTAGATTTCTAGCAGGTTGTCTAAAGAGGACTTTTCATGGTTTGGGCACAGGCAGTTCTATATACTGAATTCAGCGCACTGTCTGCTTTCCCGATTTGTGCCCCAGGTGAAGAGCTAGCGGTCCCGTAGCTCTTTACAGTCAGAAGGACGTTTCAGACACCGTCAGGACCGTCCTTCTGTACAAGCAGTGACTATAGCGCTGTACAGTGTGTGTGTGTGTGTGTGTGTGTGTGTGTGTGTGTGTGTGTGTGTGTGTGTGTGTGTGTGTGGGGAGGAACGCCCCCTCCCTCTGCTCATCCATAGACGAGTATTATCAGGAGGGGAGGGGACATTCCTCCCCGCTCACACTGTACAGCGTGATAGGCGCTGCTTGTACAGGACGGTCCTGACTGTCAGAAACGCCCTTCTGACTGTAAAGAGCTACAGTACTGGGACCACTAGCTCTTCACCCGGGGCACAGATTGGGAGAGCCGACAGTCCACTGAATTCAGTGCACTGTTGGCTTTCCAGTGGTATATAGAACTGCCTGTGCCCCAAACCATGAAAGGTCCTCTTTAAGCATCTGATTTTTTTGGTGGGATAAACTTTTCGATAGATGAAGAATAGCACTCTCTTGTCACAGTATCTGCTACTAGGCATTACACTTCAGTCTAGCAGTCTGCTTAAGAGAAATTTCTCACCAGGAGAGACTACAGACAGCACGGCATGGGTCTTATTCACTGTGCTCACCATTCTTATTCAATCTGAACAACCCCTCACCTTAAAGCAGTTCTCCAGACAAGTGACATACAGTACTTGGTACTAAGCTTTAAACTTGTATTCCCATCTTAATATATGATCAGCAGGGGTCTGGACTCTAGGTGCCCAACACTTATTCCCCTGAAAGGCCCAAAAGCTAAAGGGGCAGTGGTGCAGTTCCCTGCACGGTTGGGGCTCGGGAGCACCTGTCACATGAGTTAGTATGGCTTGCATGTCGAATCAGAACCTAAAGGAGTTAAGCTGCCAGGATTTAGATTCTCCAGAGGGAATATGGAGATAATACAGTACTTTTAAAGCTGGCTTATCTATGCAGCAGACCCCAATACTGGGTATGTATCTGTCAATGGGGTGTGCCCCTAGAGTCATACTACCCTACTGATGCCAGAGGCAGACTGTTGGCACGCACTCAGCCGCCAATAAGAACTTGGCTGCCAAGTTATGTGTTTTACTCAGATGCTCTCAGGATTACATATAGGAACAACAAAGTTCCAATGAAAAGTGTTACACAAATCTTGACCAGTCCCCTATAATCCAATTCATAAAAGTCTGATGGAAGTCAATTAAGTCTGGGGGAGGAGTTACCTGTCCAAAACTCATCTATAAGCTTTCCACAACACCTATTAAATGCTTCCATGCTGCAGTTTTTAAGCAGTGCCACCAAAAATAAGAGCAATTGAGGTAGCAGATAGCTGGAAACCAGAAGTATAAGATGCGGACAAGCAAAGTGCTGCAAATCCAGCTTCCTTACAGAAACAGCCAGCAAACCATTCTGACAGCTACAAAGTGTCATACAGCTGCTTAAACTTACTAGGACTATTTATATATTAGGTGAGATCTACATCTCCTACAAGGACTTATAGTCAGCGGCCAGTCCACAACTTGAGGTTTATTTTATGGTCTTGCAGGATTGTCCCATTCACTTGAATGGGCTGCTAACGAGAAAAAAAAAAAAATTACCTGTGCAAGTTATTACTCAAAACTACCGTGTGAGGCCCCATTCACATGGAGAGATGGGTGGATTTTGACCCCAAGAGTGACACGGGAAGCTGCGCCACAATAAGGCCAAAATGCACCTGCCACGACAGTCACGGCTTTCCCCTCCGGAGTAGGCTCAAATGAATGGGCCTAGACCGGAGGGTGCTGCTGTCGCTCATGGAAAAAAAAAGTAGCCTGGCGGTCTACATAGACCTCCATTGTAAGGGAGCGGATTGTAACGTGGAATCAGCGCCATAATCCGCCCCCTCTTGCCCAGTGTGAACGAGCCCTAACACTCATTTTATTTATTTCTGCTATTGTGTCAGATGGTGTTTAGAGAACATTTTTTGTAATATTTAAGAGAGGAAGTTACATAGGCTGTAAAGTTCCCATTTTTCCTAGCTGGTATAAAACCAGACAGAAGTAAACATCCCTTTATGGGTATTATACTACATACTGGATTTTCCCTATTAACAGCACATTTAGGGCTCGTTCACATGGAGTTTTTGGCAGCAAATTCTGACACTGAATCTGCCTCAAATATCAGCTCCCATTGACTTTAATGGGAGCTGCTCGCTTCTTTTTTCCCCACTAGCTAGTAGCAGAAAAAAGAAGAGACATGCCGCTTCTTCCCATTCATCTAGGCCTAATCCGGAGTGGAATGCCACGTCAGGATGGCTGTACACTGCATCGGCATTCTGCTGCGGTAAAAAAAAATAAATAAATAAAAAAAAAATGCACGTTGCACTTTAATGTTTATGGTGTGAATTTGTGAGCATTAAGGGGTGTTGGAATTTGATGCTGATTCTGCCCATCCGTCCCCCCCTTTCATTGGACTCTAATTAGGAGCAGAAAGCCGATCACTATGAGGAGCCTGCAAACTGAAAACAAAGGAATCTGTGGCGGATTTCCACCTTAAGTTACTCTATTTCCCACGCTGCCCCTTATATTGCATTGAACATGACTGAAAGCCACGCCCTTTTATTGCTAACTATACTGTCCGTCCAGCAGTCACATCCATAGGGTTAGCACTAAAGAAAGAGGACGTGCCAAAGCAGACTGCTAAATTCATGATACGTCTAGTCATATGACTTTACTTCAGCAGCCATTAAATGGACGGAGGGAAAAAAAAAAAAAAATCCTTGAAAAACCACCAGAACATACAACCTTCCGCTGAATTCACCACTGCGCCCTGGTCTCTGCTTTTAGTTTCCGTCTTCTGCCGACAGAAGACGGAAACCTGACAGTGTCCAGCAGTTTTGTGCTCTCTGCGGCGAAAGTTTTTTTTTTTTTTTAAATGAACGCTCACGGCCGGACACTTTTCAAACCCATTCAAATGCCTGCAGGTTTCCATCTCCTGTCCAGTTTTGGGCAGGAAACCTGCATAACAGAGACTAGGCACAGATGTGAACGAGCCCTTACCAGTAGCCATGTTAGGCAGTACTTTTCCAAGAGTCCAGGCTGCATTTCCCAGACTGAACGTGTGAATGGAGCTCTATACAATGAGCTACAACATTATGAGCTCCAGAACTGAACAAGCCACATGTACAACAGATCATTCACTATGACAGTGAATGGATAGCGAGTTTCATTCACAGCCTTCAGCACAAGAAATACAAAAGCCACATGGTCTGAGTGAATACAACATTTAAGAGTTGCACATTGTCGCCCCCTTCAAATGGGAGTCTTTGCTGACATCCATACTGTTGCTGCTGTAGACAGTCACATACGTCAAAAGCTGTTATTTGAGGTGGCACGCAAACTCAGAGCAACCATTCCTGGGAGCACGATGAACTTGGAACAGGTTTCAAAAAGCAAAACATCCTTCCAGTTGCCCAGCACTAAATGCTGATCCTTCATGGAAGAATGCTGTGCTAAATAATTGAGGCAAGCTTACAGATACAAGCCAGTTTTTATTAGAAAACATACACTGGAGAAGTCTCCAACCGGTTTAACATGGTTAACTGTGCTCACTTATACAAGTACCTGTCCATTACTATAACGCTTATATAGTCTTGGCAAGTAAGGTATAGAATATATAAGAAAAAAAAAAGTCAAATCGGACCATACGGTGTTCACAAAGGGCAAATACTGTGCCCAGTTCACATTACATACTTTATCAGCAAGTGTATTGTAGAGTCACTTTACATACAGCATAAAGTTACCCTACAACAGACTGGATAAGGGGGAGAAAAAAAATTCATTAGGCTATAGGCCTAGAAGCCTGAAAAATGGTATTTGTAGTGTTAAAGAACTTTTTTGTAATGATCCAGCCTTACAGAAGATGAGAATGCAAAAAAAAACAAACCAAACCCCATGGCTACAGAATTACCAGTTTTAACACCCCAAATACCACGGCGTTTAGTGTATCGATTCTAGTGTTACGCTTGTGCTGCTGAAGGCTTTCAGGTACACAGCTCTGGTTTCTTTTAATAATCTGACATTAACTCATGAATAAAAAAAAAAGCATGTTTATTTCGGGTCGAGCAATACTTTTGCCCTGTTAAGCGAGGAAACACTGAACTACATGATTTTATTTTTTTTTAAAGTTAAAATCTTCTGAATTCTTTATTCCTGCTATCACTAGCACAATTTACAGGGCAGTATACCTGATGTCATGGGGTGGGAACGGGAGAACAAACTACAACAGATAAAAAGACCTCAGGAATGTACATCTAAATCAACACTACATTGCATCAATCATCAGCTGCACTGCTTACAAACTGAGGCTATTACAGTCCTGAACAAGAAAATGCCTCCTGTATAAGCTGCGGTAACTTTTCTGACTATGGATCATCGCTGCTCCTGTAGTAGATTTTATAGTTCCTCTAATGCACATGGACGACTGTCTCAAAGTAACCTGCAGCTTTCCTGACAACTCCTCGCTCTCTTGCTAAGAACTGTAGCCTGTTGAATGATATAGGACAAGAAGATTATTATTCAAGTGCTTCTGCAGCCAAGGCCATTCATTATCACAAGACAACACAGCCACGGTTAAGTTACCTTTTTCTGTTGTAGACTCAAAACCTTCGGCTCCCGTAGCTTCCGCCGCCGCCGCTTCCGCCACCGGATCCATAGCCACCTGCAGAAGAAGAATTTCCAAAATCTCAAATGGAAATAAGTAAAAAAGTACATAAAGTGAAAGTTGTGCCAGGCACAAATGCATCAGCCTACATACCACCGTAGGGGCCACTGCCGCTACCAGAGCTTCTTCCACTGAAGCTGCCGCCTCCCTTCATGGGACCATAGCTAGACTGTTGCTGGCCACCATAATTACCAAAGTCATTGTAGTTGCCTAGAATAGAGAAGAGGGGAGAGAAAAAAAAAAAAGGCAGCTCATACAACTGGATTTTTTTTTTTCTGCATCTATGTATGTTGTAAGTTAGAAGTAGCCAAAACTTATCTTGTTTCTGTTTTAAAGAGGACCTTTCATGGTTTGGGCACAGGCAGTTCTATATACTGCTGGAAAGCCGACAGTGCACTGAATTCAGCTTTCCCGATCTGTGCCCCGGGTAGAGCTATTGGTGCTGGTACCGTAGCTCTTTACAGTTAGAAGGGCGTTTCTGACTGTCAGGAACGTCTTTCTCCACAGCAGCGCCTATAGCACTGTACAGTGTGAGCGGGGAGGCTAGTATTATCAGGAGGGGAGGGGGCATTCCTCCCTGGTCTCAGAGCACAGCGCTATTGGCGCTGCTTGTACAGAAGGACAGTCCTGACAGACTGTCAGAAACACCTGACTGTTAAGAGCTACGGTATCGGCACCGCTAGCTCTTCCCCCGGGGCACAGATCGAGAAAGCCGACAGTGCACTGAATTCAGCGCACTGTCTGCTTTCCAGCAGTATATAGAACTGCCTGTGCCCCAAACCATGAAAGGTCCTCTTTAAACCATAGCTAATGGAACATTAGGGGATACTACTTACCACCAAAGTTACCGCCTTCATTGTAGCCATCGTATCCACCCCCACTGCCACCGCCGTATCCACCACCTTGGTTTCCATAACCTGGGCTACCACCATAGCCTCTGCCTCCATAACCAGGGCCGCCACCATAGCTTCCACCACCTGGTTTACAAAACAAAAACAGCTATCGGAAAGTAATTTGGAAAAGGGCGTGCACCCGCCACTTGTCACATTTCATATTAGGCGTTTATTTTGAACGAGAACAAAATCTAGAAACTCTAGGCCGAAGATTCTGGATCTTCCTTTGGATCAAGTAGGAATCTGGAAGGTGAACACTACATTCAGCCATCCAGTACACTATTTCTTCAGGTTATGAACGCAAATAAAATATTGAGTTGCAATTTACCCTTCATGTTTTTTTTTGCTGTTCTTTTAAGGAAACAATTTGACCATTTCTGAACATATAGAACAGCGAGTGAATGAATGCACATATAGAAGTGAATGAACTTATAGGGTAGAACAGAATTCTGAATTAACAACGTAAGATAGTTTCTAAAGGATACACTATTTTGCCATATCTTACAACATGAGATATTTGAGACCAAAACCAAAAGAGAAGATAAGACCACAAGAGTAACCTCATGTCAGAAGATGATAGTTGCAGAATTTGGATAGGGGAGGGCAAGCACAAGAGCAGTCAAGTATAAGTCTCAGCCACTTTGGAGGTCGAAGTGACAAGAGAACCTATAAGTCTAGAATATGCACTTGCACCATATTAAATATTTTAGTTTCCAGTGCTTATGTGTCCACTTAATCAGGGTTAGGAAAAGACTAATCATTTAGGCAGAGGTAAGCAATTGTCAGGATCTATCATTACAAATTTAGTAACTTGCTCACAAAACCCAAAGTGCCTTGAAACAAGCCCAAAAACACTGACTTGCGAACCAACTATTGACCTGTACAGAAAATGGAAAGGAATACACTTACCATCTCCACCAAAGCCATTGTACCCATCTCCACCACCACCATAACCGCCTCTGCCACCGCCATAGCCACCTAAAAGTAGGGAGAAAAACTCCATTAAACATTTTGTATCTTATATGTAACTAATCTTTGAGAAGATCTAGGGTTGGGCAACTCGCCTCGGTTTCCAAAGCCTCCACCGCCTCCTCTTCCAAAGTTTCCTCCACCGCTTCCATAATTTCCACCTCTACCCATGAAATTGCTTCCTCCACCTCCACGGCCTAATGTGAAAATGGAAGACTTTCAAAATACATCCCATCCCACAATGTACCATAAAGCAGGTATGTATAGAATAGCCGAAAACAAACCTCTCTGGGAACTGGCCGTTTGCATCTCCTGCTTTGAAAGGGCTTTTTTCACTTCACAGTTGTGGCCATTGATGGTGTGGTATTTCTGGACTAAAATGCACAAAAAAAAAAAAAAAATTCTATAAGCAAACACCATAAATTTCATATCAATTTACCCTATAACTAGAATGCTTGCAGGAACATCCCCAGTCAAACAATTAGTCTAGCAAGTCTTTCTTCTGGATGATAAGGTGTACAAGTTCCTTATTTGTTCTCTTGTATGAAGATATTGTGCAGACCCTCCTGAAGTCTACAGATGATGACCACTGTCTACAACAGGGTTCAGCTCCTGTAAAACTACTCCAACAATCAGCATGCTCCATTCACTTCTATGGGAGTTCCATGAACAGTAGAGAGCAAGTATGCTGGAGTGCCAAAGGTTGCTAACCCCGGCATAGAAAATACTAGTCATTCAAAGGCAAGAATCATGACCAGAAAGCATCAAAAACGCAGATTGTGGCCTGGTTCACATCTGCGTGCGGATTTCCGTTCAGGGTCCGCTTAGGAACCCCCGAACGGAAACCTATCCGCATAAAAAAAAATAAAAAATTACCTAAGGAAACCTGCAAACCCCATAGACCATAAAGGGGGCAGTGTGGTTTCCGCACGAAAAATGCAGAGAAGTACTGTTTTCAAGACTTCTCTCCTCATATTTCATGCGGATAGGGAAACTGAATGGCCCGAACGCAGATGTGAAACAGGCTTTACACACAAGTAATCCAAACAAGTGGAATCATTTCCACTGTTCAGTCTCAATAACACTCGCATATTTAAAAGGATTTTAGCTAGGAGTCAGAAGGGAGTGCAAAAACTGTTATTTGAAGCAAAAGGCTAAACTTATGGGTAATGAGAAAGCAGACATCCCAGACAAGTTTACTTACCAACAATCTTATCAACTGTATCGTGGTCATCAAATGTGACAAAAGCAAAACCACGCTTCTTTCCGCTCTGGCGATCTTCCATAACTTCAATTGTTTCAATCTTGCCGTAGGTCTCAAAATAGTCTCGTAAATGGTATTCCTCAGTGTCTTCTTTTATACCACCCACAAATATTTTCTTTACAGTGAGGTGTGCTCCAGGTCTGACCGAATCCTAGAAGGGGGAGGGGACCAAAATATTTAGTAGCAAATACAAGAAAAGTGGCAAAAAAGGCTAGCCAGGAGAAGCCCAGTAAAAACGCATACTTCTCTGGAAACTGCTCTTTTGGGTTCGACAACACGTCCATCAACTTTGTGTGGCCTCGCAGCCATGGCTGCGTCAACTTCTTCCACACATGAGTAGGTGACAAAACCAAAGCCTCTGGAACGTTTTGTCTGTGGGTCTCTCATAACCTACATAGACAAAAAAAAAAAAAAGTTAATTCTGTACCAGACAGGTTACATGGTTTTGAAAGATTAGATGACATGTTAATGCTAGAAGATAAAGATAACTGAAAAAGCACATCCTGCCCCATCTATGGGTGATGGGAAGAGAACCTGACTCCAACTAACGTAGAAGATTTCAGGCAGAAAAGCATGAAAAACAGCTTGAAAGTTAGCAATGGGAATTCGGCCCTTAACAGCATAAGGGTGCATTCACACTAAGTATACGCTCAGCTCACTGAGCGTAAAAGACGTTCAGAATGAGCGCGTACAAAGCAGATCCCATTCATTTCTATGGGAGCCGGCATATGTGCGCTCCCCATAGAAATAAATGGGCTGCTTTTTTCCCTAATGCTTTCAATGTCATACGCGCGTAATACAATAAAACCAATAGGGGAAAGAAGCAGCCCATTCATTTCTATGGGGAGCGCACGTATGCCGGCTCCCATAGAAATGAATGGGATCTGCTTTGTACTCGCTCATTCTGAACGTGTTTTACGCTCAGAATGAGCTGAGCGTATACTTAGTGTGAATGCACCCTTACAGTAACCAAGACCATAGCAGCAACAGGGACTAAATTCCCTCTGGTAGAGCCACAACATAAATAGAAGTCAAGATTGCCATTAAAGGCAGCTTTCCAGGATTTTATTAGTGGTAACCCACTCTTAGAAAGAATTCACAGTGTTTTTAAACACATCAAAAAACACATTTGATAACCATACATGCATGCAATGGCTATAATAGAAAGTGAGCAAGATGTTGTAACCCAATAGCTAGAAGTGAGATTACACTCAGTGCTGCAATGTATACTGCAAACAAACATCTGAGTCTGGCTCCATAGAGGACTGAGGCAACCCCTAGAGTTTAACCTTCGCCCAAGAGACTTCCCGGGTTCCACATAGGAACAGTATACGATGTGAAAATAACCCTTTTGCCCAGAGATGGAAGAAAAAAAACCAACAAAAATAAAAAATAATAATTCTGCCAGCTATAGGGAGATGAACCATGCATAAAAACCAGTATGGTTTATGTTACATGAGTTGCGCACAAGATAGCAGCACTATGGATGTAGGTTTGAGAAAAAGAATAACTTACCACACAGTCTGTGAGCTTTCCCCATTGTTCAAAGTGTTCCCTCAAGCTGTCATCGGTGGTCTCAAAACTCAAGCCGCCAATAAACAGCTTCCTTAATTGTTCAGGTTCTTTGGGCTCATGTCCCTGTTTGGAGAAAAACAAAACAAAAAACTTAGGTCTGAAAGGGCTAAAAGGTAAACAGCCCATATCTATCTATCTATCTATCTATCTATCTATCTATCTATCTATCTATCTATCTAGTTCAAAGGAAATCCCATGGGAGGTAAAAACATATCAGACCTGGATTTCATATGCAAAAGAATCCATAATGTGTATCATCATAGAAGTAACTCAACCCTAATGACTAGAGATGAGCGAGTACTATTCGAAACGGCCGTTTCAAATAGCACGCACCAATAGGAATGAATGGACGCAGCCGGCACGCAGGGGATTAAGCGGCCGGCCAAGTCTGCGTGCCGGCCGCTTCCATTCATTCCTATGGGTGTGTGCTATTTGAAACGGCCGTTTCGAATAGTACTCGCTCATCTCTAGTAATGACTAACGGTAAGTGTTTCTCAGGACAGGTGTGTATGGTGGAACGTGTAGCTAGCCCAGTCACTGTGTTACTCAAAGTTCCAGCAATGAAACCCCCACCTATCAGCATTTACATGATGAAGACTCTCCTCTATGAGAACCATAAGAACATAACTGAAGAATAACCACAGCTGTATCTCAGATTTCATGTTCCAGAGATGACCCCCCCCCCCCCCCCCTCCAAAAAAGGTGCAAGTGTTCTTTCACCTTATTGCCAAGCTTAATATATTAAAGGGCTATTCCCAACTTGGGCATTCAATCATATCCTGAGATTCGCATGTTTGAGTAGGAGTTGAGTCTCCCAAACTGTAGGATTAGGTGGTAGGTAGTGGGTAGGAGGACCCCTTTACACATATGAAGGTGCCCGCAGTAAGACCCACATATAACAGACATCTACAGCACTTCCAATAAGTGTCCTAAGTGGGAGTACCCCGCTAAACAAGTGTCCTTAGAAGTATTGTATACTTACTGCATCATCTGATGAACTCCAGTGTTCCTAATAAAATACAAAAAAAAAAACATCTTTTACCATGACAGACATGATCCACTAACATTTGAACTACTATTACCCCAATAAAAAGCATACAGGCGGCCTTATACATTGATGTCAGGTGAACCTGACATACATGGATGACTAGTATTTCAAAATACCAGACACTGTTCTCCTATGTAACCACATGCAAGGTCTGCTAGTATAGATGTATGGAGAACCTCACAACTATAGCCATTGGCCGAACTAACACAGGAACTGCTGATTTGTGGGCACCTTTAGTAGTGTAACCCACCCCCATCACTTGTGACTCTTCAGTCTTATATTCTAGCATTAGTTTTGCCAGTGTTCACCTCACCGTTAGTGATCAGAGGGCAAGTGAGGAAATGCGTTCTGAGTTTCAGGTAAAACATGCTTATGTAAAGACTTATGTAAGCGAGAGTTATAAGTCATTGGACGCCACTAACCAGGGGAGTTGCATATAATGAATCTTAATCTATCCTATGCTAATTGGCTGTAGGGGCATCAGACTACTGATCTGGTACCAAGTGAATGGTCAGCACATGAGAAGTGAAAGTCCAGACAACGGCTTAAACATTGTATAGTGGAGATAGTAAATGTACAGCTTGTGATGCCTATATGACACTTGTGTGCATTATGGAGGCCTTCACAAACTGATCAATATTTGAAGGAAGAGAGTATATGGGTTTAAAATAGAGCTATGCAAACTACACATTAGAATAATGACTACAGGTTACACTATTGCTACCTAATATCAGTACTAAATAGAGCTACAAGCACAGCCTGCGGCTAAAGAGCAAGTGACAACTTTAAATAGCCCGTGGAAATTCTCTGTGAATACGACCCCCACGCTGTGCTCTACTATAAACTGTACTAGAAGGGCAGCCAGAGGGGAATGCCAACACTACAACATCTCCGGCAGGCTGAGGCGTTAGCAATGATTGGGATCCCAATAGCCAGAGCACCACAGATCATTTACGTGTACAAGATATGGTGATAAGTGATCAATGGGTCCAGCCATTCTGGGGGTCCCCAAATCAGATGTGAATTGTGCTGTACTCTGCTAACTACATCCGTCCTATGGGAGTAGTAACATGCACACCACCAATGCCCCCACACAGGGGACTGACTCCATTTATTCCAAACCTCTGGTGATCACTTACTCCAGATCCTATCCTATAGATATAAAGGATTTGTCACTAAAACTTTATATTTTGAGGACATATCCTAGGCCAGTGATGGCGAACCTATGGCACGCGTGCCAGAGAGGGCACGCAGAGCCCCCTCTGCTGGCACGCGTGCTGTCGCCCTGATCGCTCACTAACGGCGAATCCGATGCAGGATTCCCCGTTAGTGAGCGATCGCTGCCTTCAGCTGGTTGTGCAAATGCGCATCCAGCTGAAAGCTGTCAGTGTAGCTCAGTGTAGGCCACGCGTACTACGCGGCCTACACTGACTACAGAGTGTGACCTCTGAACAAGCGCGGGCGTGATGACGTAAGTCATCAGCGCGCGCAGTGAACAGAAGAGAGAACACCCGGCAGCTCTTCAGGTAACTATATTGTGTTTGTTTGCACTGTCAGGGGAGGGGGGCAACGGTAGACATTTCATGTTGTGTAGGAGGGGGCTACTGTAGACTTTCATGCTGTGCGGGTAGGGGGCTACTGTGGACCATTTTATGCTGCTACTGTGGATCTTTCATGCTCTGTGGGAGGGGGCTACTGTGGACCAGTTCATGTTGTGTGGGAGGGGGCTACTCTGGACCATTTCATGCTGTGTGGGAGGGGGCTACTGTGGACCATTTCATGTTGTGTGGGAGGGGGCTACTGTGGACCATTTCATGTTGTGTGGGAGGGGGCTACTGTGGACCATTTCATGTTGTGTAGGAGGGGGCTACTGTGGATCTTTCATGCTCTGTGGGAGGGGGCTACTGTGGACCATTTCATGTTGTGTGGGAGGGGGCTATTGTGGACCAGTTCATGTTGTGTGGGAGGGGGCTACAGTGGACCAGTTCATGTTGTGTGGGAGGGGGCTATTGTGGACCAGTTCATGTTGTGTGGGAGGGGGCTATTGTGGACCAGTTCATGTTGTGTGGGAGGGGGCTACTGTGGACCAGTTCATGTTGTGTGGGAGGGGGCTACTGTGGACCAGTTCATGTTGTGTGGGAGGGGGCTACTGTGGACCAGTTCATGCTGTGTGGGAGGGGGCTACTGTGGAGTATACAGGTATAATCCTGTGTGGGGGCCACTGTGGGCCAGATTGTACTGTGTGGGGGGCCACTGAGGGGCAGATTGTACTGTGTGGGGGGGCCACTGAGGGGCAGATTGTACTGTGTGGGGTCCCCTCACTATGTATATCACACAGTATTTGTTTTATAGCAGACGTGAAATTAGTACAGGATGTAATAACATTGCACGGTAACTATAAAACAGATCCTGTGCGATGTAAATAGTGAAAATTAATTGTTTAAAAGTACAGAATGCAGAGACCTTTACCTTTCAGTACAAGATCTGTAAAGCCCCAGTCACATGACTGTAATTTGTGGGTCCGCAATTGTGGACCCACAGAGTTTTAAGGTTAAATTGCCGTGTTGGCACTCCGTGATAATTTATTTGGTTTTGGGTTGCAGTTTAGGCACTCGGTCTCAAAAAGGTTCGCCATCACTGTCCTAGGCTGTATCAGACTAATGGGTGTCTCACACCCGTTAGCCAGATACAGGGCACTTTCTTACGGGCTTCATTTTTACAGCGGTCACTGTGCAGAGTATATCCCCTGTCTTCTATGTTTGGAATGATTCTGAGGATATTAAATTTATATGGTTTTATTTACATTTTAACCCCTTAATCTAAAACAATTTTTTTTCTTCTAAAAGTCGCCATATCCTTGCACTCTACTTTTTTTTATACTTCTGTGAAACGGGGATGCACAGGGCGTCTTTACGGGGCCGGGTGTACTTTTTAGTTATACCATTTTGGGGAATTGCTATTGCTTTGATCACTTTTTATCAGAGGAAAAACAATGTCAAAACAGGTTTGGCACTTTTGATTTTTTTTCCCTCCACTATAGAGTTTACCGTACAGGAAAAATATTTTTATACATTTGTAGAGCGGGCGTTTTCGGACACAGGGATATCTAATGTGTCTAATATTTTTTTTTTTTTTACATTTATTAGACCACCTGGTGGGTTGGCAACAGGGGTGCAGTAATGAGACCTGCCGGTAGCCCTAAATGGAGTTTATCACTTTGTGATATGTTGGGATTAGAGATGAGCGAACACTGTTCGGATCAGCCGATCCGAACAGCATGCTCCCATAGAAAAGAATGGAAGCACCTGTGACGCTAGCCACCGGCAAAGTCAGCGTCACAGGTGCTTCCATTCATTTCTATGGGAGCATGCTGTTCGGATCGGCTGATCCGAACAGTGTTCACTCATCTCTAGTTGGGATCTAACGTCCAAACCCTGCACAGATCAGGTGTTCTGGCAGACTACAGAAGATTGAGTAGAGGATGAGGAGTGCGTCCCTACTCAAGTAATAGAGTACTATACAGGGGACAGCCCTGAACTCCGCTCCTAGTACTTGTATAAGATCCAGTACTGCATCTATTGCAAATCCAAACTGTGCAAGGTTCAGGGGTTCCACACAAAAGCTGTCAGTACGAAAAACACCACTTGGTTAAATCAACTTTCTGCTCCATCACGGCATCCAATGGGTGTCACTACTTGCACTTCTCTGTGTTAGATATACGTTATACAATGTTATGTAACACGGTATCGCGGCAGATTAGCTCCATTCAAGTGACTAGGAGTAAGCTGCAATACCAAGCACAGCCTCTACTACACGTATGGCGCTGTGCTCGGTATTCAGTGAGGAGACCTCAGTCCTTACCTGGACATTGTGGCCTATTAGCTAATGTGTGGGGACACTGGACCCTAAATGATCATATATGCTAAGGATAGGACATCAATAGCCACAACCCCAGCAAACCCCTATACGCAACGGTCACACATGTACCAGGGGACGTGACTATAATGGGATCCATTGGGTACCCGTCATCTTAAACTGGACCTGTCGGGTGAAAAAGTTGCACTCGCAACAATGCCTGCAAATGGAGACGCAGGCATGGATGGGAAGCCGAAATACATCGGAAAATGCCATTAATTCCAGCTATTTTACCCATTCATAAGGTATACAGAGATTACTAAAGGGTTAAGGATAAGCCCGGCAACCAGTGAGACTAAACATTACATAATAGGCCCATCAGTGATATAACTACCCCGGGAGGGCCCAGGCTTTGTCCCCACCAGGGCACTACACAATGGCAGCTATTCGGCCTGGCTCCATCTTGCCGTCTCCTCGCCTCATGATGGCCGCCATTTGCAGGCCGCAGCACAATGAAGGCGGGAAGAAGCGCACGAAGCTCCAGGAACGGCCCGACAACAACGCTGAGAGCTGCGGATGTCAGTCAGGGATGTCGCGCACTGCGCTGGGCTCTGCACTATGTGGAGATTATACAGCGCTATTGAAACTATAAATACACTTATTCCCCGCCAAGCCGCGGTGTGCAAGGCACTCTGGGACTTGTAGTACCAATACAAGCGCTATCCGTGTTACGCCTACTCATAGAACTACAAATCCCATCAAGCCCTACACAGCGAAGCTCAGAACAACATGCAGGCGCCTACCCTTACACAATGAACCTAGGGGTATAACCGAGCATAAAGGCGCCACAACATGGCAACCCCGCTCGTCATGAGGAAAACACGACTAGGCCTCAGCCGTGTCAGGTCGTGTGTGTGACGCAGTTGACAGGACCTCGGTGTTGTTACATCCAAACAGGTAGCGGAGGGTGTATAAAATGTACCGCCCGAGCCCGCGCTTACCTCCATTCCGGGTCTGGGCATAGCTCTAAGCGCGTAGCTCTTACTACCACGGCCGAGAAGAAGAAGAGGAGGGAGAAAGAGCCTCGCAGCGTGACGTTACCCACGTTCGAGGCGCCAATCCCGCCCCCTCAGCCTCGCTATGATACCAGCCCCGCCCACTCACACTACGACGCTTCTGACTGACTGAGGCGACGGCCGCCATTTTGTGTAATAGTCGAGGAAGGAAAATAGGCGTCGTTTAAAGTAGCACATAACAAAAGGAAAGGGAAATAAATCTATTTGTAGATGATAGAACATTTATTTATACGGGCTCATATAATAAAACCACAGAAGTATTGGCAGATTTAGTGATTATACACACGTGCACGTTTTTTATGCGATTTTTTAACGTCTGATTCAGTTGTGGGGGCATCAAAAGAGAGAAGCCGCGTCACTGGGGCCAAAATGTGCCTGCCATGACTGTCGTGGCTTCCCCCTCCGGAGTAGGCTCAAATGAATGGGCCTAGACCGGAGGGTGCTGCCGCGAGGTGGACGCCGCTGTTGAATCAGCCGCGGCGTCCGCCTGAAGAAAGGACGGCTTTTTTTTTTTTTTTGTTTTTTTTAATAAATTCTTTATTTTTAAACACAAAATACAAACAGAGAAAAAAAAAAACAGAGTGTAACAACACTCAACAGAAACACATAAACCACAAAGGCCTGACATGAAAACAAGAGGACAATGACACAAAGGAAACTAGCAATACGAAACCAGGACCTCCACCAACTAGGCAAGCCGGGAGAGGCGACCTAGCCCCCCAAACCGAATAAGGGAGAAGGAGGAGGGGGGGATAGTGGGTGAGCAAAGGCAGGGGAGGGATAAAGAAGAAAGAGGAAAAGGCGAGGGGGAATGGGAGGTAGGGGGGATCCCCGGACCCAAATCACGAACAAACCACGATCCAAGGAGATATCTCTATCCCATAATGTCCCGGTATGCACAGGACCCCTGGAAAAGAATCCAGGGGGTCCAGGCCCTAACAAAAGCCTCATGGGTATCCCGAAGGGACGCCGTGAGGTCCTCCATGGACTGGATATCCTCCACCTTACGGAGCCAATGACGAAGAGAGGGAGGATCGGGGTACTTCCAAAGGGCAGGAATGCGGGCCCTAGCCGCATTGACCATGTGTCTTATTGCTGATTTACGGTAGGCACGGAGGGAGACATCTGAGAGATGTAGCAGAAAAAAGGCCGGGGTATTAGGTAAGGTAGTCTGGAAAATTTGGGTGATCAAACGGTGAACTTCGGCCCAAAAATCGCTCAAAACCGGACAACTCCAGAACACATGTAGGAGCGTCCCCTCCTCCGAGCCACAGCGCCAACAGAGCGGAGAAGAGGAAGGGAAAAACTTATGCAGCTGGGATGGAACATGATACCATCTAGTGAGGATCTTGTAACCCGCCTCTTGGTACTTACACACCACCAAGCTCTTATGGGCAAGTTCCAAGATCTGAGCACAATCAGTGTCCGACAAGGACAGATTAAGATCTACTTCCCACTTACTCAAGAAAGAGGGCCTGTGGTCCGGAGGGGGGGAGACCAGTAACCGATAGATATCAGACAGAGAGTGGCGGAGGAGACCGGAGCCAGTACAAGCCTTCTCGAAGCCCGTAAGGGGTCTATCAAAAGTGGCTTGTTTCTTTTTTCCGTGAGTGGCAAGTTGCCGCTCACGGAAAAAAGTAAACTGGCGGTCTACATAGACCTTCATTGTGAGGGGGCGGATTATGACGTGTGAACGGGGCTATAAGTGGATTGGGTTTCTGTTTTTCAGGTCCTTAAGCACAGGCGTGAACCTAGAGTCAGACTACATGAACACGACCATAGTCTGTCTGCAAATACATACCTCCCAACCGTCCCGGATTCTGCAGGACATTTGCAGATTTGGGGTCCTGTCCTGGTCGGCGGGATGTATGTCCCGGTTTCCACTCATCTGCGTCCGGAGGCGGACAGCTCTTGCTTCACCGCTGCACTGCAACCCCTGGAGCTGTAGGCGCAATGTGATGACATCACTCACATTGCACCTTCAACTCTGTGACTGAGACTGTAAGAGCATCAGGGGGGCGAGGAAAGGTAAGTATCGGGATACTTGTAGGTATGGGGATAGAGATGAGGGGGGACATGAAACTGGGGGAGAGATGGAGGGGGGAGGAACTTAATACTGTGGGACAGTTGGAAGGGAACATATTGTGAGGTCATATAATTTGCGTTCCGCTCCGGATTAGGCCCAAATGAATGGACCTAATCGGGAGGGAGCTTCGCACTGCGGACTTCACTGCTGAGTCAGCCGCAGAGTCCGCGGAAAGAAGGATCATCTCGCTTCTTTTTTCCGCTACTAGCTAGTAGTAGCAGGCGCTAAGTGGCCGGCCGCTGGCAAAGTCTGTGTTCCGGCCGCTTCCATTCATTCCTATGGGTGCGTGCTATTCGAAACGGGAGTTTCGAATAGTACTGGCTCATCTCTACTGATCAGTAATAACTATGGACGTCTGTAGTGGGCTCTAGAAATGAATGGGTCTGTGTACTCTCTATAGCGACAATATACTGAAAATAAGTACAGATGATCAAAGATCACTGGATCACTCTGCGACTCTTTCACTAATGCAAGTGAATGGAGTAGTATTGTGTCCCTGAATAGTATTAGAGACCTAGAAAAAAAGATGACTGATGGATTTTTTACATTAGTAATGTAGTTGTGTGGAAACAGGGTTATCAGGTTACAGCCATGTACCCCTAGACTAGGACTACATTCACACCTGCACTGTTATAGGAACAGAACAATAAAACAATAGCCCTTTTTAATTGGGCCAAAATATTTGGGTGAAAAAGGTAACCCTAGTGACCCTGTGGGTGCAATATTACTATAGTTGGTACTTTAACTAATGGGCACACAGAGGGAGCATTATTATATGGGGTGCACTATTACGTTGGGTGACACGGTTTCCGCTGTCATCATGTGTGATACTGATTACTGTAGGGGGCACTATCTGTGTAGTATTGGAATTTTCAGGGAGTCTATATGTATGGCACTATTACAGTATTTAGGGTGCAGCAGTAGGATATCATTGATGGAGGGGATGATGAAAATGTGAGAAACTTAAGATGTTTATGGCAGTGCACACCATGACCAGTTGGCCATTTTCCCTGTCAGAGTGTGTGGTTTGGTTGGGACAGGTGTGGTAAGAGTTGAGCTGCGTACGTAGTGGTAGTATACCCCTAGCGCTCTGTTGTCCACCGCTGTCCATTTGGTCTCGTGCTGTGGCCTTGCCCCCAGAAGTCTTGCACCCCACACTGCTGAGGACAATCAGTGGTGCATGCGTTAGTTTAGCAAATACATTGTTACTTTCGTGTCACCTTTTTTTGACAAAATTGGGCAGACTGGGGAGAGGGCACCTCAGGCCGCCAAATTTAGTATAACTCACTCCAAAAAGCTGATGAATTATACCTGAAACTGACCCCATCTCCTGAATGGCGTACATTTCACTTCTGGATGATAGAAGTGTGCCTGAATTATTATAAGGCTGGAGCCTCGATATAACTGAGGTGGATCTCTCACTAGCTTAGGACTTGAGTAAGACATGGATATCGAACTCTAGTCTTAAAGAGGACCTTTCCGGTCCTCTGGCACCTGTGGTTTTATATACCGCTAGAAAGTCGACACTGCACTGAATTCAGCAGACTATCGTCTTTCCCGTCATGTGCCCCTGGTGAAGAGCGATCGGTGCCATTACCGTAGCTCTTCAGTGGAACAGTAAGGAACGTCCCATCTGACAGTACAATGCTATGGACTGTACTGTCAGGAGGAGGGTTCCTCACAGACTGTCAGAAACGTTATGTGCCCTGGATAGCGCTTCACCAGGGGCACATAACGGAAACGCCAATAGTTTGCTGATTTCAACATACTGTCGGCTTTCTAGCGGTGTATAAAACCGCATGTACCTGAAGACATGAAAGGTCCTCTTTAATAATTCCCCCCAATATATGAAATGGACAGATCATAAAACTGTACAAATCTGCTTTTGACCTTTCTGGTACACTTTTTAGTGTTGAACCGTTGCTGAATTTCCACAATAAATAGAACCTACTCTGACACCAGGCATGCTACAGTCATTCTTATGTGTGTACATGGCTTTACATAGCGATCGCAGCTATACAGTACAGACCTGACAGTGGAGATTAGATGTAGATTCACACCTGCAATGCTTTTGACAATAATCATAACATTTTTGTCTTCTAGTGACCCTGCTTTGCTTTGGATCTCTAAGGGTATGTTCACCAAATTCCGCCGTGTGAACTTCTGTGCGGCTAGCCACGACTGGATGCCGATGCAGTGCACCAGCATTCAGGCGCAGCATCCCGCTCCTGATTAGGCCTGGATGAATGGGCATAAACAAGAGCGTGTCTCAAGCTGTGGATTCTGCGTCAAGGTAGGGCATGTCGCTTATTTTTTCTGCTTACTAGCTAGCGAGGAAAGAAAGCAAGGCGTTTTGCAAGCGGATTTTGAGGCAGATTCCGCAATCCTCCGATGTAGTTAAAATGTGAGTCAGTGATACCGCATTATGTGGCATTGGCCAGCCGTCTAATCCTTCAGTGTCTTACTATTGAAGAAAATACATTTTGGATGCTCTACTGCCTGGTTACTATAAAAACAAAGCTGTGATGGCCGCCTATGGCTATCACCTTTAACCCTTCTATGATTATAACCTCAAGGACAATAGCTCATATTAAACAAATCAAACAGGATGAAGTTGGATGAAGACACAGGTCAATCATGTCCAACCTGTAGTCAGTGCTGATCCAGAGGAGGCCGATAGCAATTGCCCCATGTAAGGGGAAAACATTCCTGCTCTACTCTAAATCCAGAAAGCAGTATAAAACCCTGGATCATCTTGTCTTAATCAAAAATATAAAATCCATAACTAGAGATGAGTGAACAGTGAAATATTCGAGATTCCATATTCGTTTCGAGTAGAGCCTCAATATTCGACTACTCGATCGAATATCGAATCCCATTATAGTCTAAGGGAAAAAATGCTCATTTCAGGGGAAACCACTATTCGACTAAAGGAGAGTCACCAAGTCCACGAGTAGCAGGAGGAGAGTGTTTAGGAGGCGTGCTGTGCAGTTAAAGCGCACAGACCCCATTATAGTCTATGGAGTCCGTGCGCTTTAACTGCACAGGGCTTGCAGTTGCGCTGATAAAAAGTAAGCTCCCTCGTAACAGCAAGCTGCCAGCTCTCCTGACTAGCAAAGATGAGCCTGCGGAAATCAAAGCTGGTTCTGCAGCAGGCTCGTCCTTGCTAGTCGGGAGAGCTGGCAGCTTGCTGTTACGAGGGAGCTGACTTTTTCTCATAGGAATGAATTGACCAGCGTTGATTGGCCAGTGTACAGCATTTGGCCAATCAACGATGGTTCTGCCGGAGGCTCGTCTGTGAGGAGGCGGAGTCTAAAATCGGTCCACAATGGAGACTGCTGTGTCCGATATTAGACTCCGTCTCCTCACAGACGAGCCTCCGGCAGAACCAGCGTTGATTGGCCGAATGCTCTACACTGGCCAATCAACGCTGGTCATTTCATTCCTATGAGAAAAAGTAAGCTCCCTCATAACAGCAAGGTGCCAGCTCTCCCGACTAGCAAGGACAAGCCTGCTGCAGAACCAGCGTTGATTTGCCAAATGCTATACACTGTATAGCATTCGGCCAATCAACGCTGGCTCTGAGTTTAATATTTACTGTGAATAGCTAGTAGTATTTGATCGAGTACGAATATTTTGAATACTGTAGTGTTCGATCGAATACTACATGCTCATCTCTATCCATAACCTATATTTTTTCTTGCAAGAAAGGCACCCAGTCTGTTTTTGAGCTTGCACAATGGATCCAGCATCACATCCACCTGTGGCAATGAGTTTCCTAGTCTCACGGCTAATGAACTGCATTTGTAAAATGTTTTTCTCAAAGTGCAGGGAGCATTGTGGAAAGGGAAAGTTAGTGATATCTATACAAGTGCTTCTCCCCAACACCCACTAGCATCAGTTGTTTTTTCATGGGAAGCCAATTCACATTTCAGTACATTTTTGGCATGTTGGAGGAAACCCATACAAACTCCATGTTCATGTTGATTTTTGTTGGATTTGAACCTAAGACCCCAACTCTAAAAGAGCATCACACATTTAGCTACTCTATTTCTGTAACTGTGAAGCTAAAGAACCTATGTAGAGCAGCAGTGCTACACTGTTTCCATAGCACCTATTCTCCTCTATTGGAGTTATGGGCTGTTCCTATAAATCCTGCCCAAGATGTCAGGATAGGGAGAAAGGTACTAAGCTTGGAGATACATAGACCTGTTCAGGGCTTTCGAAGAAAAAAAAAACTATTTAGATACTTTTAATGAACAATATTTCAGCTTTAAAGCAATAAACATGGATACCAAACAAGAAATAAATTCACTTTAATGTTTTGTAAATTCAAAGGAAAAAAAATGGAATACAATTTGGAAACTGATCCGTAACATAAAAGAACCCAACAGATCCTTGTAAGGGAGCGTTCACACTACCGTTGGTACATGTCGGGTTTTGCTGTCCACTTGAAAAATCTTTGCGAGCGGACACATAAGGACACCCACAGACAGTAAAAGAACACATTTAAACCAATGCAAAATGTAACGAACACAGCTAGTGTCTGATGCTAATGTCCGTGCAAGATTTTGCGCGGACATTAGCAGCGGACACTAGCTGTCAGACACCGACGGTAGTGTGAACGCTCCCTAACTGTAAAGGCTTGCGTTAAGATGTCTGTCAAAGCAGAGCTTGCAAAAACTTTTTCTTCTGGGATTTTTGATAGAATCCTGAAGGAAGAAGGAACCTCCGATGAAACTGTGATCATAGGCTTAAACATGTTATGATTCCAGAAAATTATTGATCAATTTTTATTCAGTTTTTGGATGACAGGATGAACAAAAATGGCAATTTTAGCGTTATTTTCTAATTTTGTGTAAAAATTTGTGTAATTATATTATATGTCACGTTGTTGCAGACATGGTGATATGTGTAGCATTTTTTTTTATACAATATTTTATTAATATTATTTTTTTAACCCCTTCCCGACATCCGCCGTAATAGTACGGCGCTGCCAGGAAGGGCGTACCGCAAATCGCCGTACTATTACGGTGGCTGCATGGTGCGCACACAGAACCTGTGTGCGCACCATGCGCTGCGGGTGTCAGCCGTAATACACGGCTGACAATGCCCTGTAACACCCGCGGTCGGAACCGGGTCCGATCTCGGGTGTTAACCCCTGAGATGCCGGCGGTCAACATGACCACCAGCATCTCGAGGGGTGCCGGTGTTCGTAGGGGGCAGCCCGGGGTCTGATCAGTGACCCGGGTCTGATCAGTGACCCCGGGTCTGATCAGTGACCCCGGGTCTGCCCCATCACTTACCCCGTCCTCGTACCTGGTTGATCCTGCCGTAAAGGAAGCTGTCAGCCTATGCGTCTACACAGGCTGACAGCTTCCTATACTCTGCAATACACGTGTAACACATGTATTGCAGCGTATGTGTAGTGAAGCAGCGATCAGCCGATCACTGCTTCAATCCCCCATGGGGACAGAAAAAAAAAAAGTTTGAAAAAAGTTAAAATAAATAAGTTTAAAATAAATTAGAAATAAATAAAGCCCCAAAAATCCCTTTTTCCCCATATAAAATGTTTTATTATGTAAAATAAAGAAAAAAAGAAAAAAACATTACATATTTGGTATCGCCGCGTCCGTAATAACCTGAACAATAAAATTAAAACATTATTTAACCCGAACGGTGAACGTCATAAAAAAACGTAGAAAACCGCACAAAATAATGATTATTCACCACCTTTCCCTTACAAAATGTTCAATAAAAAGTAATCAAATGGTCAGATGAAAACCAAAATGGTACCAATAAAAAGAAGAGGTCTTCCCGCAAAAAATAAGCCCTCAACCAGCTCTGTCTAGCGAAAAATAAAAATGTTATGCCTTTCAGAAGATGGTGATGCAAAAATAATAGTTTTTTTCCCTAAATTGAATTTTATTCTGCACAAATAGCAAGGCATTAAAAAATAATATAAATGAGGTATCGCCGTAACCGTACCGACCCGCAGAATAAAGGTAACATGTTACTTATGTTGTACGCTGCGCGGGGAAAAAAATAAATGCTAAAAAGCAATGCCAGAATTGATGTTTCCTTTTACATCCCACCCAGAAAGAGTTAATAAAATGTAGTCAATAAGTTACAGGCCCCAAAATGGTGGCATTGGAAAGCACATCTAACACTGCAAACACCAAGCCCTCATATGGCCAGATTGCCAGAAGATAAAAATAAAAATCTAGCTTGTACAATGTGAAGACAAAAACCCCAAAAGTCGCCAAATCATTAGGACATAAGTGGCTGCGACTAGAAGGAAATGTATAAGCGGTGCGAGTGTTTTCAGGGGACCCCCCATATTTAGAGCTTATGAGGGATAATACACCAGCGCTGATCCCCCAGAATGCCCCTCTTCCCCGTCCGTGTCATAAGAGCTAGTGGGAAAATAGAATGGGATTTGGTTTACCCAATTTACTCCGCACAGCTTACACATTCACTTCGGGGTTACTAATGCTCACTACATCACTTGATAAATTCTTTGAGGGGTGCGGTTTTCAAAACGGGGTCACTTTCTAGAGGTTTCCACTGTTTTCACACCTCAAGGGCTTTGTAAATGCGACATGGTTCCTGAAACTGATCACAGCCAGATCTGCCCTCTAAAAGCTCTTTGGCGCGCCTTCCCTCCTGCGTCTCGCTGTGCGTCCATATATTAGTTTACACCCACAAGTGGGGTACTATGGTAGTCGGGAGAACTTGCCTAACAAATTGTGGGATGCATTTTCGCCTTTAACCCCTTGTGAATGTGCAAATTCTAGGGCTAAACGAAAATATTAGTAAAATAAAATCAAATTTGAAAATTTCACCTCCATTTTGTATTAATTCCTGTTAAGCACTTATAGGGTTAAATTACTAGGTATATGTTGACTTGGCTTATTTAAGGGGTGCAGTTTTGAAAATGGGGTGATTTATGGGGGCTTTAATACAAGGGTCTTTCAAAACCCCTTCATAACTGGATTAGTCCCTTAAAAAATGGGTTTTGGAAATTTCTTGAAAATTTTGAATATTGTTTCACTTGTAAACCTTCTAATGTCCGTAAAAAATAAAAGGGCGACTAAAGTTTGATGCCGACATAAAGCAGAGATCTGGGACATGAGATTTATGATATAATTTTGGCGGTCTGACTATCTGTATGTAATGCACATCATTTCAGACTTCATAAAATGCATATTTTTCAAAATTTCCACCAAATTTCCTATTTTTTCATAATTAAACACAAAACATATCTACCAAAATTTACCACTAACATGAAGTACAATGTGTTACAAAAAAAACATTCTCAAAATCACTTTGGTAAGTTAAAGCGTTCCAAAGTTATTGCCACATAAAGTGACACATGTCAGTTTTGAAAAATCGAGCTTGGTCAGGAAGTCAAAAAAAGAAGTCAAAAAGTGCCATCGGCGGGAAGGGGTTAAGTCCCCTAGGGTGCTTTACCACTAGGGGGCTCGATCACCTGTACAATACTCTACTGCAGTGTATTGTGCCTCTTAGACTTGGTTCAAATTTACACTGGGCTTCCTGTTGGAACTGAACGAACAAGGCATCTTAAGAGTAAAACAGCCACGAGTGGTGTTATTTTTGTTGCGTTTGATCGCACAGGATCGCACAGGCTGTGCTTCTGCGTCCGCGTGTCCTCCATTACATACCTGTACCTGAAAATGCAAGAAGGGGTTAAACTTTAATAAAAGATCTGACAGATGGCAGTAAGGAAAGAGAAAATGTAAAGTGGTATTTTGGTGTAAGGTTGTGGATTTGGAGCTCTGTTGTACAAGTAATGTTCCTTTGTTCCTTTGTTGCAGTTTGTTCTAAAAATTCCCACAGCTTGTTATCCAAATGGCATAGCAGTAGTTTTCTATTTGATTGTCCTCGAAGCAATCATCAAATGCTATATACTGCCAACCAAGTACAATGCGGGGCCTCACATTCTGAAGCATTGTGTATATAACATGTTCACAGCTGCCCATGACACAATAAATTGTCTTGCATATAACACTTTAGTCTGTTAGGAAATATTGAGTTAGCAGAGGTAGCTCCTTGTTCAGGATCCTCGTCTCTTGACATGAATGAGGTGCATGGCTATGAAGGGTGCAGTGGTTGAAGATGCTACTGGGGCCTGGACCCTAAGGGGGCCCCAAATGACCTTCTACCACAAAAAATTTACCACTGATATAAATGACACAAGGTAGGGGCCCTATTACAGATGTTGCATTGGGACCCATAAGCTTTGAGTTATGCCTTTGGCACTGTGTAATGTTTAATTTTCCCTGTGGTGGCGCTACAGGGAACTTGAACATATACTGTCATTTTCCCCACAGAATAAAGCTGCTCTCTAGAGATTTCAGCAGGGGTACACTTTGTGATCTGCTTATTGTCAAATCATCTTTACCTAAGGTATTGTTCTAAGCAGACAACCCCATTATTATATTAATAACTTCCCCTGAGTCCCTATGTAGTGTTCTGGTCCTGGCTCCAGCGCCGCTCCTTCCATGAGGCGACCTGAAGCGACCACTTCAGGCGGCGCTATGCCAGGGCCCCGGGGAGGGCGGCATTTTTGCTGACCTAAGCCAGTCCAGGACAAGCTGTCCTGGACTGGCTTAGGGTCACCGTCACTGAGCGGTGGATTGGGAAGGCCGCTGGAGCCCCCATTGGGGCGGCTTTCTGACGTCTGCCTCAGGCGGCACAAACCTATGGTTCACCCCTGCCTGGCTCCATATGGTAGTCCTCACTGATGCTATGTTCTCTGTTCCCTCCTTCCCCTTGTTGTTCCCCCTGTGTTTTTGTTTGTCTTTGTATGTCAATACTTTGTCTATCCTTCTCCTTTTTCCTGTTAACTGAATATGTCCGCCTTTGACAGTCCACATCCTTCCCCTGAACATTCTCATTGTATGCTGCCTATATCTGATACTGGATTCGTAGCTCAATGCCTGAATATTCTCTTGGTTCCACATGCCTGCGGCTCCGGTTTTATTCTGCATTATTTTGCACTATTTCTGTATTTCTCTCTGTTACTTTATAGAAATTCTTTAAAGGGGTTTTCAGGGCAATTTTTATTATTTTTTTTAAAAGGTCTGTTAGTGCTATCAGAGGGTTAATAAGCGCACTTAAATACCTCTCGCATTGTTTTGAGAGAATTCTGAATTTCTCTGTGAGTTCATGGTGTCCTCTCCATTTGTTTACATGGGTAACTTCCTACTGTCTTAGCCTACAACTACCATGATGCATTGGAGTTGCCTGAGATCCCCCCTCACATCCTCTCCACCCCCCATTTCCCTAACTAGCCTGAGGACTACTAGCCCTACTTACCTAACTAGTTCAGTCCTCCAACCCCCTCCCCATCATATTACCTGGAGATGATTTTGGGGTGCCGCTGTCCCCTCTTCTGCCTGCACCTGGGATCCAGAACTGGCGTCTGCGCAATAGAACGCCGACAGAAGCCACACATGTGCAATATAAGGCTGCTTCTTTTTGTTTCTGCCAGCGTTCTATTGCGCAGGCTCCGGCTCCCTTGTGAAGGAATCAATGCCCAGAAGAAGAAGAGGAAGTGAGCGTAGGTGAATATGAGGGGGGGGGGGGGGGGAGAGAGGAGTACTGTTGACCTCCCATCTCTGGAAATGCTTAAACGGAACGTCACCAGGAAATCAGAAGATGTGCTTGGGGCACCCAAGGCATATGGTTAACTGAACATTTTTTTATAGGAAGTAAAATAGAAGTTGGGGGGAGGGGGTTTAGCTTAGTCTGAAATAATAAAATTTTAATAAAAATTTGATTATACATATTTTTCTTGTGGACAATGAATGCGTTTAGCCATCTGAATGTCAAGGCAAGTTATAGTTAAAGGGAGCCTGTCAGTAGTTTTGACTGTGCACCAAGACGTCAATGCCAGAGACTACGTTTGGTACTTGTAGGAGCGCCAAATTAAAATGTTCCTTTCACAGTCGTGTTACTTCTGAAACCATCTAGCTAGGTATGTTTCACCAGGTTGCCAGGACTTTGCCAGTGTTTTGTGATAGATTCGGGGAGATGTGTCTGTAGCTTGGCTCACTATGCTTGATAGGTCTTCTCCCTATATGTGTATAGCCAGATATGTCTTCCTCCTAGTACCAGCTCTTCGTCCCAGGTTAGACAGAAAAGACTCCTTAAATGGAGTCTATAAAGTCTATATGGAGGACTGTAACTTTTTTGAAAATGATAAAATGATTACATCCAGGTCCTGCTACCTCTTTAAGCAGAGCTGTAATCTTTCACGGCAGAGAATCAAGTTCATGCCCTGAAGCATTTAGAAAATGGGAACATCTTTGGAAGGCAATCTTTTTAGCTTTCATTAAGTATTTACTGAAGTGGAAGTTGGAGAGGTCTGTAGAATACAAATTGCGATATGGTCATTATTTATGCACATCCTATTGTACATAATTAAAAACGGTGCAGTATTCTCCGTTATAATTCCTTGAGAGTTATTGAAGCTGCCAAGGAATATAGCTACAGTAGAGCAAGCCTAAGTTTTATTCATTTTGATTTTATAACACAGCAGACCTGAGCAGACATTAACCTCTTTTTACTGTCATCACAAGTGTCATGTTGGTAAGAAGCAATAGATTGGAGCATTATGCCTTTCAAGTTGCGATTGCCAATACAATAGATGCCCAGGAACCCGCTTACGATTAATTTTACCAGGGCAAGTTGCGGCCGACCAGGCACACAATGGCTGTTGCAGGGGATCTTAGTATTACATGATGGCCATTCAGATGAATGAGAGTCCAAGTAATACAAGGATTCATTATCCATTGAAATGAATAGAAAAGATGGAATTCTCTGTAATGTACTCGTATGTAAGGACACTCTTGGATTTCCACGCATGTGTAGGGATGTTTTGACAGGATCTGGGGACATGCTTGGTCCTATTTGTCAGATCGATATTGATTTGATATTGCTTACTGTAAAGCCAGGCCATGCACATAACACTGCTGACAGCTATGTCGCCCAGCTCTCCTACACTCAGCAAGCACATATACTGAATAGAAGAGGAAAGAAGGTTGCAGCTAGACGTGGCTGGTGGTGGCTTATCCCCCATGAACAAATGTCGGGGACATGTTGGGTTTTTCTGTCTGCTTGAAAAGTCGGACATCTTTACATGCAGACAGTGAAGGAAGGGCATGGAGTGCAAAAGAACGCACCCAATGCCCATTTAAATAAATGACAGGTGTCACGGACACAGCTAGTGTCTGCTCCTAATGTCCGTGCCAGATTTTGAGCGGACACTAGGAGCGGACACTACCTGTCGGGCACCGACGGTAGTGTGAACGCCCCCTTACCCTTCGTTCACATCTGCGTATTCCGTTCGGGGAGATGGCATGGGAACCCCCCCGAATGGAATACCGAACGCAACTGCAAGCAGTGTGCAGTGAAAGCACACGGACTCCATAGACTATAATGGGGTCCATGTGCTGGAAGCACGCTGCCCGTACGAATCATGCGGACATGAAAGTAGATTGTGAATTACTTTCCTGTCCGCATCATCCCTGTGGAGATCTGGCAGTGAGCACATGGACCCCTTTATAGCACTTGCTGTTGTGTCATTTTGAGCTATCCAGTAAGACTGGTTACTACACTAAGATTGCATTACATGAGTATAGTGACTTGGCATCAAGCAGGGATATTTAGTAAGGTTAGGTAAGGTCCTACAGAATTAACACCCTCAAATAGCGTGAGAGCTCAGATGGCATGTTTGGCAAGCGGTAAACATAAATTCATTATTAGAGGCTTTTCAAATAATTTGTCTTATTAATAGTCCGCATAGCTTTTAATATATTCATAGGGGTTCCACATTTATGAAATAGGCTTTCCTGGACTAAGTGGTTTCAGCATACCAATACAGTCATACTGCATTGTACTGCAATTTTACCTCCTGAGTATACAGCAGTTTTAGCCATATCCAAGCCCTACTATAGGAAGTGCCCAACAAAATCAAAGGACATCAACTGGCTTCTATGGACACAGTGAGATTCCTGTGGGATATTAGCATGTACAGGAAGAATAACCAAGGACTGTTGGAACATAACAGCCAAGTTGTTAAGACTAGCAAGTACGACGATAGTCCTATATTGCTGTGAAATGTGCCTAAATGACTTAGAGTCTACCTAGGATCTGGAATGGAGGGAATAGATCTCTAGTGTAAGTCATTTTAATACAAGTTGGGCCATGAAGGCTCATCTATGATCCTCTTCATTTACGCTACACCCCCTTTTTTACAAAAAAAGTGGAGTAAGTGGTGGAAATATTGCAAAAAGCCAATATTTTTGTCTCCATTTTTATGCAGAAAAATTGGTATAACAATATTGGTAACTTTTAAACCTAAAATTGTATTCGGTCACGAACCAGGGAAAATGGCCGGTCGTAAAGTGTTTAGGGTCCAATGGCAAATACTGCCCAAACAACCTTTTAGTTGGTTGTCTCTAGCCCACAAGTATTTTGATTGAACGTCTCATTTCTATTATAAAACAAATGTTTCCAGTCTTTATGATCTCTCTTACATTAATATTTCAAGCTCTATGCATTTCATAAACTACAGTGCAGTAACATGACTACACTCCCTCTTAGATAAAACTGATACTTGTAAATATCTAATTTGAGACATTTATTTACCACCATATATTCTTTGCTGGTTTGCCTGGACAGGAATACTGGTAATTAGAAGTGATATTGTTTTATGATATAACTGTAACATTTTCAGCAAGCTTTTAACAGTCATGGTTTGGGACAAGTGGCTGACAATACATCTGACAGGTTAATAGCTGGTGAGAAAGTGTTTACTGTCTATGCTATAAAAGGGTTTATTTGCAATTTTATTGCTTGCCCTCCTATATAGTTTATATTCCAGTTATATATTTCTAAACTCTGTAATCTAACACAGAAAATGGACGTACATCTAAACTTTATGTTTATTATGTTCCACAGTAAAAAAAATTTGGTTTCTTTTTGATCCGTCAGGGTATAACTATCGATAAGGAACACATGTGGCTCCTATGCGGCCCTTTAAGCAGAATAAATATTAACTTTACTAAACTTGTAAAGTATGATCCGAACTTTCTGGTGTTGGAAGACATTTGTAATACCAGCGCTCTGTACTTAATGACATACTGCCTATCCCTGCAGACCTAGCCACCCGTTTACATTTATATGCACTCCTCTTTCTTTAAAGGTGTTGTGCTAACTGTAGAAGTTGTCCCCTGTTGGTAGGTGACTACTCAGACCTAGCTCTGCTATCTCCAGCACTTCCATAGAAAGTGAATGGAGTGGCAGGCTGAATGCTTGGCCTGCTGCTTCACTGAGGATTAGTGAGGGTTTAAGCGGTCAGACCCCCACTGATCATGAAGTTATCCCCTACCATTTTGATTGGGGATAACTTCTAAAGTTGGTACTACCCCTTTAGGGATTAGTGTGCATTCCTGCTAGGATTCCTTCTGCCAATCCCTGTCTGCCTGTGTGTATAAGTCTTCTGCTGTAGACACATGCTGGCTGAGCAGTGTTTCAGTTGTCTGTTTCATTACTTCTGCTACCTGTGGTCCAGGGCTTCTGTTATGAGTTTTTGGCATACTGTTCCCACACTTTTCTACCTGTCCTGATATCCTGCTTTAGACTCCTGTTTTAAAGTTTTGGTGTTCAACTACCTGTTAACAGTCCTGAACTCCTGTCTAACTTCACTCTGTGCATATGTTCAGTCTGTTCTCATTTTAGCCTGTATTCACACTATGTGTTATGCCTGATTTTGTGGTGCACCATACTATACAACTTGACTAGTCTGGGACCATGTCAGAAAGCAGTGTCCTAGCAGACTGTAAGCAATCCAATCCCCAATGGTGGTTAAAAGGTGACTACAGAGAAGTCTGCTTAGACAATGCCCTTACCCCTGGTTCACATTAGCATTTGGATTCCGTCCGGGAAGTCAGCATGAGGACCCACCCGAACGGAATACAATTGCAATTGCAAGCGCTGTGTAGTTAAAGCACATGGACCCCATAGACTATAATGATTCATGCGGGTAGTGCACGGCAAGCACATGGACCCCATTATAGTCTATGGGGTCTGTGTGCTTTTACAACATAGCGCTTGCAATTGCAATTGTATTCTGTCCGGGGGGGTCTCCATGCGGACTCTAACCGGACGGAGTACATACGCTAATGTGAACCGACCCATAGGTTGTATTTATCTGACCAAGTTTTAGCTTTGAAGCTCAGCCTGTGTTGGCCGACTTACTGGCCTGCACCTTATGCTGGGAGAGAGGAACTTCTAGCAATATTGTTATCTATAATGCTAGGGGTCCCTGCCTCCCAGCGACATACTCTCCTGTACTATAATCACTATGGGGCAGTATATCGCTGGGAGACAGAGACTATAGATAACTATATTGCTAGGAGTGTATCTCCTGACGTACTGTTCAGGATGGTATATCTGGCCAACATACGGACCAAGTTTCACGACTCAAATGCGATTGCATGAACGTACCATTAGAGATGGACCTAAGTCAAATGGTTTGGTGGCACAGTGGGTCCACAACCTGCTACCCATTACAACATATAGATACGAGTGTTCTGAGATTAAATCCTAAATCTGTGCTCCAAAGTACAAAAACATTTCAGAAAATTGGTATTTAAATGAGTTATATATCCAACTATTTAAAGGTTATGCACCAAAAGAACTGTCCAGTTCCTCTTATCCTGAGAACCTGAGTAAAGCTTGTGATAAAATATTTCCACTTAAAATAACAAAGAGTATCATCTTCAAGCTCAACTTTCTATACATGGCCTTTTCTATCACCATTTTTGCATTACTCTGTATTGATTTATTTTATACTAGAACAAATGTAAAAGATGCTAAAAGACATTTTTGTTCTTTTACCCTATTCTGTATTAAAGTCGAATAAAGCCAGTAAGAAATATAAATTGTTATGCAAACTTCTCACCCCTTTGACTGTGGCAACTGGCTGTAGTAGAACTCCATGTATGGAAGAGGACAAGAACATTAAGGGCCTGTTCACATGGTAGAATCTGGCACTGATTCTGTATTTAATGGGAGGCAGAGATTAGAACAGGTTATCAAAAAAATTACCTTGTTGTCCACCTCAAATTCCTCTTAATTTTCCACTGTCTGAATATAGCCTAAGTCTATCTTTTTTTTTTTATTAAACCCTTTCCCATTGTCAGCTGTCAGATGAAAGTATAAGAGTCTAGAAGGAAAGACTGTTCCAGGATTTACAAACATTTGAGCAAGAGCAAGAAATAAGAGAGAATTGAAAAACCCTTTACAAGAATTAAATAGCTCCAAATATCAGGGTGGTCAGATCATAGATTTATATCTGAGGGACTTGTGGAGGTAAGTTTGAAAAGACCACAAGAAACAAACTTAAATCCAATGTGACTAAAAATGATGCTGTTGGAATAACTAACAGGTCTTTCTGGCCTGGATGAAGGACATAAATCTGCAAAGTTCAGTTATATGAGTTGTGCCTTAAAGAGGATCTTTCACCACCTACATCATCGTTTAATAGGTGCTGCTCCACTGATTCTGGCACAGTTTGAATTTTTTCTCTAGCCCCTACCATTCCCGAGCAAGTTTTGGTGCCTGATATGCTATTTAGACTCTGTGCTGTCAGGAGGGTGGTGTCAGGCAGGAGCAGACAAGGGCTGTGATTCTGAGCTCAGACACTGGCTACCCCTGATTATAGATCTGAATCATGCCCCCTGCTTAACACTGCCCACCTGATATTAGAGAGCTGAAATAGCGCATCAGGCACCAAAACTAAATTCATATGTTACTCAGGAACGGTGGGGGCTAGAGAGAAAATTCCAACTGTGCTGGGTTCAGTGGAGCGGCACCTGTTTACAGATGCTAAGAACTTGATTAGGTGAAGGTGGTGAAAGGTCCTCTTTAACCCTTAAATACTATCATGGTGTCTATCATAATGATATGTGTATGGTAGTGGTGTATGATAGACACCATGATAGTACTTAATGGTTAAAGAGGACTTTTTCCAACCTCCACCAACTCATCCTTTATTAGATGCTGCTCTCTGAGTGTGGTGTAGTTGGAGTTTTTCCTGAGCAATTGGTACCATTAATTTCAGCACAGTTATATGCTCTGTCTTACTACTCCAGCCTAGGACCTGTGAGAAAAAAATCCAATTGAATCGGGGTCAGTGGCGTGGCACCTATTAATTAATATAATGAGATGGAATTGGTGGAAGTGGTGAAAGGTCCTCCTTAAGTTTGTGAATAGCTGCAAAAGATATGGAGGAGGTGTCAAGGTTTTGGTCTGCAACATATGGAAATCCCTCAGGATCTACAAAACTGACTAACTCCTGCAACACCATCTTACCAAAAAAACTGTGACCTAGATTGGGAAATTAAATATTGGCATATCTAAAATCTAAGAAAGTGATCTTAAGATATAGGAGCCTTCCATTTGAATCAACTGTAGTGTTCAGAATCTGCAGTTCAGTAGAACTGTGGTAGGCAATTGATACACACTTAGATTTACGGTGAGGGTTGGTAGCCTGACACCACGTGTTATAAAACTTACTGTAAGACTTGATGACTGAAGAAGGTTTAAAATGAGTTTCTCGAAGTAAGGCAATCGTAACATGTTAACTCTGCCATAATGAAAATTCATCAGTACATCCACCCCATGTGACCCTAGCCATATAGTGCCCACATATTCAGCACCATTGTGGGACTTTTAGATGGATATAAATCATGTCATTAAAAAGAAAACTTGTAAAAAATCAACAAAATAGTATGAAAGTGTCAAAATGACAAGACAATGTCTGTGTCTAAATTCCATGCTTGTTCTAAATTCCATCCTCCTACCGCTCACTATTTAATTAGGCAACTTTTATATTAGATTAGGAATAATTGATTGCACAAGTAATTAAGAAAGTTATAAACAACTCACACAGCTTAATTAAATGCAATCGCCTAAGGTTATTTTTTGCTATTCAGCCACCACTCTTCAACTTATATGTTAATACTTAAAGTAGCGAAGATTGTCTATCAAAGATACTTCCATTTTGTAAACGCTTTAGGCACAGAACTTGCTCTTCCTGCGGAGAATCATTTTAGCTTTACCTGGCAATATCCTGGTGTGAAACCCAGGAGGCTCTCAGATTGCTGCATTTATCGCTCTAGCACCCATGGTGATAAAAAAGAATGCCAAGAAACTTCAACTGCAAAGTCAAAGAAGAGAGTCCTACATGGATTGCAATATGTTGTGTTAGCAACTATAGAAATCACTGATAATATGGCTCATATCAGCTAAGGTCATTACAGAAAATCAGAGGCATGTTATCTAAGGTCAGCATCAATAATACACTCTTATAGCGCAGGAACTTATCGTTTTAATTGTTTATCCTTTAAAATATAGAAAAAAGTTCATATCAACATTTGAAGATTCTGATTAATAGAATTTAAAGGGAATGTGTAAGCAGTAAATTACCTATTATTTATGTCACATTTTCTTAAAAATTATTTTAAGAATTATCGGTGATTTTTGAAAATTGTTCATGTCACTATTAATATTTAAAAAAGTTGAAATATTGTAGTTTTCAGTGTTGTTACTTTGTCTCATTATAGGATGACTTTTCCTGTCCTGTGGAGATCACTTCTCAGCAGTCATCTCATTATCATCACAGGCAGGATTACTTTGAAAGGTAACACAGGATCTGCCACACAGGATCTGCAACCCCCCCCCCCCCCCAGCAAAAAGGCTAGGTTCACCCCTGACTCTACACAGCATGTAGTCCACAAATTGTTCCAATTCTTGGACTCCACGCTGCGTAGTGATTAACCCCCTCCCCCCCACTGGTGTCCGCTTACCTGGAGCTCCCTGTTCTTCTTGGTCCGGTCTTCAGAGCGCCCCCACGTAGGACGTAGGCACATGGGTGCGGGCCTGATTACGTGGCCACGTTACCCGGCATGTGGGAAGAAGGGGGCGGGCAGCGTTAGCAGGCAGAGAGCAGACAGGGAAAGGACCTGCTCTCTGCGAAGCGTGAGGGGCGGCCGCTGGAGCAGCGCAGCGTCCACAGGGCCGCCCCAATCCACCGAGACGGTGACACTAAGCCAGTCTAGGACAGCTTGTCCTGGACTGGCTTAGGTCAGTAAAAATGCCGCCCTCCCCCAAGCCCCAGCATAGCGCCGCCTGAAGTGGTCGCTTCAGGTCGCCTCATGGGAGTTGTGGCGCTGGCCACATCTCACATCTCTCCTCCCTCTACAATGACATCTGTACAGGTCATACAAGTCGACAAGTCATCTCTCCAGACTACAGATTTCTATTATCCATGTGACTGCTGTAAATCATATCTCTAAATGCTGTTCATGCAGCTCAGGTAAGATGGTCCCCTGATATTTATGTGCAGAAAAATAGTTTTAAAAATCTATACTTGAAAATAAAAATAGATTGCAAAAAAAGATTAATTGCTATGTAGTAGAGGGGCTTGTGTAGGTTGTGTTTTATTATCATTTTACATTTGAGGCTAGGGTCACAGCTGCAGATCCATTCTGTGATAGACATAGGCACAACCCGAGGGACCCCATTGGCAATAATACGGGCCGTCAAGTGTCCAACCTTTTAAACTGAAATCACTGGACGGAAAAGTCGGGTTTGGAGGACTGGAGAATGGAGAAGGTAGTGGCATTGGGCTGAATGATAAGTTACAGTCCCTGCTTCTGTGAGCTCTTATGATTTTCCTAAAGAACCTTTCACAAGTTCAATTTCAGGAATTCAAATGAGCTGCTGTTGCTTTAAGGTATCTGTGCCCATCTTTGAAGCTTCTGCAGTCTCCAGGCCTCTCCTATGCTGATCCAATTATCAGCGGAGGTGGAATATTTAAACCCTATTCCTGCACATCCAGGTGTCTTCGCTTTGGTTGTACCTGGTATGGTTTCCATATCCTGATCGTTTGTGCTGGACTGCTCTATGTTGACCATTGGCTCATCACATGAAATCTGTTTATCTTCTGATTTTAGTTCTGATGTTCTCTCTCTGACTAACCTTTGGCTTGTTACTTGGTCTGCCTTACCTGTGTTAACATTACTTACCATATCCAATTTTTTTATTATATATCTGATATCTGGTCTATCTTCTTACCTAAGTTTAATAAAACTTCATCAAACAACAATTAAACAGTCATATAAATGTTTGCAAAAAAATACCATGTGTTAATTTATTTACCTAATAAATTCAACAGACCTCAGCCTTCCTTTATCCAACAACATTTGCTGGAGTAGTACCCCATAGACATACAGTAGTCAGCAAACTTTAACTATATGTAATAATATATATGGCCAACTTAAGTGACTTAAAAAGTACATAAAATTGATTAAGAAAAAAAGTTTCCTTCTTATGAACCACACTAGAACATTGGAAATTGACTGCTTCTGTAGGTTGCTTTTTAAATGTATGCATCAGATAAGGAGAAGATGCTGTAAGGAAATTGCTAGAAGAGCAATTCCCCAGTAGCTGCTGGTGAACACTGGCAGGAGTGAGCCCTAAGTGGAACCCTCCCCTTTCCCTACCTACTTGTCTCACTGCCCTAGGCGACAGAAGACAACTGGGAGACAGTCTCTTCTTAGATATAAGTGATGACACAGAATGCAGACAAGACAACAACAAAAAAGCGAGGTCTGCTAGCCAAGGGGCCGATAGAAATTGAGCAGAGCAGTACAAAATCAAAATCGGGGAGAATAGTCAAAAGTAAAGCTAGAGGTCAGGAATATATATAGAGATAACAACAACAAAGAGTAAATACCTAGCACACACAAAGCAATAGCAAGCAACAAGGTGAAATAATAAATAGGAAGGAAGAACCCGCCCCAGACTTGATAGGAAGATCGTCTGTCAATCACACAGGTAGGGTAAGATTAACTATTAAAGGAGCAGAGGGACATCAAGGTAAAGGAGATGGGTGTTGTGGAAAATTACAGAGGTGAGGGACAGTACAAGAGGAACCGAAATCAAAGAATCAAAGCCCAACACGTATCCTGCATTGTAGAATGGGGATGGCGCCGAAGTCTGGCTAAGCAAGGATGTTACAGACATATTCACATTACTTGACCTGATATGTTTTAGAAATGTTTATAAACGTAGCACAGAAAGAGATAGAAATCCTGTGATACAGCAGTCAATAGATTCTGTATAATAGTTATCCCACAGGTAGAAGATAGAGATGAGCGAGTAATACTCGATCGAGTAGGTATTCGATCGAATACTACGGTATTCAAAATACTCGTACTCGATCGAGTACCACTCACTATTCGAATGTAAAAGTTCGATGCAGAACCAGCGTTGATTGGCCGAATGCTATACAGTCGGCCAATCAACGCTGGTTCTTCTCCTACCTTTAGAAGTCTTCTCCGTGCAGCTTCCCCGCGGCGTCTTCCGGCTCTTCATTCACTCTGCCAGGCATCGGGCCTGGGGAGAGCCGGCTGCGCATGTCCTCTTGTAGTGCGGGCATGCGCAGTCGGCTCTGCCCAGGCCCGATGCCTGGCAAAGTGAATTCAGAGCCGGAAGACGCCGCGAGGACGCTGCACGGAGAAGACTTCTCGGAGGATCCAGCCCGACCCTCACTCGTGGACTTGGTAAGTATAATTTGATCGAATGTTGCCTGCCCCTGAAATGAGCATTCCCCCCCCATAGACTATAATAGGGTTCGATATTCGATTCGAGTAGTCGAATATTGAGGGGCTACTCGAAACGAATATCGAACCTCGAACATTTTATTGTTCGCTCATCTCTAGTAGAAGATAAAATGTGTGCAGACCGTTTTGTGATCTGCTTGGTTAGTCCTCACCGGGAGTGTCATCATCAAATATTTATTTCTCATATAAACAGCTTCTCTTTACACTTGTGGTCAAGCTCATTACCATGTTTATTTAATCTAATACTCAGTGTCCTAGATTAATGTGCCCCATGGTATATAAGAAAGCAATGCTATAGAGGAAAAAGACTGATATTAACTTGTTTACTTTGTTATAAATTTATATAGAATTTTTTCAATAGTACAACAGAAGTCATGTTGTTAGGCAGAATTTATACACAACTTTATGAATTAATCCCCATGGATGGATTAATAATAAAAACTCTTTTCTTTTATATGAATAGTTTAAAGGAAAAAAAAAAACACTTGAAAACATTTTATGATCAGGACCACATGAGCAGTAATCGCTATGGGCCATCGAACTCGCCAGCGGCTAACTCTCTGCGATCCTACAGTAGCAACCTAGTAGATTAGATTAAACCATTCTCCTGTTCATGCCATAACGCATATCACAAACTAACTTACGCTAATTGTTTTACAGTTCATTATGTCATCTTTTTGCCGAACGGTTTCACCCATGGCCTTTAACCTCTGCAATGCACAGTACAGTTCTTGGTGGTGGCAGCGATTTAAAGCATACCTCCAAATAAAACAACTGTTCATAAATACATAGCGCAGGGAAATATATAGTTACTTTTTACATTAGTCTATGGAAAAGTAATGGGATGCTGGAAACCCCCTACACACAAAAATAACAGCAGTTGCTAAACTCTGCAACACTGTGGGTCAGGGACCTCTTAACAATGCTATTAGAGATGAGCGAGTACTGTTCGGATTAGTCGATCCGAACAGCACGCTCCATAGAAATGAATGGATGCACCTGGTACTTCCGCTTTGACGGCGGCCGGCTGCGTAACCCCCCGCGTGCCGGCTACGTCCATTCATTTCTATGCGAGCGTGCTGTTCGGATCGGCTGATCCGAACAGTACTCGATCATCTCTAAATGCTATGTTTCACGATGAGAGTCCCTGCACAGAATGACGAGCTTTGGAGGCGGAACAATATAAAACTAATAGGGGTAATACACTCCAATATGCCAGTATCGCAACGTATCATGTAAACAAACAATTGCATGTCCTAGTCCTTTAGTGGGTCTAAAAAAATCATAAAAGTAGTTAAATATACTTTTAATGAATTTTTAAAAATCAAAGTAAAAAATAAAAAAAACATTTTCCCTTACAAAATATTTAATTATGCAAAATAAAAATATTTTTTTTTTCAAAAGAAAAATATATGGAATGAAATGAATGTGTTTTTTTTTAATGCCATATTGTAAAATAAACCTGAAAAATAATGGCAGAATTCCTGTTTCATCGAAAAAGGCTAAAATTTAAAACAATACGTTTTATGTATCCTAAAATGATACTGATAAAAACTTGTACTGATATAACATCTTGTACTTCAAAAACAAGACCTTATTAAGCTTTGTGGATGGTGAATAAGTTACAGCTGTACTTTATAGGCAAAGATTGTAAAAGATAAAAAGACGTAATGACCCCTTGGGTAAAAATGAGCCACAAAAAACAACAGTGGAATTCATTATTTTTTCATCCCCCCCCCCCCCCGCCCCATAAAATAAACTTACTGCGCACTAGAAGTACGGGAACACATGCTCTATAAATGTCTTTCACAAAGTCAGAAGCAGCCCCAGGACCGTACAGGATGTATCCAGAAAATTTACTTTAGTTGTGATTGAAAGATCGTATTTAGCTCCAGCATCAAACTAACCCTGTGTTTTTGTGGCTCCCTATCTGGTCACTGTTTGTGAACATTAAAGTCAAAATTATGCTGCATTCTTAAAGGGTAAAGACCCAATAGTTCTTAATGGGGCACTTTTAATTCGTCTTCCATCACTTAGACTTTCTAAACGGGTGGGAGTGTATGGGCAGGACTTGGTGGACAGTAATTATTCCTTAGTTGCCCAACACATTTAGGAAAGCTTCCATCATGTTTTCCCATATTACAGTGAACGTGAACAGACACAGACGGAGGGGACTTTGTCTACATCCGTCGCACTACTGCCGTTAAAGTCCATTGCTCTCATCCTATGATGGATGAGAGCAATGGACTGTAATAATGGTAGTTATCCTATATTGTGTAGAAAAGGGATAATTGTTATTTGTGTAAAAACCCTTTATGGTTGGGGTCTGGTTTTGACAGTCACATTTAGGATAGTGAGCCCCTGCAAATAAAACCAACCGTGGAGAGTCCTAATGCTGAGAGTTCCCATGATCACTTGCTATCAGTTCAGAGATAATTCTGTATATGCACATTAACATTACAGGGCACCCATTGAATTTAGTGGGAGTTTATTGTACTCAGCGCATTCAGGTGGTCAACTACAGTTTGAAGATATTAAGAATCAAGAATCGAAGAAGCTTTATTGGCACATCCGAATAGATATTTGGCATTGTTAAAGCAAGTAGTGTGGGGGGCGAGCGTAGGGTGGATGGGTGGGTGAGTGGGTGGGGTCTCATCTTCCCCTCATTTGGTGGCCGGTGGACACATGTTGGGCAGCGATCTTCACAGTCGACTCCTCTTCTCCCAGTAGGATGTAGAGTTTCCTCTTCTCATCAAATTGAATCAAATCAGAAGAGCTTTATTGGTACTAAAGAGAGTGGTTTGTATGGCAGGAAGGTGTGAAGGGGGTTGGGTTGGATGGGTGATTAGAGGAGGCGGTAATGGGATGTCCGGGGGTGGTGGGTGATTAGGGGTGGTGGTAATGTCCTGGGGTGGATGGGTGATTAGAGGAGGCGGTAATGGGACGTCCGGGGGGTGGTGGGTGATTAGGTGTGGTGGTAATGTCCTGGGGTGGATGGATGATTAGAGGGGGTGATAATGGTTACTGAATAGGTTCCTGCTAATGGAGTCCTCTTTATTACATCAGTATGACTTTGGTATATAATGAGGGATTGTCATTCAATCTGTGAGATATTTTATAGCCAGACACATCATTGTCCATATGTTGGTATTATTTGAGCACTGTATACAGCTATGGTATCTGGATATTGTATGACACACAATATACATATACCTATAGCCATAAGGGCCTGCTTGTATACTATATTGGGGCAGAAGGTACCACCAGAAAATACTGTACAGGTCACCATCCAGTATAAACCAGTCCATGATCGGGCACGGAGGTACAGCAATCTCAGTAATAGGAGTCATCTGTGTTCTTTCTTTGCAGCTTTTAACCAAAAATCTGAATATTTTTCTTGTGCTGTTTGGTACAATAGCCTACAGCAGGGGTGAATTTTATATTCATGTGATAGTTTATTTGCATACATAAGAGCTTATTATTATTGATACGTGGGGTTTCTCTGTTCTTTTCTATATTGTAATACTTCTATATTCATTTATTCGTATTTTTTCTTCTGGCGCCTGAACTCCACCCTCACTACACAACTGAGTCAACAGGAGATGGCAATGAATTCACCGGCTCTCTACAAATAACCATGGCCTCAGCTTTAGGGATGTTATGTTTTCCCAGGGAGTACAATAGACTGTTATTCTGCCATTAGCTTTCCACCTATTACTGTACTGATATGGGGTGATAACAAATTCGCTGTAGGCTGGAAAACAAGATCCTTTACTTACCAGTTTGCAGTTGGTGCTGACATCTGGTGGACAGTATAAAAGCTGCAGTATTTCCCATTTCCCAGTGTCCCTTGGAGGAACAGTCAGCTATACAAAAAAATGAGTGATCAGTCCAAAGTCTAGCAGGTTATCAGAAATGTCTACAATAAAGGGGACCAATGTGAACGTGCTCCAATACAGGTTCAACGTCCTTAAACTTAAAGGCATCAAATGTAGAGAACTATTGGCTGCAACTAAACCTAAATATTAGAATTGGCGGGTACCACAGTGTATAACGTAGGTGCCAAAGGCTGTGGGAATTGCTGGTAGAGATGGGGGGGATCATTAAAGGAAATTGGAACTGTCTTTAGGGAGTGTATAGTCTTCCTCTCTACCCCTCTCAGTGGCAAAACTTGGGGGTGAGTTGATAGTGGGTTATACAAGTTTGTGCTGTCGGCCACCATTTCCTTTTGGAGTGGCGCCAGCAACACAGGAAGAAGTTTTTCATCCTCTTTGCCTTATTTGTTTTATAGTTGTCAGATGGTACTTGTAATTTTTGATGATGGTTTTTATTTCTTTCTTGTGTTTGATTGCTGTCGGTGTATTCTGCATTAGTAGTCACAGCTGGTGGTTTTTTTGTCAGTGTGCAGCTGGAGGAAGCTACTGTATCTTCCGTCATGTTTGTTTACCTTTGTAATGCATGACTTTTACTGTTACAAAGGTAGACAAACATGATGGAAGATAACTTATGTCATGTTGTTTACATTAATGTCAATGGGAACAGACACAGAATCAGTCTGTGAGCGTTTTCTGTGACTTTGTAATGTCTGTTGCTGTCATCCTACAATGGAAGACAGCAACGGACATTAATAACAGTAGTGTGAATTTAAGTCCTTGAAAAATTAGGAACTGCAGGAGAACAGGAAGCTGGATGTCAGTGACAGCCAAATTCCCCAGAAAGAAGTTCGGGATGACTTATTACTTTCTCTACCATCCTGATCGCTGTATATACAGCTTTCAATAAGCTACGGAAGCTAACATGATGCGGCTCCCCCTCCAGCCCAGGCCTGGTCATGTTATCCTAGGTCCTAGAGGATCCAGATCAGCTCTACAGTAAGAGCTAGAAGGTAGGAAGGATTCTCATGTATCAGCCCCATTTACAGACCAAATCAGCCAGCAAAAAAAGTAATGCTAAATTGTGGCCTTCACTTAAACCAATTAGGGTTAGTCCTTTATTAACGTACATTTTGTTGTGTGGCCATGGCTATTGGACCATATAGTCCTGTAAGGCATGTATGATATTATATCCACTCCGTGACAGCTTTTATTTGGGTTTTCTTGTCTCACGTAATTTGTATATTTACCGTATATACTCGAGTATAAGCCGACCCCCTTAATTTTACCACAAAAAACTGGGAAAACTTATTGACTCGAGTATCAGCCTTGGAGGTGGAAATGCAGCAGTTACTGGAAAATTTCAAAAATTAAAATGGTCGGGAGTTTTTGGGTACAGTAGTTGCTGGGGAAGGGGAGGGGGTGTTTTGGTTGTCTGGCTGCCCCTTCCCTGAGCTTGAGGACTGGGATTTTTTTTCCCCCCACTTGGAATTCAGCCTGGATGAATATAGGGTATCTGCAGTGCTCCTATTAACCCCTTCCTGACGGAACAGGAGCTCTGCAGATCCCCTATATTCAGTAGACCGGGCACTGTCAGACACAGGATACCTAATGTGTATGTGTATCACAGTCTTTTTGTACTTTTATATGTATTCTAGGGAAAGGAGGGATTTACAACTTTTGTTTACTTTATTTTTTTTACTTTTTTTTAAAGCTTCTTTTTTTCACTATTTTATGGGAGATTCTATACATTACTATTGTGGCTGGTCATAGACCCCCCCCCCAAAAAAAAAAATTAAAATAAAAACAATATATATTTTTTTTTTGCTTGACTTGAGTATAAGCCGAGGGGGGCTTTTTCAACACAAAAACTGTTCTGAAAAATTCAGCTTATACTCGTGTATATATTGTGGCTGTGCCTGATATGAGGAAGTCACAGCTGGGTTCTGACAAGTCCCAGACAATTACAAGTCCTTGTTTTCATTGACAAATCAAAAAGCAGACTTGTCACCACCAAGATGGTTCAAGAATCTTGAACTATTTAGAATTTGTACGTAGTTATGTTCATGGGAAACCCTTTACAGCAAGAGACAAATCTGAAACATTTCCTAGAACTAATAAATCTTTTCGGTTCACTCATGAGATTAAGGTGCACACGGGTGTCCATGTCACATGTTCTTCAAACCTGAAGCAAGCAGAAGTCTAGAACTGAAAGTATGTTCCTCTCATTTTACAGTTTGGATTTTGAAAAAAAATACAGTAATTTAGAATTTTGAAAAAACAAACACCCCCACAAATGACCAACAAAAACGTTCCATTACATGAAGGCTTACACTAGGGGTCACAGTACAGGGATAATACACACAGGGATGTCACAGTACACAGTGATGTCACAGTACAGGGATAATACACACAGTGATGTCACAGTACAGGGATAATACACACAGTGATGTCACAGTACAGGGATAATACACACAGTGATGTCACAGTACAGGGATAATACACACAGTGATGTCACAGTACAGGGATAATATACACAGTGATGTCACAGTACAGGGATAATACACACAGTGATGTCACAGTACAGGGGTAATACACACAGTGATGTCACAGTACAGCGATAATATACACAGTGATGTCACAGTACAGGGATAATACACACAGTGATGTCACAGTACAGGGGTAATACACACAGTGATGTCACAGTACAGGGATAATACACACAGTGATGTCACAGTACAGAGATAATACACACAGTGATGTCACAGTACAGGGATAATACACACAGTGATGTCACAGTACAGAGATAATACACACAGTGATGTCACAGTACGGGGATAATACACACAGTGATGTCACAGTACAGGGATAATACACACAGTGATGTCACAGTACAGGGATAATACACACAGTGATGTCACAGTACAGGGATAATACACACAGTGATGTCACAGTACAGGGATAATATACACAGTGATGTCACAGTACAGGGATAATACACACAGTGATGTCACAGTACAGGGGTAATACACACAGTGATGTCACAGTACAGCGATAATATACACAGTGATGTCACAGTACAGGGATAATACACACAGTGATGTCACAGTACAGGGGTAATACACACAGTGATGTCACAGTACAGGGATAATACACACAGTGATGTCACAGTACAGAGATAATACACACAGTGATGTCACAGTACAGGGATAATACACACAGTGATGTCACAGTACAGAGATAATACACACAGTGATGTCACAGTACGGGGATAATACACACAGTGATGTCACAGTACAGGGATAATACACACAGTGATGTCACAGTACAGGGATAATACACACAGTGATGTCACAGTACAGGGATAATACACACAGTGATGTCACAGTACAGGGATAATACACACAGTGATGTCACAGTACAGGGATAATATACACAGTGATGTCACAGTACAGGGATAATACACACAGTGATGTCACAGTACAGGGATAATGCACACAGTGATGTCACAGTACAGGGATAATACACACAGTGATGTCACAGTACAGGGAAAATACACACAGTGATGTCACAGTACAGGGATAATACACACAGTGATGTCACAGTACAGGGATAATACACACAGTGATGTCACAGTACAGGGATAATACACACAGTGATGTCACAGTACAGGGATAATACACACAGTGATGTCACAGTACAGAGATAATACAGTGATGTCACAGTACGGGGATAATACGCACAGTGATGTCACAGTACAGGGATAATACACACAGTGATGTCACAGTACAGGGATAATATACACAGTGATGTCACAGTACAGGGATAATACACACAGTGATGTCACAGTACAGGGATAATACACACAGTGATGTCACAGTACAGGGGTAATACACACAGTGATGTCACAGTACAGCGATAATATACACAGTGATGTCACAGTACAGAGATAATACACACAGTGATGTCACAGTACAGGGATAATGCACACAGTGATGTCACAGTACAGGGATAATACACACAGTGATGTCACAGTACAGGGAAAATACACACAGTGATGTCACAGTACAGGGATAATACACACAGTGATGTCACAGTACAGGGATAATACACACAGTGATGTCACAGTACAGGGATAATATGCACAGTGATGTCACAGTACAGGGATAATACACACAGTGATGTCACAGTACAGAGATAATATACACAGTGATGTCACAGTACGGGGATAATACGCACAGTGATGTCACAGTACAGGGATAATACACACAGTGATGTCACAGTACAGGGATAATACACACAGTGATGTCACAGTACAGGGATAATACACACAGTGATGTCACAGTACAGGGGTAATACACACAGTGATGTCACAGTACAGCAATAATATACACAGTGATGTCACAGTACAGGGATAATACACACAGTGATGTCACAGTACAGGGATAATACACACAGTGATGTCACAGTACAGGGATAATATACACAGTGATGTCACAGTACAGGGATAATACACACAGTGATGTCACAGTACAGGGGTAATACACACGGTGATGTCACAGTACAGCGATAATATACACAGTGATGTCACAGTACAGGGATAATACACACAGTGATGTCACAGTACAGGGATAATACACACAGTGATGTCACAGTACAGGGATAATACACACAGTGATGTCACAGTACAGGGATAATATACACAGTGATGTCACAGTACAGGGATAATACACACAGTGATGTCACAGTACAGGGATAATACACACAGTGATGTCACAGTACAGGGGTAATACACACAGTGATGTCACAGTACAGCGATAATATACACAGTGATGTCACAGTACAGAGATAATACACACAGTGATGTCACAGTACAGGGATAATGCACACAGTGATGTCACAGTACAGGGATAATACACACAGTGATGTCACAGTACAGGGAAAATACACACAGTGATGTCACAGTACAGGGATAATACACACAGTGATGTCACAGTACAGGGATAATACACACAGTGATGTCACAGTACAGGGATAATATGCACAGTGATGTCACAGTACAGGGATAATACACACAGTGATGTCACAGTACAGAGATAATATACACAGTGATGTCACAGTACGGGGATAATACGCACAGTGATGTCACAGTACAGGGATAATACACACAGTGATGTCACAGTACAGGGATAATACACACAGTGATGTCACAGTACAGGGATGATACACACAGTGATGTCACAGTACAGGGGTAATACACACAGTGATGTCACAGTACAGCAATAATATACACAGTGATGTCACAGTACAGGGATAATACACACAGTGATGTCACAGTACAGGGATAATACACACAGTGATGTCACAGTACAGGGATAATATACACAGTGATGTCACAGTACAGGGATAATACACACAGTGATGTCACAGTACAGGGGTAATACACACGGTGATGTCACAGTACAGCGATAATATACACAGTGATGTCACAGTACAGGGATAATACACACAGTGATGTCACAGTACAGGGATAATACACACAGTGATGTCACAGTACAGGGATAATACACACAGTGATGTCACAGTACAGGGATAATACACACAGTGATGTCACAGTACAGGGATAATACACACAGTGATGTCACAGTACAGGGATAATACACACAGTGATGTCACAGTACAGGGATAATACACACAGTGATGTCACAGTACAGGGATAATATACACAGTGATGTCACAGTACAGGGATAATACACACAGTGATGTCACAGTACAGGGATAATGCACACAGTGATGTCACAGTACAGGGATAATACACACAGTGATGTCACAGTACAGGGAAAATACACACAGTGATGTCACAGTACAGGGATAATACACACAGTGATGTCACAGTACAGGGATAATACACACAGTGATGTCACAGTACAGGGATAATACACACAGTGATGTCACAGTACAGGGATAATACACACAGTGATGTCACAGTACAGAGATAATACAGTGATGTCACAGTACGGGGATAATACGCACAGTGATGTCACAGTACAGGGATAATACACACAGTGATGTCACAGTACAGGGATAATATACACAGTGATGTCACAGTACAGGGATAATACACACAGTGATGTCACAGTACAGGGATAATACACACAGTGATGTCACAGTACAGGGGTAATACACACAGTGATGTCACAGTACAGCGATAATATACACAGTGATGTCACAGTACAGAGATAATACACACAGTGATGTCACAGTACAGGGATAATGCACACAGTGATGTCACAGTACAGGGATAATACACACAGTGATGTCACAGTACAGGGAAAATACACACAGTGATGTCACAGTACAGGGATAATACACACAGTGATGTCACAGTACAGGGATAATACACACAGTGATGTCACAGTACAGGGATAATATGCACAGTGATGTCACAGTACAGGGATAATACACACAGTGATGTCACAGTACAGAGATAATATACACAGTGATGTCACAGTACGGGGATAATACGCACAGTGATGTCACAGTACAGGGATAATACACACAGTGATGTCACAGTACAGGGATAATACACACAGTGATGTCACAGTACAGGGATAATACACACAGTGATGTCACAGTACAGGGGTAATACACACAGTGATGTCACAGTACAGCAATAATATACACAGTGATGTCACAGTACAGGGATAATACACACAGTGATGTCACAGTACAGGGATAATACACACAGTGATGTCACAGTACAGGGATAATATACACAGTGATGTCACAGTACAGGGATAATACACACAGTGATGTCACAGTACAGGGGTAATACACACGGTGATGTCACAGTACAGCGATAATATACACAGTGATGTCACAGTACAGGGATAATACACACAGTGATGTCACAGTACAGGGATAATACACACAGTGATGTCACAGTACAGGGATAATACACACAGTGATGTCACAGTACAGGGATAATATACACAGTGATGTCACAGTACAGGGATAATACACACAGTGATGTCACAGTACAGGGATAATACACACAGTGATGTCACAGTACAGGGGTAATACACACAGTGATGTCACAGTACAGCGATAATATACACAGTGATGTCACAGTACAGAGATAATACACACAGTGATGTCACAGTACAGGGATAATGCACACAGTGATGTCACAGTACAGGGATAATACACACAGTGATGTCACAGTACAGGGAAAATACACACAGTGATGTCACAGTACAGGGATAATACACACAGTGATGTCACAGTACAGGGATAATACACACAGTGATGTCACAGTACAGGGATAATATGCACAGTGATGTCACAGTACAGGGATAATACACACAGTGATGTCACAGTACAGAGATAATATACACAGTGATGTCACAGTACGGGGATAATACGCACAGTGATGTCACAGTACAGGGATAATACACACAGTGATGTCACAGTACAGGGATAATACACACAGTGATGTCACAGTACAGGGATGATACACACAGTGATGTCACAGTACAGGGGTAATACACACAGTGATGTCACAGTACAGCAATAATATACACAGTGATGTCACAGTACAGGGATAATACACACAGTGATGTCACAGTACAGGGATAATACACACAGTGATGTCACAGTACAGGGATAATATACACAGTGATGTCACAGTACAGGGATAATACACACAGTGATGTCACAGTACAGGGGTAATACACACGGTGATGTCACAGTACAGCGATAATATACACAGTGATGTCACAGTACAGGGATAATACACACAGTGATGTCACAGTACAGGGATAATACACACAGTGATGTCACAGTACAGGGATAATACACACAGTGATGTCACAGTACAGGGATAATACACACAGTGATGTCACAGTACAGGGATAATACACACAGTGATGTCACAGTACAGGGATAATACACACAGTGATGTCACAGTACAGGGATAATACACACAGTGATGTCACAGTACAGGGAAAATACACACAGTGATGTCACAGTACAGGGATAATACACACAGTGATGTCACAGTACAGGGATAATACGCACAGTGATGTCACAGTACAGGGATAATACGCACAGTGATGTCACAGTACAGGGATAATGCACACAGTGATGTCACAGTACAGGGATAATACACACAGTGATGTCACAGTACAGGGAAAATACACACAGTGATGTCACAGTACAGGGATAATACACACAGTGATGTCACAGTACAGGGATAATACGCACAGTGATGTCACAGTACAGGGATAATACGCACAGTGATGTCACAGTACAGGGATAATACACACAGTGATGTCACAGTACAGAGATAATATACACAGTGATGTCACAGTACGGGGATAATACGCACAGTGATGTCACAGTACAGGGATAATACACACAGTGATGTCACAGTACAGGGATAATACACACAGTGATGTCACAGTACAGGGATAATACACACAGTGATGTCACAGTACAGGGGTAATACACACAGTGATGTCACATTACAGCGATAATATACACAGTGATGTCACAGTACAGGGGTAATACACACAGTGATGTCACAGTACAGGGATAATACACACAGTGATGTCACAGTAGAGGGATAATATACACAGTGATGTCACAGTACAGGGATAATACACCCAGTGATGTCACAGTACAGGGGTAATACACACAGTGATGTCACAGTACAGCGATAATATACACAGTGATGTCACAGTACAGGGATAATACACACAGTGATGTCACAGTACAGGGATAATACACACAGTGATGTCACAGTACAGGGATAATACACACAGTGATGTCACAGTACAGGGATAATACACACAGTGATGTCACAGTACAGGGATAATACACACAGTGATGTCACAGTACAGAGATAATACACACAGTGATGTCACAGTACAGGGATAATACACACAGTGATGTCACAGTACAGGGAAAATACACACAGTGATGTCACAGTACAGGGATAATACACACAGTGATGTCACAGTACAGGGATAATACGCACAGTGATGTCACAGTACAGGGATAATACGCACAGTGATGTCACAGTACAGGGATAATACACACAGTGATGTCACAGTACAGAGATAATATACACAGTGATGTCACAGTACGGGGATAATACGCACAGTGATGTCACAGTACAGGGATAATACACACAGTGATGTCACAGTACAGGGATAATACACACAGTGATGTCACAGTACAGGGATAATACACACAGTGATGTCACAGTACAGGGGTAATACACACAGTGATGTCACAGTACAGCGATAATATACACAGTGATGTCACAGTACAGGGATAATACACACAGTGATGTCACAGTACAGGGATAATACACACAGTGATGTCACAGTACAGGGATAATACACACAGTGATGTCACAGTACAGGGATAATACACACAGTGATGTCACAGTACAGGGATAATACACACAGTGATGTCACAGTACAGGGATAATACACACAGTGATGTCACAGTACAGAGATAATACACACAGTGATGTCACAGTACAGGGATAATACACACAGTGATGTCACAGTACAGGGATAATGCACACAAGAAATAGGGTGACATTCTTGGTGATTATTTTGCAAATATAAGAATGAAGGTGTCCGGGTGTATAATTTATGGTGTTACATATTAATTCAACAAACATGAAATATTATAGAATTATACAAATAAAAGTACATGATTAATAATGGGGATTTGATGTGGCAAATAGAAATAATGAATACCCATAGTGTTGGACCTATCTTGCAGCTATCTTGGTAGTAACTCCCATCATAATGAACATTTATTTTTGAACTTTCTACATCAGCTTTAGAGATGACCGAACGGGATTTGTCTCGAAAATTCCAAAAGTTTTGTGTTTGTCCAAACACAAAACATTTGGGGTTTGTCACTCATGAACCGAATGTAAAATTATTATACTTTGGTGTCAATTCAGTATAATAGGTGGAGGACCAGAGGAGGTGTTTATAATAACAAACATACAGGCTAAGGCCCCACATAGCAGGTCGGAGCTGTGGGAAAAACAGCGACGGAAATGCATTGCGGTTTTTCCTGCAGCTCTTTCACAGAAAGTCTACAGAGTTTTCCTTTGCAGAGTTTCTACTTCAATTACACCTATAGGGAAACCACCAGCATTTCTGTAGGTATAATTGACATGCTACGATTTGCAAAAATGCAATGTTTTTGACTCCCTCCCTTCCAAATGCCATAACTTTTTTTTTTTCCGTTCACAGAGCCATATGAGGGCTTAATGTTTGTGGGACAAATTGTATTTCGTAATGGTATCATTTAATATTCCATACAATGTACCAAGAAGCTGGAAAAATTTTTTAGAACGAGATAAAATTGGAGAAATACTGTATTTGTACAATTTTATTACAGGCTTTGTTTTTACAGTGTTTACTGTACAGCCAAAATGACCTGTCACCTGTATGCTAGGGGTCGATTCCAGTGATACCAATTGTATATACTTTTGTTTATATTTTAAGCCCTTAAAAAAATCCAACCAGAGACTCGGTGGCTACGGCGGCTGCTCAGCCAGTTCTGGCTCCCTTCACAATTGGACTTTAACTCCTGCCAATTACACAGGTCTCATTAATAGAAATAGAGTATACCTTTAGTTTTCCATCTGCGTAAGCTTATTTTGGAGTAGAGTATGGCTCTGGATCCTACTTACCCTGTATTTGCCTTTGTAGATCTATTCTGAGGTCAGTAGAGGTCTGTTTATTTAGTGTGGGATCCCACCTGAATGAAGTCGCCTTGTCGGGGGAGATGGACTCTAATTTATATGTGTAGATATTAAATAATAGCAGTTACGCAATATGATCTATATTTTATATGGTGCTGTGTACAGAGTGCTGCTGCATTCTCTGCATTCTATCTATCTATCTATCTATCTATCTATCTATCTATCTATCTTCTATCTATCATCTATCTATCTATCTATTTACCTTTCCATTTGCCTATTAATCATCTATCTATCTATCTATAAATCAATCATTTCTTTCTTTCTTTCTTTCTTTCTTTCTTTCTTTCTTTCTTTCTTTCTTTCTTTCTTTCTCTCTCTGTCATCTTTCAATCTTTCAATAACCCATTTTAGGCTAGGTTCACACCTGCACCTGTTCTACTTTCGGGGTTTCTGTCCCCGAATTCCCTAAAAAAATGCAGAGAGAAAAGTCCACAGGTCTCTGTGGGTAACTGCTTTTTAAGTGGATTAGTTTTCCGTTCTTTGGGTCCCCTGAACGCAGGTGTAAACCTAGCGTAACATCTTTCTTTGTCTATTAATCATTATCCATTATCCTATTTATCTATCATCTTTCTTTCTTTCTCTCACCCATATTTCTTTGTCTATTAATTATCTATCTGTCTGTCTGTCTGTCTGTCTGTCTGTCTGTCTGTCTGTCTGTCTATCTATCTATCTATCTATCTATCTATCTATCTATCTATCTATCTATCCATCCATCCATCCATCTCTCTCCCTATCTCTATCTGTTTCTCTATCCAATCATCTATCTATCTATCTATCTATCTATCTATCTATCTATCTATCTATCATCTTTCTAATCTGTCTCTCTTTTTATCTATTCTACCTTCCTATTTGTTCTTATATTTGCCTGTAGACATTCTTATTGCACCAATAAACACTCAGAAACTGTAGGGGATTTATACAAATGTAATTCATTCTCTGCCTCACGTTCAAGTGCAAAATTCTGTTTGTTCTGGACTTTCACGTGTTAAAATTGATAAGCTTCACCACCAGATGACCCCAAAATGCACTTGCCATAATGCAGGACTAGACAGTGCGACAGCCACTAGGTGGCGCTCCAATCCACGTATAAGGAATATGCAATTTTACCCTTATGAAACCTGCCTGATATCAGAGGAAGCAAAATAAAAGATAGAGACAAATGCCAGCCTGCCATACAACGAAGACCTAAAATAAATGAAGCATGTGATTGATGTGTGCGTTCAGGATAGTATCTAACACATAACCTAGTAAATCTGAGGTTATTATGAACATCATGCGGCTATTCATTTGATGGAGGAAAGCGCAGGAAGGGCTGGGGGATGGGCGAAGGTGAAAAGGAGGTCTACTTAACCCGTACGGCGCCAGATGGAATTTAACGCTCAGCTTTTAACCTTATACTGTAAATCAGCGCACATCTGTTTGCATTTCGCAATATCGCACAGCTTTTATGATACGCCCATATGCTTTGTGTTCTATTTTTTTGGGATTATTTCTGTATTGTTCTATGTCATTCTGGCACATCCATTACAAAATCGTTGGCTGGCGTTAGATACGATCATTTCATCTTTTAGTGCCATCAAGGTCTTGTTGAAAGGAAATTGATAATCTGTATCTGAGCTGAATTATAATACACAATATACAGATTACCAATTACACAAGCGTCAATCCAGCCTATACACAAGATGGACACATGACGTGAAACCTTTGTATCAATGTCATTAGTCTTATCGAAAATCTGGGGAGTTCTCATAATTCCTGATATGTTCATATATTTCCTAAATTCTCTATATCTGTCCTTAAGGGATGTCATTTTGACTTTCTGCTCTGCAGCTTTGTTCTGCCGCGGCCACATGTACAGTGTAAATAGTGATTTATATGATTTTGCTGTGATTTTAGAGCTTGCTGAGGTTTCCTGTAATTGCATCATGCTGTAGGTGTGGTATTATAATGGCGGGTTTTTCTTATTGCCATCAAGGAGGAATAACCGCAGTGTAAAAAATTAATGCAAAAAAGGTTTACGTGGTATAGCACATGTGGTTTTCTATAGAAACAGTTTTAGGATCATTTCCTAGAACCGTTCCTTGGATTTGTGAACCAGGCCTGTAAACCAGATGATATCCTCGGCAGTCATTACAATGTAGACAATTACAGGGTTATAATCAGAGGAATGTACGCTACCAGGCAAGATATAGCACCAAGTAGTGCGAGGTTATGTCACATTGTATCTTCAGGAATGTAGCTGAGTAATATATCTATAGACATAGCAATGTTAGACCTGTCATATTTTGGAGCTATAAATATATATATACAGTCCTATGAAAAAGTTTGGGCACCCCTATTAATCTTAATCATTTTTAGTTCTAAATATTTTGGTATTTGCAACAGCCATTTCAGTTTGATATATCTAATAACTGATGGACACAGTAATATTTCAGGATTGAAATGAGGTTTATTGTACTAACAGAAAATGCGCAATATGCATTAAACCAAAATTTGACCGGTGTAAAAGTATGGGCACCTCAACAGAAAAGTGACATTAATATTTAGTAGATCCTCCTTTTGCAAAGATAACAGCCTCTAGTCGCTTCCTGTAGCTTTTAATCAGTTCCTGGATCCTGGATAAAGGTATTTTGGACAAACAATTCAAGTTCAGTTAAGTTAGATGGTCGCCGAGCATGGACAGCCCGCTTCAAATCATCCCACAGATGTTCAATGATATTCAGGTCTGGGGACTGGGATGGCCATTCCAGAACATTGTAATTGTTCCTCTGCATGAATGCCTGAGTTGATTTGGAGCAGTGTTTTGGATCATTGTCTTGCTGAAATATCCATCCCCGGCGTAACTTCAACTTCGTCACTGATTCTTGAACATTATTCTCAAGAATCTGCTGATACTGAGTGGAATCCATGCGACTCTCAACTTTAACAAGATTCCCGGTGCCGGCATTGGCCACACAGCCCCAAAGCATGATGGAACCTCCACCAAATTTTACAGTGGGTAGCAAGTGTTTTTCTTGGAATGCTGTTTCTTTTTGGACGCCATGCATAACGCCTTTTTTTATAACCAAACAACTCAATCTTTGTTTCCAAAATGAAGCTGCCTTGTCCAAATGTGCTTTTTCATACCTCAGGCAACTCTATTTGTGGCGTACGTGCAGAAACGGCTTCTTTCTCATCACTCTCCCATACAGCTTCTATTTGTGAAAAGTGCGCTGTATAGTTGACCGATGCACAGTGACACCATCTGCAGCAAGATGATGCTGCAGCTCTTTGGAGGTGGTCTGTGGATTGTCCTTGACTGTTCTCACCATTCTTCTTCTCTGCCTTTCTGATATTTTTCTTGGCTTGCCACTTCTGGGCTTAACAAGAACTGTCCCTGTGCTCTTCCATTTCCTTACTATGTTCCTCACAGTGGAAACTGACAGGTTAAATCTCTGAGACAATGTTTTGTATCCTTCCCCTGAACAACTATGTTGAACAATCTTTGTTTTCAGATCATTTGAGAGCGGGCTGTCCATGTTCGGCGACCATCAAACTTAACTGAACTTGAATTGTTTTGTAGAAAGAAATGGTCCAAAATACCTTCATCCAGGATCCAGGAACTGATTAAAAGCTACAGGAAGCGACTAGAGGCTGTTATCTTTGCAAAAGGAGGATGTACTAAATATTAATGTCACTTTTCTGTTGAGGTGCCCATACTTTTGCACCGGTCAAATTTTGGTTTAATGCATATTGCACATTTTCTGTTAGTACAATAAACCTCATTTCAATCCTGAAATATTACTGTGTCCATCAGTTATTAGTAGAGATGAGCGAACAGTGTTCTATCGAACTCATGTTCGATCGGATATTAGGCTGTTCGGCATGTTCGAATCGAATCGAACACCGCGTGGTAAAGTGCGCCATTACTCGATTCCCCTCCCACCTTCCCTGGCGCCTTTTTTGCTCCAATAACAGCGCAGGGTAGGTGGGACAGGAACTACGACACCGGTGACGTTGAAAAAAGTAGGCAAAACCCATTGGCTGCCGAAAACATGTGACCTCTAATTTAAAAGAACAGCGACGCCCAGCTTCGCGTCATTCTGAGCTTGCAATTCACCGAGGACGGAGGTTTCCGTCCAGCTAGCTAGGGCTTAGATTCTGGGTAGGCAGGGACAGGCTAGGATAGGAAGGAGAAGACAACCAACAGCTCTTGTAAGAGCTAAATTCCAGGGAGAAGCTTGTCAGTGTAACGTGGCACTGACGGGCTCAATCGCCGCAACCCAGCTTTCCCAGGATCCTGAATGGAATACACTGTCAGTGTATTCCCGTATACCCGATATATACCCCGATACCCGTTCCAACGGTGTGCCCCCCCACCTTCACCCCAGAAATACCCTGCAAGTCCCCTAGCAATAGAATTGGGGCTATATACACCCACAATTTTTACTACTGGTATACAGTGCCATTGTCTGACTGGGAATTCAAAGAATATATTGGGAATACAAATACCCTCATTTCTTGCTACTGCCATATAGTGCCAGTTTCTGACTGGTAATTCAAAGAATATATTGGGGTTACGTGCACCCACAATTTTTACTACTGGTATACAGTGCCATTGTCTGACTGGGAATTCAAAGAATATATTGGGAATACAAATACCCTCATTTCTTGCTACTGCCATATAGTGCCAGTGTCTGACTGGGAATTCAAAGAATATATTGGGGTTACGTGCACCCACAATTTTTACTACTGGTATACAGTGCCATTGTCTGACTGGGAATTCAAAGAGTATATTGGGAATACAAATACCCTCATTTCTTGCTACTGCCATATAGTGCCAGTTTCTGACTGGGAATTCAAAGAATATATTGGGGTTACGTGCACCCACAATTTTTACTACTGGTATACAGTGCCATTGTCTGACTGGGAATTCAAAGAATATATTGGGGTTATAAATACCCTCATTTCTTGCTACTGCCATATAGTGCCAGTTTCTGACTGGTAATTCAAAGAATATATTGGGGTTACGTGCACCCACAATTTTTACTACTGGTATACAGTGCCATTGTCTGACTGGGAATTCAAAGAGTATATTGGGAATACAAATACCCTCATTTCTTGCTACTGCCATATAGTGCCAGTTTCTGACTGGTAATTCAAAGAATATATTGGGGTTACGTGCACCCACAATTTTTACTACTGGTATACAGTGCCATTGTCTGACTGGGAATTCAAAGAGTATATTGGGAATACAAATACCCTCATTTCTTGCTACTGCCATATAGTGCCAGTTTCTGACTGGGAATTCAAAGAATATATTGGGGTTACGTGCACCCACAATTTTTACTACTGGTATACAGTGCCATTGTCTGACTGGGAATTCAAAGAGTATATTGGGAATACAAATACCCTCATTTCTTGCTACTGCCATATAGTGCCAGTTTCTGACTGGGAATTCAAAGAATATATTGGGGTTACGTGCACCCACAATTTTTACTACTGGTATACAGTGCCATTGTCTGACTGGGAATTCAAAGAGTATATTGGGAATACAAATACCCTCATTTCTTGCTACTGCCATATAGTGCCAGTTTCTGACTGGGAATTCAAAGAATATATTGGGGTTACGTGCACCCACAATTTTTACTACTGGTATACAGTGCCATTGTCTGACTGGGAATTCAAAGAGTATATTGGGAATACAAATACCCTCATTTCTTGCTACTGCCATATAGTGCCAGTTTCTGACTGGGAATTCAAAGAATATATTGGGGTTACGTGCACCCACAATTTTTACTACTGGTATACAGTGCCATTGTCTGACTGGGAATTCAAAGAGTATATTGGGAATACAAATACCCTCATTTCTTGCTACTGCCATATAGTGCCAGTTTCTGACTGGGAATTCAAAGAATATATTGGGGTTACGTGCACCCACAATTTTTACTACTGGTATACAGTGCCATTGTCTGACTGGGAATTCAAAGAATATATTGGGGTTATAAATACCCTCATTTCTTGCTACTGCCATATAGTGCCAGTTTCTGACTGGTAATTCAAAGAATATATTGGGGTTACGTGCACCCACAATTTTTACTACTGGTATACAGTGCCATTGTCTGACTGGGAATTCAAAGAGTATATTGGGAATACAAATACCCTCATTTCTTGCTACTGCCATATAGTGCCAGTTTCTGACTGGGAATTCAAAGAATATATTGGGGTTACGTGCACCCACAATTTTTACTACTGGTATACAGTGCCATTGTCTGACTGGGAATTCAAAGAGTATATTGGGAATACAAATACCCTCATTTCTTGCTACTGCCATATAGTGCCAGTTTCTGACTGGGAATTCAAAGAATATATTGGGGTTACGTGCACCCACAATTTTTACTACTGGTATACAGTGCCATTGTCTGACTGGGAATTCAAAGAGTATATTGGGAATACAAATACCCTCATTTCTTGCTACTGCCATATAGTGCCAGTTTCTGACTGGGAATTCAAAGAATATATTGGGGTTACGTGCACCCACAATTTTTACTACTGGTATACAGTGCCATTGTCTGACTGGGAATTCAAAGAGTATATTGGGAATACAAATACCCTCATTTTTTGCTACTGCCATATAGTGCCAGTTTCTGACTGGGAATTCAAAGAATATATTGGGGTTACGTGCACCCACAATTTTTACTACTGGTATACAGTGCCATTGTCTGACTGGGAATTCAAAGAGTATATTGGGAATACAAATACCCTCATTTCTTGCTACTGCCATATAGTGCCAGTTTCTGACTGGGAATTCAAAGAATATATTGGGGTTACGTGCACCCACAATTTTTACTACTGGTATACAGTGCCATTGTCTGACTGGGAATTCAAAGAGTATATTGGGAATACAAATACCCTCATTTCTTGCTACTGCCATATAGTGCCAGTTTCTGACTGGTAATTCAAAGAATATATTGGGGTTACGTGCACCCACAATTTTTACTACTGGTATACAGTGCCAATTTCTAACTAGGAATTCAAAATGCGCAAGGCTCCCGGAAAGGGACGTGGACGAGGCCGTGGGCGAGGTCGGGGGAATGGTTCTGGGGAGCAAGGTAGCAGTGAAGCCACAGGGCGTCCCGTGCCTACTCCTGTGGGGCAGCAAGCATTGCGCCACTCCACAGTGCCAGGGTTGCTTGCCACATTAACTAAACTGCAGGGTACAAACCTTAGTAGGCCCGAGAACCAGGAACAGGTCTTGCAATGGCTGTCAGAGAACGCTTACAGCACATTGTCCAGCAGCCAGTCAGACTCTGCCTCCTCTCCTCCTATTACCCAACAGTCTTGTCTTCCTTCCTCCCAAAATTCCGAAGCTTTACAGAACAATAACCCAAACTGTCCCTGCTCCCCAGAGCTGTTCTCCGCTCCTTTCATTGTCCCTCAACCTGCCTCTCCACGTCACGATTCCACGAACCTAACAGAGGAGCATCTGTGTCCAGATGCTCAAACACTAGAGTCTCCTCCATCTCCGTTCGATTTGGTGGTGGATGACCAGCAACCCACCCTCATCGACGATGATGTGACGCAGTTGCCGTCAGGGCATCCAGTTGACCGGCGCATTGTGCGGGAGGAGGAGATGAGACAGGAGTTGGAAGAGGAAGTGGTGGATGATGAGGACACTGACCCGACCTGGACAGGGGGGATGTCAAGCGGGGAAAGTAGTGTGGATGTTGAGGCAGGTGCAGCACCAAAAAGGGTAGCTAGAGGCAGAGGCAGAGGTCAGCAGCTTAGGCGAAGCCAGGCCACACCCGGAATCTCCCAAGATGTTCCAGTTCGTACCCAGCCCCGAAAAACTCCCACCTCGAGGGCACGTTTCTCGAAGGTGTGGAGTTTTTTCAAGGAATGCGCCGAGGACAGATATAGTGTTGTCTGCACAATTTGCCTCTCGAAATTGATTAGGGGCTCTGAGAAGAGCAACCTGTCCACCACTTCAATGCGCCGTCATTTGGAATCCAAGCACTGGAATCAGTGGCAGGCAGCAACGGCAGGACAAAGGCCGCCTGCCGTTCACGCCACTGCCACTGCCTCTGCCTCTGCCACTGCCACTGCTGACTGTGCTGGCGATGCACTCCAGAGGACGAGCCAGGACACCACTTCATCTGCCTCCGCCACTTTGTTGACTTCTACCTCATCCTCCCCTGGTCCTGTCTTATCTCCTTCTCCTGCACCATCAAAGGCACCATCAGGCGTTTCTTTACAACAACCCACCATCTCTCAGACATTGGAGCGGCGGCAGAAATACACTGCTAACCACCCACACGCGCAAGCCTTGAACGCCAACATCGCTAAACTGCTGGCCCAGGAGATGTTGGCGTTCCGGCTTGTTGAAACTCCCGCCTTCCTGGACCTGATGGCAACTGCGGCACCTCGCTATGCCGTCCCTAGCCGTCACTACTTCTCCCGGTGTGCCGTCCCCGCCTTGCACCAGCACGTGTCACTCAACATCAGGCGGGCCCTTAGTTCCGCGCTTTGCACAAAGGTCCACTTGACCACCGACGCGTGGACAAGTGCATGCGGACAGGGACGCTACATTTCACTGACGGCACACTGGGTGAATGTAGTTGAGGCTGGGACTGCTTCCCAAACTGGCCCGGTGTACCTCGTCTCCCCGCCTAACATTCCTGGCAGGGACACGAGAAGAACACCCCCCTCCTCCTCCTCCTCTACCGCCTCCTCCTCCGCCACCGCCTCCTCCTCCGCCACCGCCTCCTCCTCCGCTGTTAGATTGACCCCAGCTACGAGTTGGAAACGTTGCAGCACTGGCGTTGGTAGACGTCAGCAGGCTGTGCTGAAGCTGATCAGCTTGGGGGACAGACAGCACACTGCCTCCGAGGTGAGGGATGCCCTCCTCGATGAGACGGCAATATGGTTTGAGCCGCTGCACCTGGGCCCAGGCATGGTCGTTTGTGATAACGGCCGGAACCTGGTAGCAGCTCTGGAGCTTGCCGGACTCCAACATGTTCCATGCCTGGCCCACGTCTTCAACCTAGTGGTGCAACGTTTCCTAAAGAGCTACCCCAATGTTCCAGAGCTACTGGTGAAAGTGCGGCGCATGTGCGCCCACTTTCGCAAGTCGACAGTAGCCGCTGCTAGCTTAAAATCTCTCCAGCAACGCCTGCATGTGCCACAACACCGGCTTTTGTGCGACGTCCCCACACGCTGGAACTCAACGTTTCAGATGTTGAATAGAGTGGTTGAGCAGCAGAGACCTTTGATGGAATACCAGCTACAAAACCCTAGGGTGCCACAAAGTCAGCTGCCTCAGTTTCACATCCATGAGTGGCCATGGATGAGAGACCTTTGTGACATCCTACGGGTCTTTGAGGAGTCCACAAGGAGGGTGAGCTCTGAGGATGCGATGGTGAGCCTTACAATCCCGCTCTTGTGTGTTCTGAGAGAATCCCTGATTGACATCAGGGATAACTCAGATCACACAGAGGAGTTAGGGATAGCATCCGATCCGTCACAGCTGGAGAGTAGGTCCACACATCTGTCCGCTTCACTGCGTTTAATGGAGGAGGAGGAGGAGGAGGAGGAGGAAGAAGAGTTGTCCGATGATGTGATGGTGATACAGGAGGCTTCCGGGCAACTTCGAATCGTCCCATTGTTGCAGCGCGGATGGGTAGACATGGAGGATGAGGAGGAAATGGAGATTGAACTTTCCGGTGGGGCCAGAGGAGTCATGCCAACTAACACTGTGGCAGACATGGCTGAGTTCATGTTGGGGTGCTTTACAACCGACAAGCGTATTGTCAAAATCATGGAGGACAACCAGTACTGGATCTTTGCTATCCTTGACCCCCGGTATAAAAACAACATCTCGTCTTTTATTCCGGTAGAGGGGAGGGCCAATCGCATCAATGCTTGCCACAGGCAATTGGTGCAGAATATGATGGAGATGTTTCCAGCATGTGACGTTGGCGGCAGGGAGGGCAGTTCCTCCAGTAGGCAACCAAGTTCTCACCGGTCCACACAAACGAGGGGCACACTGTCTAAGGTCTGGGACACCTTGATGGCACCCCCTCGCCAAAGTGCCGCCACGGAGGGTCCTAGTGTCACCAGGCGTGAGAAGTATAGGCGCATGTTGCGGGAATACCTTTCCGACCACAGCCCTGTCCTCTCCGACCCCTCTGCGCCCTACACGTATTGGGTGTCGAAGTTGGACCTGTGGCTTGAACTTGCCCTATATGCCTTGGAGGTGCTGTCCTGTCCTGCCGCCAGCGTCCTATCTGAGAGGGTGTTCAGTGCAGCCGGTGGCATCATCACTGACAAGCGCACCCGTCTGTCAGCTGAGAGTGCCGACCGGCTCACTTTGATAAAAATGAACCACCACTGGATAGAGCCTTCATTTTTGTGCCCACCTGTGTAAAGCACCCCAACATGAAACTCCATGTCTGTACTCAACCTCTCCAATTCCTCCGCATCCTCATACTCATCCACCATAAGCGTTGCACAATTCTGCTAATACTAGGCTCCCTCCAACATGATTTCCCCCAACTCTGCTGGTTAGAGGCTCCCTCCACCCTGATTTCCACCAACTCTGCTGGTTAGAGGCTCCCTCCACCCTGCTTTCCCACAACTCTGCTGGTTAGAGGCTCCTTCCACCATGAATTTGCCCAAACTGGGCTGTTTAGAGGCTCCCTCCACCATGAATTGGTCCAAACTGGGTTTTTTAGAGGCTCCCTCCACCATGAATTGGTCCAAACTGGGCTGGTTAGAGGCTCCCTCCACCATGAATTGGTCCAAACTGGGCTGGTTAGAGGCTCCCTCCACCATGAATTTGCCCAAACTGGGCTGGTTAGAGGCTCCCTCCACAATTAATTGGTCCAAACTGGGCTAATTAGAGGCTCCCTCCACCATGAATTGGTCCAAACTGGGTTTTTTAGAGGCTCCCTCCACCATGAATTTGCCCAAACTGGGCTGTTTAGAGGCTCCCTCCACCATGAATTGGTCCAAACTGGGCTGGTTAGAGGCTCCCTCCACCATGAATTTCCCAAAACTTGGCTGTTTAGAGGCTCCCTCCACCATTAATTGGTCCAAACTGGGCTGGTTAGAGGCTCCCTCCACCATGAATTTGCCCAAACTGGGGTGGTTAGAGGCTCCCTCCACCATTAATTGGTCCAAACTGGGCTGGTTAGAGGCTCCCTCCACAATTAATTGGTCCAAACTGGGCTAATTAGAGGCTCCCTCCACCATGAATTGGTCCAAACTGGGTTTTTTAGAGGCTCCCTCCACCATGAATTTGCCCAAACTGGGCTGTTTAGAGGCTCCCTCCACCATGAATTGGTCCAAACTGGGCTGGTTAGAGGCTCCCTCCACCATGAATTGGTCCAAACTGGGCTGGTTAGAGGCTCCCTCCACCATGAATTTCCCAAAACTTGGCTGTTTAGAGGCTCCCTCCACCATTAATTGGTCCAAACTGGGCTGGTTAGAGGCTCCCTCCACCATGAATTTGCCCAAACTGGGCTGTTTAGAGGCTCCCTCCACCATGAATTTGCCCAAACTGGGCTGGTTAGAGGCTCCCTCCACCATGAATTGGTCCAAACTGGGCTGGTTAGAGGCTCCCTCCACCATGAATTTGCCCAAACTGGGCTGTTTAGAGGCTCCCTCCACCATGAATTTGCCCAAACTGGGCTGGTTAGAGGCTCCCTCCACCATGAATTGGTCCAAACGGGTTTTTAGAGGCTCCCTTCACCATGAATTGGTCCAAACTTGGCTGTTTAGAGGCTCCCTCCACCATGAATTTCCCAAAACTTGGCTGTTTAGAGGCTCCCTCCACCATTAATTGGTCCAAACTGGGCTGGTTAGAGGCTCCCTCCACCATGAATTTGCCCAAACTGGGCTGTTTAGAGGCTCCCTCCACCATGAATTTGCCCAAACTGGGCTGGTTAGAGGCTCCCTCCACCATGAATTGGTCCAAACTGGGCTGGTTAGAGGCTCCCTCCACAATTAATTGGTCCAAACTGGGCTAATTAGAGGCTCCCTCCACCATGAATTGGTCCAAACTGGGTTTTTTAGAGGCTCCCTCCACCATGAATTTGCCCAAACTGGGCTGTTTAGAGGCTCCCTCCACCATGAATTGGTCCAAACTGGGCTGGTTAGAGGCTCCCTCCACCATGAATTTCCCAAAACTTGGCTGTTTAGAGGCTCCCTCCACCATTAATTGGTCCAAACTGGGCTGGTTAGAGGCTCCCTCCACCATGAATTTGCCCAAACTGGGGTGGTTAGAGGCTCCCTCCACCATTAATTGGTCCAAACTGGGCTGGTTAGAGGCTCCCTCCACAATTAATTGGTCCAAACTGGGCTAATTAGAGGCTCCCTCCACCATGAATTGGTCCAAACTGGGTTTTTTAGAGGCTCCCTCCACCATGAATTTGCCCAAACTGGGCTGTTTAGAGGCTCCCTCCACCATGAATTGGTCCAAACTGGGCTGGTTAGAGGCTCCCTCCACCATGAATTGGTCCAAACTGGGCTGGTTAGAGGCTCCCTCCACCATGAATTTCCCAAAACTTGGCTGTTTAGAGGCTCCCTCCACCATTAATTGGTCCAAACTGGGCTGGTTAGAGGCTCCCTCCACCATGAATTTGCCCAAACTGGGCTGTTTAGAGGCTCCCTCCACCATGAATTTGCCCAAACTGGGCTGGTTAGAGGCTCCCTCCACCATGAATTGGTCCAAACTGGGCTGGTTAGAGGCTCCCTCCACCATGAATTTGCCCAAACTGGGCTGTTTAGAGGCTCCCTCCACCATGAATTTGCCCAAACTGGGCTGGTTAGAGGCTCCCTCCACCATGAATTGGTCCAAACGGGTTTTTAGAGGCTCCCTTCACCATGAATTGGTCCAAACTTGGCTGTTTAGAGGCTCCCTCCACCATGAATTTGCCCAAACTGGGCTGTTTAGAGGCTCCCTCCACCATGAATTGGTCCAAACTGGGCTGGTTAGAGGCTCCCTCCACCATGAATTTCCCAAAACTTGGCTGTTTAGAGGCTCCCTCCACCATTAATTGGTCCAAACTGGGCTGGTTAGAGGCTCCCTCCACCATGAATTTGCCCAAACTGGGCTGTTTAGAGGCTCCCTCCACCATGAATTTGCCCAAACTGGGCTGGTTAGAGGCTCCCTCCACCATGAATTGGTCCAAACTGGGCTGGTTAGAGGCTCCCTCCACCATGAATTTGCCCAAACTGGGCTGTTTAGAGGCTCCCTCCACCATGAATTTGCCCAAACTGGGCTGGTTAGAGGCTCCCTCCACCATTAATTGGTCCAAACTGGGCTGGTTAGAGGCTCCCTCCACCATGAATTTGCCCAAACTGGGCTGTTTAGAGGCTCCCTCCACCATGAATTTGCCCAAACTGGGCTGGTTAGAGGCTCCCTCCACCATGAATTGGTCCAAACTGGGCTGGTTAGAGGCTCCCTCCACCATGAATTTGCCCAAACTGGGCTGTTTAGAGGCTCCCTCCACCATGAATTTGCCCAAACTGGGCTGGTTAGAGGCTCCCTCCACCATGAATTGGTCCAAACGGGTTTTTAGAGGCTCCCTTCACCATGAATTGGTCCAAACTTGGCTGGTTAGAGGCTCCCTCCACCATGAATTTGCCCAAACTGGGCTGTTTAGAGGCTCCCTCCACCATGAATTGGTCCAAACTGGGCTGGTTAGAGGCTCCCTCCACCATGAATTTCCCAAAACTTGGCTGTTTAGAGGCTCCCTCCACCATTAATTGGTCCAAACTGGGCTGGTTAGAGGCTCCCTCCACCATGAATTTGCCCAAACTGGGGTGGTTAGAGGCTCCCTCCACCATTAATTGGTCCAAACTGGGCTGGTTAGAGGCTCCCTCCACAATTAATTGGTCCAAACTGGGCTAATTAGAGGCTCCCTCCACCATGAATTGGTCCAAACTGGGTTTTTTAGAGGCTCCCTCCACCATGAATTTGCCCAAACTGGGCTGTTTAGAGGCTCCCTCCACCATGAATTGGTCCAAACTGGGCTGGTTAGAGGCTCCCTCCACCATGAATTGGTCCAAACTGGGCTGGTTAGAGGCTCCCTCCACCATGAATTTCCCAAAACTTGGCTGTTTAGAGGCTCCCTCCACCATTAATTGGTCCAAACTGGGCTGGTTAGAGGCTCCCTCCACCATGAATTTGCCCAAACTGGGCTGTTTAGAGGCTCCCTCCACCATGAATTTGCCCAAACTGGGCTGGTTAGAGGCTCCCTCCACCATGAATTGGTCCAAACTGGGCTGGTTAGAGGCTCCCTCCACCATGAATTTGCCCAAACTGGGCTGTTTAGAGGCTCCCTCCACCATGAATTTGCCCAAACTGGGCTGGTTAGAGGCTCCCTCCACCATGAATTGGTCCAAACTGGGCTGGTTAGAGGCTCCCTCCACCATGAATTTGCCCAAACTGGGCTGTTTAGAGGCTCCCTCCACCATGAATTTGCCCAAACTGGGCTGGTTAGAGGCTCCCTCCACCATGAATTGGTCCAAACGGGTTTTTAGAGGCTCCCTTCACCATGAATTGGTCCAAACTTGGCTGTTTAGAGGCTCCCTCCACCATGAATTGGTCCAAACTGGGGTGGTTAGAGGCTCCCTCCACCATGAATTTGCCCAAACTGGGCTGGTTAGAGGCTCCCTCCACCATGAATTGGTCCAAACTGGGTTTTTTAGAGGCTCCCTCCACCATGAATTGGTCCAAACTGGGCTGGTTAGAGGCTCCCTCCACCATGAATTGGTCCAAACTGGGGTGGTTAGAGGCTCCCTCCACCATTAATTGGTCCAAACTGGGCTGGTTAGAGGCTCCCTCCACCATTAATTGGTCCAAACTGGGCTGGTTAGAGGCTCCCTCCACCATGAATTTGCCCAAACTGGGCTGGTTAGAGGCTCCCTCCACCATGAATTGGTCCAAACTGGGGTTTTTAGAGGCTCCCTCCACCATGAATTGGTCCAAACTGGGGTTTTTAGAGTCTCCCTCCACCATGAATTGGTCCAAACTGGGGTTTTTAGAGGCTCCCTCCACCATGAATTTGCCCAAACTCTGCTGGTTAGAGGCTCAATCCACCCTGATTTTCAAAACAAATGTTGGTGCCAACCTCAACTTACTACAAGGGCCAAATTCACTGCTGGTGACAAGCTCTCCTCACTGCAAGTGCCAAATACACATGTTTCAAGGTGTTTTCCTACTGTCAGAGAGGTGGTATTGAGTGTGTAAAGTGTGTAGTTGTTAGGCTGTGATGTTGGGGTAATAGAGGGTCTTTGGTGTGTTAGATGCCCCCAGACATGCTTCCCCTGCTGTCCCAGTGTGATTCCAGAGGTGTTGGCATCATTTCCTGGGGTGTCATAGTGGACTTGGTGACCCTCCAGACACGGATTTGGGTTTCCCCCTTAACGAGTATCTGTTCCCCATAGACTATAATGGGGTTCGAAACCCGTTCGAACACACGAACATTGAGCGGCTGTTCGAATCGAATTTCGAACCTCGAACATTTTAGTGTTCGCTCATCTCTAGTTATTAGATATATCAAACTGAAATGGCTGCTGCAAACACCAAAATATTTAGAACTAAAAATGATTAAGATTAATAGGGGTGCCCAAACTTTTTCATAGGACTGTATATATATATATATATATATATATATATATATATATATATATATATATAGTTTTTTTTAATGAAGTCCAGTCATATACTACATTTTTATAACACATCATAAAATATAACTGTGAAAGGGATTTCCTAGCTTAATCACATAGGCTGAGGCCCGTTGTGGAAACGCAACTTTTTTTGTTGCAAATTTTGTTGTGGTTTTTTTGAGCCAAAGCCAAGAGGGGATTGAGCAGAAGGTAGAAGTATAAGAACTTTATATATATCTCCCATTCGTCTTGTAACCAGTTTTGGCTTTGGTTCAAAAAAACGCAACAAAATCTGCAACAAAAAAAGCTGCGTTTCCGCAACGTGGGGCCTCAGCCTTAAAGTGAGTCTGTCAGAAGGAAAATCAGAATGAAAATCGTGACAGTACCTATTAGGGCTGTTGCAAATGAGCTGGACAGGGCTATAGAGTCTCTTCTCCTGCCTGTGCTTCACTCTCCACTCTAGATAACTGCCCCTGTCTAGATAACAGTTTCTATTATACCTATATGAAAAACGCCAGCGTTTCTGTACGCAAAATTGATGTGCTGCAATTTAAAAAATGCAAGTGTTTACGTGGAGCCCCGGCCTAAGAAAGGCATCTTTGGAAAGTCTAGAAAGAGCCCTACACAATACTATCATTAGATTGATACCGGTTTTCCTACTGATAGGCTCCCTTTAAGGGGGCATTTACACGGAGTAACGCCGGGTGTAACAGCTTGTAACAGCGGCGCTTACGAGCGCTCCCATTGAAGTGAATGGGAAGTGTTCAGCAGTCTGCCGTAACGCCAGCGTGTACGGCTGTAATACACGCCCAGCGTTACTCCGTGTGAATGCCCCCTAAGTCTGTCACAGTCTGTGATCAAATCCATGTCACAAAGGAAAGAGAGGTGAGGGAAAACTGTGGAGGCTAATGTGCAGTGAAATCTTATTCCAAAAATCTTCTGATAGCCGAACGTTATCTGGTTAAATATTAAATATATGCATCACATGGATACAATGTGGAACATTTCTTTTCCCCTGCTTTGAATCACAAATTTAGAGATGTGGGAACTGTACCCAGTCACAGAGGACAGCTATGTATGGAGTTTGCTGGGAAGGCTGCTGTCACTCACTGACGGCAAGCAGAGATTTTGAAAATAGTGAGGTAACAAAAAGGACATCAAAAAACAGTAGCACTGGGGCAACACGGTGGCTCAGTGGTTAGCACTGCAGCCTTGCAACCCTGCAGTCCTGGGTTCAAATCCCGCCAGGAAGGAATTTCTATGTTCTCCCCGTGTTTGCGTAGATTTCCTCCCATTCTACAAAGACATACTTAATTGGATAAAAAAATGTACATTGTGATCAATATATGGGGCCTTTCCGCGGCAAAACCGTTTTTTTTTTTTCAGACACAAAGTCCTGCATGTCCGACTTTGTGTCCGGTTAAAAAAAACAGTTTCGCTGTGGAGAGGCACAAGACACTCACGGGCGGACACTTTGCAAACCCATTCAAGTGAATGGGTTTGAAAACTGACTGCCTTTTTCTTTCTCCTGTCCAGTTTCTCGGACAGAAGACGGAAACCTGCAAAGTGGAGACCGGGCGCAGGTGTGAACCCGCCGTCAATAAATTATGTCTGTGTCAAAACACCCCTTGTATTTTGCAAACTGCTGTGCACTAAAACTATAATTTTCACAACTTTGCACATTGACACATAGACAAAATAAGGATATGCATGTTTCCCATTATTCACCAGTTTTTAGCACTATGCTGCACATACAAAATGCTAAATTTTTGCTCAGATGAGTTCCAAAATTTGCAAATATCTACTTTGTGAATTGTTCTTTCCCTACATTCTGGAGTACAAGGCTTGATAAATTCTCCCCACTGTATTTTAAAACTACGCACTGTCAAAAATTTGGGGGCAGGACTAGCAGGTGGTCCTGAGGATGGGACTTAAATGGCCTTAGTCGCAGGCAAGTTTGAAATTATTATTTTTATATCATTCTTAGTTTCCAATTTTGTAAGTTAAAGGGGATGTGCACTTTTACAACCATTTTGTATGGATGAAAGATTGCAAGCTAAAAATATCCTTTCTCCATGGTTACAGACTACAATAAAAGGTGTTCTAGTCTGATATTGTGGCTATGTTTCGTTCACTCTGTACCATTTGTGTTGCTATCATTAAGCAGATGGAGGGGCACATGGGCGCAGGATGAGGTTAGGTTAGTGTTTGTAGTCTCTAATCCTGAACAACAAAATTGAGAACAGCATAAAACAAAATCTTCAGAATTACAGATGTAGTCTCAACTTTACAGGAGCACATTACTATTTAAAGAAGGGGTCAGAAACTTTCGGCTCTCCAGCTGCTGTGAAACTACAACTCCCAGCATGCTCCATTCACTTCCATGGGAGTTCCAAGAACAGCAAAGCAAGCATGCATGCTGGGAGTTGTAGTTTTACAACAGCTGGAGTGCCGCAGGTTGCCTACCCTTGATTTAAAGGGTTATTCCAGCTTCTTTTTATTGATGACCTTTTCTCAGGATAGGTCTTCAAGAGAAGAACAGTGACGTCTGGGACCCTTATTGTTTGAAGGGGCCTCGGCACTTGTGTGAGCACATTGACACCTCATATGCCATCTGATTCACAGTGGCTGCGCAATGCAATTACAGTCTCCTCTATACAAGTGAATGGAAGAGACTGTAATTACATCACATGGCCACTATGAATCAGATGGCATTAGCTATCAACAGTGAAGGCACCACAGTGGTTGCATATTGCTGTGGCCCCTTCAAACAGCTGATCAGTGGGGAACCACAGACGATAGGTCATCAATAGAAAGGAATGGAATAATCATTTAAGTATCACACCACAGGATGCTATGCTACTTTGTGTTGTATTAGAGCAGTTTGCTATACAAATAGCAAATGTCATGTTGTGCCAAGTGTTACAGTGATAGATCTGCTATCAAAGTGCATGTAAGTATTGCTGAAGACAATGGGGAAGAGTTTAATGTAAAATAATAAATGTCAGTAAATCTGTTGGCCATGCGAAACCATCCTTTCCTATAGGCTATAGCATTCCTACTAAAACTACTTTTTCATCCGTTGGTTTCAGTTTAAAATACTGTGTGGCCCCTGCACACAGTATTATCCCCCATAGCGGTCCCCTGCACACAGTATTATCTCCCATAGTGGCCCCTGCACACAGTATTATCCCCCATAGTGGCCCCTGCACACAGTATTATCCCCCATAGTGGCCCCTGCACACAGTGTTATCACCCATAGTGGCCCCTGCACACAGTATTATCCCCCATAGTGGTCCCCTGCACACAGTATTATCCCCCATAGTGGCCCCTGCACACAGTGTTATCACCCATAGTGGCCCCTGCACACAGTGTTATCACCCATAGTGGCCCCTGCACACAGTATTATCCCCCATAGTGGTCCCCTGCACACAGTATTATCCCCCATAGAGGCCCCTGCACACAGTATTATCCCTTATAGTGGCCCCTGCACACAGTATTATCCCCCATAGTGGCCCCTGCACACAGTATTATCCCCCATAGTGGCCCCTGCACACAGTGTTATCACCCATAGTGGCCCCTGCACACAGTATTATCCCCCATAGTGGTCCCCTGCACACAGTATTATCCCCCATAGTGGCCCCTGCACACAGTGTTATCACCCATAGTGGCCCCTGCACACAGTGTTATCACCCATAGTGGCCCCTGCACACAGTATTATCCCCCATAGTGGCCCCTGCACACAGTGTTATCACCCATAGTGGCCCCTGCACACAGTGTTATCACCCATAGTGGCCCCTGCACACAGTATTATCCCCCATAGAGGCCCCTGCACACAGTATTATCCCTTATAGTGGCCCCTGCACACAGTATTATGTCCCGTAGTGGCCCCTGCACACAGTATTATCCCTTATAGTGGCCCCTGCACACAGTATTATCCCCCATAGTGGCCCCTGCACACAGTATTATCCCCCATAGTGGCCCCTGCACACAGTATTATGCCCCATAGTGGCCCCTGCACACAGTATTATGCCCCATAGTGGCCCCTGCACACAGTATTATCCCCCATAGTGGCCCCTGCACACAGTATTGTACCCCATAGTGGCCCCTGCACATAGTATTATGCCCCACTGTGGACACCCATAAACAATTATTATACTCTGCGGTCTTTTCAGAGTGTCACTTACCGATCCCGGCCCTGCCAGGATCGGTAAGTAAATAGGGCCTACCCCTATTTAGGGACTATTAAGAGATAATAAAAAACTGCAGCGGTAGCGGCTGTCACCAAGCCCCTAATGTCCCGGGCCCTGTGGCAGCTGCCTCTGCTGCTATGGTGGTAGTTACGCCACAGCAGTACCATCTAAATTTTCTTACAGCCAATCAGATCAGTCCAAGAAATCACATCACAAAACACCAAATCACAGCCCCAAAGCCTTACAGTAGATTGTGGTTTGTAGATGAGATCTGTAACTATAAACAACCATTCTGGCCAAACCGCAATAAATCTGCTACATGTGAGTGGGACTTTTAAAGAAGAGGTTATTGTAGGCAAGAAAAATATTTCTATTGCATTTTAGTAGATTATTACCTGATACATCTACTACTTTAGTCTTGTTTAATGTATTTTCTTTTATGTTATAGTTTTCCTGTGGGACCATGTGGATTGCTATAAACCATTGTACTCAGTTTATATCAGTGAGAACTGTAACATTTGCATGTTGCTATTTTAACCAGATAACCATTACAACATCCATGGCTTCCAACAAAAGCCTTCACTCTTTGGTCATGTACTTTCCCTTGTGGAGTGCAAAGCTTTAATTGTTGAATATCATTCCTTTAGCAGTGTGTAGTTTTGTGAGATTTATTGCTATGTGGTATCTGTGGCTTTGCTTTACATGCTTAGTGTTCCCATAATTCTGAAACCTTAAGCTAGGATGCTCATATGATATGGAGTTGTCAGAATATATTTACTCTAACTTATTCCGTATGTTTAAGACACATTTACTTATTGTTATCGTTAATAAGGCTGGGTTCACACCTGCACCCGGTCTCCGCTTTAGCCAATCCGACGGGTTCCCATTTCCTGCCCCGAGAAACTGGACAGGGGACAGAAACCCAGCGTTCAGTTTTCAAATACATTCACCTGAATGGGTTTACAAAGTGACTGCCCGTGTGCGTCTTTTGCCTCTCTATGGTGAAACCGTTTTTTTTAGCTGGACACAATGTCAGACATGCAGGACTTTGTATCCGGTTAAAAAAAAACAGTTTCGCCACGGAGAGGCAGAAGACTCACAGGGGCGGTCACTTTGTAAACCCATTCAAGTGAATGAGTTTGAAAACTGAACTCTGGGTTTCCGTTCCCTGTCCAGTCTCTCGGACAGAAGATGGAAACCTGGGGGATTGGCTAAAGCGGAGACCGCTATGAAGATTTGAGGACCAATCATTTGGATTTTATAACAATTTGGACAAATTCAGCAAACGGTTAAGAAGATCTCTCTTAGTGTTTGATCTCCTAACAGCAAATCTTTGTAGGGGAAAATAGCAAGAAGAGTTCTGTTTACCTATAGAGCGATGCTAGATTTACATTGGCATCACCTCTCCATTGTTCTGGTCCATCGGAGGATAGGCGGACCACTACAATAGCGGGAACACAAGAAGCTGATTATAGTCAATGGGATCCATCATTTTAAAATTGAAACTGACGGAAGAAAAAAATTCTCAGCGCAGGACTTTCCTCTGCCCATTTTTAGGTGGACATTGCAATGGAGTCTCCAAAAGACTTGTCTGATTGTTGAAGTCAATGGGACACAACAGGTCCTCCATATGAGACACTCGCAGCTCTTTACTGGGGACACTCCTTTATTAACTCCTAATTTCCTAAGATTTTAAGATTTCCTAAAGGAGACTATTCCTGTAAAGGGTTATTCCTGTTCACCACTTTCTTATTGATGGGGATTTGGTTGGCGTTAGTCAACCACCCTGGCTGAGAATGAAAGGTTCCCAGGCTGCTTCAGCACTTCATCCTCATCACTGTTTCCCCTACAGAGGGCGCTCCAACTACTTACTATCCAGGACATTGTAGCACAGCTCCATTTAGATGTCAGGGGCTGTGTGGCAGTTCCTTGTCCTGCCAGTGGAGTGTCGTCGTAATGGCTTATCCTACCAATATGCTGTTAATTTTTTATATAATGTAATGCTGGCTGAAATAATTTAGTCATTGATAAGCATAAATACATTTCTAGAAAAATGATAGCAAAATAAATCCTCATAACGCAATTTCCCTTATCAGGTTTTACGTACTGCATTAACAAGGAAACCAGTATGTGAAAGTGATAGCGGGTCATGTATTGGGTCATATAATGATCATATATAAACCAATCTTTTGAGTACTAGCATTTACTATTATTGGTATAATTCGACATTTTTGGTCAATTTGTAACAAACATTGCTACAATCTGCTCCACCAATTGGTTGCATTTACTATATTTTGCAGGCACGCTCAGCCTATATAAATCAGTATCATTTGCAAAACCCAAGCCCTGTTCCTTGCACCATTCTGCTAGCTGAGGATGCTAGACTACAGCATGGCTTCTTTCACTATCCCCACCTCCTGCTTTACATATCATGCAACAAAAGCCACGCTGTGCGCTTTTCTCTGGCCTGTAGGTGACGCTGTTGAACTGTTTTTAATCCGGTATCCTCCACAACTTCCTGCATATGCTGTGTAACTACTGTCTGCTGTTTAACCATTTTATTCAAGGATCCAGACCTTTCATCAGATACATCCTGAAAGCAGCTGTTGGGAAATAATAATGTTATTGTTGGGATGCCTTTTTATTGTAGAGGTCACTGCTGCTGCAGAGGAGGATGTTTATGTCTGTACTTTGATTATAACGTTAATCCCAGATGAGTAGAAATCTACTATTACCTTAAAATATTACACTTTAGGCCAGACGCATGGAAGATCAGACACCAATACAAAGCCATTTAGATAAATAATGGACCTAGGGACACGTGACCTCTGAAAGCAAAGCAAGTAAATACAGTGTTGTCATAGACTGAAATAAGATAGCTGTTCTAACACTTTAGGTTATGTTACATTCTGTTATCAGCCGCCATATTCTGTCTAATATTGTGCAACATGGCAGACAATGTAACTGATACCCGACAGATGCCATTGTAGTCAATAGGGTCCATTGGGATCCATTGTTTCCATCACATAGTGGCTGTATCTCCATTGGGAAACCCAAATAGAGATCTGAGCACATCTTTATTAATATGGACGTTTTGGTACGACACCCAACACCTCAACGGTTCAGCTGATATCAAGAACCGCAGCTGCCGGAAGTTGCGCAGTGTAAGGATTTGTTCTTGCATAGCTTCATATACTGTGTATTGGTCATACCTGGTTACTGCTGCTCAGCTCCATTCATGTAAATGCAGAGCCAGCCATTACACAGTGTAAGAAGTTTTGGACTTCCGGCTGCTTTAGGTGCCCACTCTCAGCTGATTGTGGGGGTGCCGGGCGTCAGACCCCATTGATGTAATATTTATGACCTATCCTAAGAATAGGTCATTCATACCTAAGTCCACTTTAGGTTCCTGGACCCAGATGTGAAACCTGTAAAAGGGTCTCAACCTTACATGTAACTTATATTACAAGAATACATTTTTATAGAATCAGGGTCAAGATATGACTATAACCTCTAGACCGCATAAACATGAAACCCTGAAAATGCACGTAGTGATGTCATTGGACAAGGATTACGGGTAATGTATGGAGTGATATACAGTACCATCAGAGAAGTCACAGTATAGTGATAATATACAGTCATATCTATGCACAGTGATACAGATAGTTATCTCACAGCATACAACTAATAACCAAAATGACATAGTCAAGAGTAATATTCACGGTGATGTTACAGTACATGGACTTTGCACACAGTGATGTCACAGTACATGGACTTTGCACACAGTGATGTCACAGTACTTGGACATTGCACACAGTGATGTCAAAGTAACATGGACATTGCACACAGTGATGTCACAGTACATGGACATTGCACACAGTGATGTCACAATACATGGACATTGCACACAGTGATGTCACAGTATGGGGATATTGCACACAGTGATGTCACAGTACTTGGACATTGCACACAGTGATGTCAAAGTAACATGGACATTGCACACAGTGATGTCACAGTACATGGACATTGCACACAGTGATGTCACAATACATGGACATTGCACACAGTGATGTCACAGTATGGGGATATTGCACACAGTCATGTCACAGTATGGGGATATTGCACACAGTGATGTCACAGTACGGGGATATTGCACACAGTGATGCCACAGTACATGGACATTGCACACAGTGATGTCACAATACATGGACATTGCACACAGTGATATCACAGTACATGGACATTGCACACAGTGATGTCACAATACATGGACATTGCACACAGTGATATCACAGTACATGGATATTGCACACAGTGATGTCACAGTACATGGACATTGCACACAGTGATGTCACAATACATGGACATTGCACACAGTGATGTCACAGTATGGGGATATTGCACACAGTCATGTCACAGTATGGGGATATTGCACACAGTGATGTCACAGTACGGGGATATTGCACACAGTGATGCCACAGTACATGGACATTGCACACAGTGATGTCACAATACATGGACATTGCACACAGTGATATCACAGTACATGGACATTGCACACAGTGATGTCACAATACATGGACATTGCACACAGTGATATCACAGTACATGGATATTGCACACAGTGATGTCACAGTACATGGACATTGCACGCAGTGATGTCACAATACATGGACATTGTACACAGTGATGTCACAGTACATGGACATTGCACACAGTGATGTCACAATACATGGACATTGCACACAGTGATGTCACAGTACATGGACATTGCACACAGTGATGTCACAGTACATGGACATTGCACGCAGTGATGTCACAATACATGGACATTGCACACAGTGATGTCACAGTACATGGACTTTGCACACAGTGATGCCACAGTACATGGATATTGCACACAGTGATGTCACAGTACAGAGATAATAAATACAGCAATATAATAGAAAGATAATGCACATAATAGTGAACATATTGAGTTGCACTATACAGATGCTGTCATCACAGACATCGGTCTATGCCTTCCTATCTTAAACACATATATATATCTATATACCCTAGTGACAATTTTACAAAAAGTTTACTTAAAACCCAGGGGAAACACCTACTAAGAAATCATATAAACTCTGTAAAGGTATTACCCTGAGTAAGATACAAAGCCAGATCAACAATGCTCCAAACAGCAAAACACTGTCATGGGTGCAGCACCTTCAGGTTTACAATGTGACTCCATCCACTAAGATTAGTAAAGGAGTTGCAGGGGGGCCCATCAATATTTGGGAATTGTGGCCAAAGCCGCCATGAGGCTCTATCCTTACTGTCTTGGAGAAGTAATAATATAGGTAAAACTCTTGAATATGTGACAACTTCCTACTAACAGGAATTCACCACCATGTCATGCAACAAATATGTCATACATGAGGTAATTGTATTCATAGCCGTTCACTAATATATACCTCTTACATTGTATAAATTGTATCCAAGCTTTAGAATTTCAGCTTATAGTAGATAACAAACATGGGGCAATGAAATTTGTTGCAACTATACTCTTTGGTGCCATCAATACAAGATTCTCTGTTCTCTGTTTACAGAATATATACAGTCCTATGAAAAAGTTTGGGCACCCCTATTAATCTTAATCATTTTTAGTTCTAAATATTTTGGTGTTTGCAACAGCCATTTCAGTTTGATATATCTAATAACTGATGGGCACAGTAATATTTCAGGATTGAAATGAGGTTTATTGTACTAACAGAAAATGCGCAATATGCATTAAACCAAAATTTGACCGGTGCAAAAGTATGGGCACCCTTATCATTTTATTGATTTGAATTCCCCTAACTACTTTTTACTGACTTACTGAAGCACAAAATTGGTTTTGTAACCTCAGTGAGCTTTGAACTTCATAGCCAGATGTATCCAATCATGAAAAAAGGTATTTAAGGTGGCCAATTGCAAGTTGTTCTACTATTTGAATCTCCTCTGAAGAGTGGCATCATGGGCTACTCAAAACAACTCTCAAATGATCTGAAAACAAAGATTGTTCAACATAGTTGTTCAGCGGAAGGATACAAAAAGCTGTCTCAGAGATTTAACCTGTCAGTTTCCACTGTGAGGAACATAGTAAGGAAATGGAAGACCACAGGGACAGTTCTTGTTAAGCCCAGAAGTGGCAGGCCAAGAAAAATATCAGAAAGGCAGAGAAGAAGAATGGTGAGAACAGTCAAGGACAATCCACAGACCACCTCCAAAGAGCTGCAGCATCATCTTGCTGCAGATGGTGTCACTGTGCATCGGTCAACTATACAGCGCACTTTGCACAAATAGAAGCTGTATGGGAGAGTGATGAGAAAGAAGCTGTTTCTGCACGTACGCCACAAATAGAGTTGCCTGAGGTATGAAAAAGCACATTTGGACAAGGCAGCTTCATTTTGGAAACAAAGATTGAGTTGTTTGGTTATAAAAAAAGGCGTTATGCATGGCGTCCAAAAAGAAACAGCATTCCAAGAAAAACACTTGCTACCCACTGTAAAATTTGGTGGAGGTTCCATCATGCTTTGGGGCTGTGTGGCCAATGCCGGCATCGGGAATCTTGTTAAAGTTGAGGGTCGCATGGATTCCACTCAGTATCAGCAGATTCTTGAGAATAATGTTCAAGAATCAGTGACGAAGTTGAAGTTACGCCGGGGATGGATATTTCAGCAAGACAATGATCCAAAACACCGCTCCAAATCCTCAGGCATTCATGCAGAGGAACAATTACAATGTTCTGGAATGGCCATCCCAGTCCCCAGACCTGAATATCATTGAACATCTGTGGGATGATTTGAAGCGGGCTGTCCATGCTCGGCGACCATCTAACTTAACTGAACTTGAATTGTTTGTCCAAAATACCTTTATCCAGGATCCAGGAACTGATTAAAAGCTACAGGAAGCGACTAGAGGCTGTTATCTTTGCAAAAGGAGGATCTACTAAATATTAATGTCACTTTTCTGTTGAGGTGCCCATACTTTTGCACCGGTCAAATTTTGGTTTAATGCATATTTCGCATTTTCTGTTAGTACAATAAACCTCATTTCAATTCTGAAGTATTACTGTGTCCATCAGTTATTAGATATATCAAACTGAAATGGCTGTTGCAAATACCAAAATATTTAGAACTAAAAATGATTAAGATTAATAGGGGTGCCCAAACTTTTTCATAGGACTGTATACCTATACCTGTATTACTCCCATTTATAAAAAAGAATGTTTGCTAATAAATAATAATTCCTAATTAATTCATTAATAATAATAATAATAATAATAAACATAAACATAATAATAATAATATTAGGGAATTGTCATAGAAGCCCTTATCCAATTTATCTGGAACCGAGCCTGTATATCTATATTGTAAAATGTAACCCTGTTGTATTGCATATACAATACAATGTTGCATTCTAGCGTAGTATCTATATTGTAAAGAAAACATTCAGTAAATTGTATAGTGTAGGAAATGTAAGGGCAATGGACGCTGTATGGTGGGGTACTTCAAAACAAGAGGAAACAGGCAATGAGAGATTGGAAACCAGGCAGCAGTCCCGGATTACTCCACCACCCTTTGCATGTGGAAGTACAAAGGAGAACCTGAGCTTAATGTGTGAGTCACATCTCCTCCCAGGAACTAGGGACAGCAATTCCTAGCATCTGTTTCCTTAACTATCACCCAGAGGATACGCATGGCAAATCACAATGAGCAAAAATAGAGGCAGGAGATTACCTCAAAACAAATGAGAAGAGACACAGATTTCATGTAATAAGACTTACTCACTAGATATTTCCTCTCCTTGATGACCTTAAATGTCGCATTTCTCTTTTAAATTAGCTAATTTTATTCATATTAACATTGCATGGAAAACTATGAAGAAGCTTTGTAGGTGAAGGTATTTGTGTTAGGTGTGTAAAATATAAGATTGCATTATGCGATATAGGATGCTGTGGACTATGTTAATATTTCATAATCTAGGAATGTAATAGTTATATATTCATAGTTATAGCGAGTGAGCACAGGGCATGTGGAACAATGCATCAGGGGAATACAGGAGAATATAGTGCATGTTACAAAAGTTATCGGCATGGCGGCTCAGTGTTTAGAATTGTTGTCTTGCAGCACTTGGGTCCTGGAATTGGCATGGATGCCAGGGTAGCAGATGTAGTAGCAGCTAGGGGACTCAACAACATCAATTTACTGTGACATCGCTGCGTTTGTCCCTGTACTGTGACATCACTGTTTACATTATCTCTGTACTGTGACATCACTGTGAGCATTATCCTGGTACAGTGACATTACTGTGTGTTGTCTGAGTGTACTGTGATGTTACTGTGTGAACTATCCCTGTACACTGACATCACTGTGTGCATTATTCCTGTACTGTGACATCACTGTGTGCATTATTCCTGTACTGTGACATCACTGTGTGCATTATTCCTGTACTGTGACATCACTGTGTGCATTATTCCTGTATTGTGGCGTCACTGTGAGCATTATATTGGTACAGTGACATCACTGTGTGCATTGTTCCTATACTGTGACATCACTATGAGCATTATCCAGATATAGTGACATCACTGTGTGCTATACTGTGATGTTACTGTGTGTCCTATCCCCGTACTGTGACATAAGTCTATGCAGTATCCCTGGGGTGTGACATCACATTGTGCATTATCCTGGTCTGTGACTTTCCTGGCTGCACTATCTGTACATAGTAGGTGAGGTTGGATGAAGACATCAGTCCATCAAGTCCAACCTATAACCTTACAATCCCCTACAGTGTTGATCCAGGGGAAGGTACAAAACCCCATGAGGCTCATGCCAATTGCCCTATTACAGGAGAAAAAAATCCTTCCCGACTCCAATCTGGCAGTCAGTATAAAAACCCTGGATCAATGTGTATTGTGATATCAAGATGATTGGACACTTATCAAGTTCTAAACATGCTGCTTAAGGTGTTTGTGGTACAGTGGAGCCCGATTACAAGTTTTTCTATGGGGCCCTAAGGTGCCTTATTTTGCTCCTGAGTTCACATTCAACTCAGGGCAACAACTGCATGATCAGTTTTGTGTGTATCTTTCTTTATGTCGTCTTTTTAATGTGTGCAGTTTGAGACAGATTTTTGGCACATGTCCTCCCTTTCCTGATAGACCCTTCTCATCTCCAAGTTAATTTAAAGAGCTTATACTTCGCTCATACTTCCAATTTTATTCTGGGAACATCTTCTAATGCAGAGTCCATTTACTTCTGCTGCATAATGGTGACTACAAACCTTGAGAAGACTACATAATGAATCCTTACAATGGAAAGCAACTAGCTCATAAATACACTTGGTTCAAAGGTCATAATATTATCACTAGAGAACCCCTTTAAATGTGGGTTTTTACAAAGCCCATGGCAATTAAAGTGGTCTATGAAGTTGACATACTATGCATTCTAATATACATTTACTATTCAATGCAATGACATCAGATTACATTGTATTTAGAATTTTATACCGGCAGTAACATTGCTTTTGTGTTATTAAATAACAATGTAAAGGTAGCGGTGCACATGTGGTGCTAGTATGAGAGCTGCAGATCCTGTATTTCCAGCGTACAGATTAGTATCTGGAAGTCATTGCTCATGACGATGAAAAATATCACAAGGCTTTCATCCTTAAATCAAAGTTCTAAAACACTTGCTTAGAGGTTGCTTAGTGTTTGAGATCCTCGTTCTCAGTGTTATTAGCTGCCATATAAAAAAAAAAGATCCATTGCAGTGTATGAGTCTAGATTTTAAGGTGAACCCGTCAGCAGTCTCTTGGTCTCCTATAAAAAGGCTGCATAGTGAACAGAAGGATATGTTTAATTGTGAAATTAAAAATTTAGGGATTTAGTTAGAAAGTTATCTACAGGCTTAGACTTGCTCAAAGGTGAGTCCCTCCATGGGCCCTTGAGCCAGAGGGGGTAACCCCCTCACCCCTACTTAAGCTGTCCTGTATACAGATGATATTACCTAGTTTATTATATACAGACTGATGTCATCTAGGCACAGAGACAGGCACACTAGTATCTTCCATCCTTGTTTTCTCCTTTTCAACATTGCTACAGGGGCCCTAAACTAAAAAAAATTCTTGCGGCTGTCTGAGAACCATTGCTATGTAAGATGGATTTCTTGGCTCCATGAAATAAGAGGCTCTAGATCATGGTAAGGGACAGTCAACAGGTTATGCAGAGGGCCCCAGGACTAGGCAGCTACTGTGTAGAGAGATTTAGCCATATCTGCATGGGTAGTAGTTGTCCAGTGGCCCCAGAATTAAATTTACTGGTGGCTCCTAGAAACCCCATCCGACATTGATTACTTACATCACAAAAAGTAGTGGCATATTACTAGGACGTGCCCTCATGTAACAAGGCTGACACTGGGTTGTCCACCGTCTTATAAAGTCATAACGCCATCCCTGAGTAGCAAAACTGCTCCTACACCTCAGGACCAAAAAAATTCTTTATTTAAAGGGATGCACCAACCCATCTGATTTGTGACCCAGTTACAATAATCTCCAGATGAGTGGGGCTCCATCTGCAAGGACCCTAAGACTAAAGGGACTGAATTGCTGGCTTCCTCCTAATGGACCCCCTGAATCATGAGTACTATGCAAATGAAACAAGACTAGGAGTCTATTCTGTGTATACGTTCCCCTACCCAAAAGTCTGAGGCCCCACTTTGCAGAAACACAGCTTCTTTTGTTGCAGATTTTGCTGCAGTTTTCTGAGCCAAACGTAGGAGTGACCGCAAAAGGAATGGGAAATATATAAGATGCTCTTACACTTCTACCTTCTGCTCAATCTACTCCTGATGTTGTCTCAAAAAACCCAAATAAAATCTGAAACAAAAAAAGCTGCGTTTCTGCAACGTGGGGCTTTAGCAAAAGGGGTTTTCCCACCACGTCAGCTCATATGTTGCATATTAGTGGGGGTCTGACTGTTGGGACCCCCACTGATCATGAGAACTTCCCAGTCATAAGGACACATCCCTGCTCCATTCCATTCACTGCTGGTGATAGCTGACTCTGTCCCCTTTAATGACAGTTTTCTATTCGAGGCCATGTTGGTTTTCCTGAATAGGTTTTTAAGGGATATTCAGGTCTCCTCTCTACATTTCTCTAACTTTGATGACAATGATAGTGTATGGGTTCATATTAACTTCTATGGGAATTACTACTGAAATGACTATACCGCAGAGCACACACAGTAATAATAAAAAAATCATACGTTGTTCATACCAAATATGGTTAAAAATATCCAAGAATAGTAAAAACCAATAGTACACGGAGAGGGGAAAACAACTTCCAATGTTACATAAGGGAATGCTGAGGCTGAATACATTTTACATTGCTCTGATATCCATTGACAGCATGTCCTCACCTGTCTATCTATACAGTCTCAGCCCTCCCTTATGTAACATTGGATGCTGTTTCCCCTCTCCGTGTACTATTTGTTTTCTATTGTTGGATATTTTTAACAATGTTTGGTATAAATAAAGTATGTTTTTTTGTTATTTCTGTCTGCTCTGTGGCTATAGTAATTCCAGTTCTGCTTTGGCTTTTCTGCCCACAGAATGTGGTTACTGTGCTTATTATCCAAGCCCTTGTTTCTGTAGGTTTGGAAGTTGTATGGGAATTACAGAAAAAGTATAGCATGGCCATATTCCGTTTTTTTTGTATACTTCTTTGCAGAAAAGCTGCTTTATTTATTGCAGTTTTTGCTGCAATTTTTTTGCGCCAAAGTCAAGAATGATCGAAAAGGAATAGGAAATATAAAGGAAGCTCTTATACTTTTTCCTTCTGTTAAATCAACTCCTAGCTTAAGCTCAAAAACAAAAATACAGTGAAATATGCAACTAAAAAACCCCACAACTTTTCCGTAATGAGGGGTCTTAGCCTTAAAGGGGTTGTCCCATCACAAGGATCCTATCTATACTGCTTGTTAATGTGGATGTAAGACTTTTCCTAAATACACTGCTTCAGCAAAACTGCTTTGTTTGTCCACTATCTTACTTTATTCAATTCATTGTTGACACAGCCCTTGACTTATCTGCTCAAAAGTCAAGTGATGTATCTGCTGCTCTCAGGGGGGAGGTAGGAGGGGCAAAGTGCAGGGGAGCGAGCCTGTGTTTCTAGCTATTCCTGTGTCTACACCATGTGACCTAGGTTCCTGTTAGCAGATAGAGGAGAGGAGCTGCTTTCATTTCTTCTGTTCTCCCAGTTATCAGGCTAGCTAATTCAGATGTGTTCATTATGGCAGAGACAGGCAGTGTTTGTATGTAACACAGAATGGAGTTGCTGCTGCCTGTACTTCATAGTCCAATATGGGTGGGCGGAGCTACACACAAAATCGGGGGCGGAGCTAAACGGCAGGTTGCATGTGAAACCCCGCCCACCAAATGATGCAAGAAACCAGGAAGAAAGAAGATTTAACAGCAGTAAAGACTGGTGAATATGCAATGTGGGAATACCCCTTTAAAGGGAGTCTATCATTGGGATTTTTTGATTTTAACTAAACCTATTGGTTATTGTAGGCATATCTTTTGCTGCAATTATGTTGCCAGTGTTTTCATAAAAAAGCCAGTTTCTTCTTATGCAAATTAGTGTTCATGAAGCACAGGGGGCGTTCCTACTGTGCTCCGAGCACCCCTGCATCATCGGCCTTGACCTGCATTCATGCTCCCTTCTTGATTGTACTTGAAACCTCCTCTTCCTCTTCTTTCCTTTCTTCTTATATGATCAGGCATACTGCCCCTGCTTGTGTAAGAAGAAGTCCAAGATGGCGCATGGCACATGTGCTGTATGCTCGGCACCATCTTAGAATTCTTCTTACATGAGCAGGCACAGTACGACTACTCGTGTAAGAAGGAAGTAAATAAGAGGAGGCATCAATTACACTCAAGAAGGGGGTGGGGAAGCAGGTCAAGGCTGATGACACGGTGGTGCTCGGAGCACAGTAAGAACGCCCCCTGTGCACCGTGAACAGTAATTTGCCTAAAAAGAAAACAGTTTTTTTCAGGAAAACGCTGGCAACATAATCAAAACAAAAGGTATGCCTACAATAACCTTTCAAAAGGCTACGTGAAGATAGGTTTAGTTAAAATAAAATAAAAATTGCAATGATAGACTCCCTTTAAGGAGAACTGAATGACTCAAAAACAGACTATTGTAATGCTTCATAATATAGGGAAAGACAGGGATTCATATTTCCAGAAAAGTGTTTATTTTAGAAGTAATACTTGTAAATGCAATGTCTCATCTCAGACAGTCCCTTGTATATGTCATCCGCTGATCCATGCTCGTCTGGCTCCCAGGACTCCCAAAAAAACGTTGCAGTGAGTCATATCCAGAAGTGTAGGACATATGGACAAACAATTGAAATCCAGATATCAGAATACATTTGTTTTATGTTTAAAATTATTCTATACAATAAAATAACATATGCACATATATATTTTCGACGTTCTTTTTTGTAGTATCCATGTATCCATGTTCTATATCTTGTTTTACCCTCTGTATCTGAGAGAAATAGAACTTATACAAAGTATCAAATTGTGTTTCCGACAACATGGCAATGTTCTGAGAAGTTCCTGTAAGTTCCATATTGTTGCCAACTAATGTTGAGTTATTTTTAGTCTGAAAAAGAAAAGGGCACAAATTGTTTCAGTGACTTCTGAATTACAGTAAATCCGCTGGGTACCATGATGTTATATTAGAAGAAAATATGTGCCAGCCTGTTAAGGAACCTTTTACTTTGAAAGTTAGTAAACAGGAAAATAATTGTGCACCAGGCTTGTATTACCCCGCCAATGACTGCATTGAATGAAGCAGACAAGAATATCATACTGTGTCAAGTATTCAAGTGATTCTTATCAGGGTGCCATGTGAACAAAACAAGGAATGTGAGACCAGAAGGTAATGCTTGTGGGAAGTCTTTAAATACAATTTTAGTTATTTTGGATTTGTGAGTGGGTTACAATTCTGTGTACATAAAATCATGGGGTTAGAAACCAGTGACCATCAAAAATGCACAGTAGGGAGTGTGTCACCCAAATATAACCTATATTTTTTAAACCAACTTATCATTTTAAATGTTTTCAAACTTTTGATACTTTGTTTTAAATTTTCCATGTCATTTATGTTTTTTAAAAAAGTACTAAATCCTGCAATTTTCACTCTGGCCACCAAGCCCAATAATAGAGTGCAACTTAACAATTTTGTAGGGGTTGTCTTTGCAGTGGTCACCTCATTTACACAGACAAGAAGATAATCTTATAGTAGAAGATAACACATAGCACCCATCATTTCAATAGATGATGTCATAGTTTATCTACTCCTGCTTCCTGATGAGTTGGGTACAGACTATGATGCTATGATGAATTTACATGAAAATGGGGCTCCAAATCTGAATACTAGATGAATGTTTGGAAACTATAGAATTACCTTTAGGCTGGGGCCCCACGGGACGTAATCGCAGCGCTAAAGTGTTGCGGAAAGAACCGCGGCGTGAACGCATTGCGGTTCTTTCCACAGCGCTTTCAACAGAAAGTTCTGAGTTTTCCTCTGTGGACTTTCTGTTACAATTATATCTATGGGAAAGCCGCCGGCGTTTCCGTAGATATAATTGACATGCTGTGATTTGAAAAACCACAACGGCTTTGCAAATCGCAGCGTGATCGCGCTGCGGTTTCTTCCGCAAAGTGGGCATGGGATTCGCATGAATCCCATCCCCTTTGCTTGCACTGTAAAACGCTGTGATTTTTCCCGCGGCGTCTCTGCTGCAGGTAATTCGCGGCGTTTACGTCCCGTGGGGCCCCGGCCTTACAAAGTATTAGGATTAGGTTTATCACCATTATACTGCTGACAGACTCCCATTAACCATTCCGGTAATTGCTATTGTGTAAAATACAAGAGTACAATAGACTAAATGTCTCAAATATAAAATGACACCCTTTATGTCTTGCATATATATTTTAAGGATATATTAGCAATAAAGCAGATGCTTGAACTGTTCTTGTATTATTATTAGCTGTACTAGATGAAGTGTTTGATGGCTACCATTCAATATGGTAATCCTTGACTCTATGAACCTCATCTGAAATATAATAAGCCATCATCCTCAAGCTTCAAATCAAAATTGGTAATTCAAGAGCAAATTTATTAATAATGGTAATTTAATACAGCAATTGACTTGTATTTGCCATTTATCGAATGCTAATTATTTCCCCTTTGACAAGTTGACGATTTCTTAATTACTTGAGGGCAATGGAGAGTTTTGTGGTGCAGGTGATAAACATTACGACAGTAATGATTTTTTGTCACATTTGTAATTTAATTGGGTAACACTCATGGTCTTCATTTCTAGTGTTGCTGTAGGAGGAAGCAGTCACCTACGCTACCCATCAATAACACTCTACTTGTAAAGGCTTAAGGCTCCTCTGCGTGCGTACTGTCAAAAGTTTATGTATAGATAAGAGTAGATCTATAGCAGGGGTCCTCAAACTTTTTAAACAGGGGGCCAGTTCGCTGTCCCTCAGATCATTATACTACATCAAAGGGCACCAAGGGGACTATCATACTACATGGGAGAGCATCAAGGGGGCTACCATGTGGTGGCACCAAGATGGCTATTATTCTATATGTGCGGGCACCAAGGAGAGCATTATACTACGTTTGAGGGCACCAAGGGGGAGACATTATACTACATATTAGGGCAACAAGGAGGCTATTATACTTCATGTGAGGATACCAAAAGGAATAGGATTAGGAATAGAATTCTTTACGTTACATCTTTACATAGAATTATTTACATTAGGAATAGAATTCTAGGAGGGAGAGTAGAAGAAGGGTATTGGTTATACAACTAAACAACTAAATAATTCATTAGCTTGTAATGTTCTTATCAGTTCACATAATGTCTTTATGACTGTCTGTCTCAGTTCAGTGGTTTCTGTAAGATGCCATGAACCCATGTGAGAGATTCATCCCTTTCTCAAGAGTGTCAAACAAGGTCATAAACTTGTACTCATAAATCCGTCTCTGTTTCCTGGATTTAAAATTCCCTCTTAAAACCAAAATTTTCATGTCATTGGTGAAATTATGATCTTCACTGCTGAAATGTTTTGACACGGGAAGGTCCATTCTTTGTTCCCTAATTGTATGGCGATGTGAATTAATTCTCATTCTCAGCTTCTGGCCCGTCTCTCCTACATACAGATTTTCAGTGGAACATTTGGTGCATATTATTAAATACATCACATTAGGTGTGTTACAGGTGAACATACCTGGGATTTTATATTCTCTGTTAGAGTTTGGTATCTCTATCTTGTTGGTGGTCAGTATGTGAGGGCAGGTTTTGCACCTTTTCTGTCCGCATGGAAATGTTCCTGTGTTAGTTGGAGGTGACAGTGAGCTGCTAACAACCATATTCCTGAGGTTTGGTGGCTGTCTATAGCACAGGAGAGGGGGGTCTGGAAATATGGATTTTAGACGGTCATCTTTTTGCAGTAGTGGATGTAATTTTCATGTGATTCCTCTAAGCATCTCCAGGAGTGGGTTATATGTGACGACCAGGGGCACTGGATTGTTTTCCTGTAGCACATGGTAAGTGAGGGTTCGTTCCATATATTGCATTGGAGGCCCAAGAGATTAAAATTAGTCCTTGACTTCAGATATAAAATATGGCTTATTAATGATAAGTAGGTCAAAAAGAAGAGGTCATTTAAAGTCAAGACATGATATTCTGACTCGCATACATGCCAACCAGCCAGATCAAACTGTAGTTTCATTAGAAAGCATTCACTTTGATTACCTCATTGATTTCCAGACAGCGAAACAAATACCTTATCTTATGAAATGCATTGAGCGGCCCTAATGTCATGTCTTACTTATTGACTGTGGTTCTGTGACACCATGAAAATTCTAATATTGACCTGATCCCTTTTACTAGAACTCATTACAGTGCATTAAAATGCAAACACAGCATCAAGGTGCAGCAGTTTACATGTGTATAATATTGCAATATACCATATGTAGCATTGTCAAATGTTCCCTTAATCTTCTTAATGCAATATAACATTTACTGATTGAAATTATATTTTGTGAAACCATTGATACGTATGAGAAGATGACATTGTAGAGGTCCGTGATATTTGACTGCCATTGATTTCCAGAATGAAAGGGCCCTATAGTGTCCACATCTCTTTGGCACTGCTCAAAATATTATACTAGTGGAAATATGAGACAGCATTGTCATGTAAAGGACCGTTCACATTAATGGTAGACATTGTAGAATGTTGGGTATAATATTTGTCCAATGTGGGATACGTCTGGCAGGTTGTACCTCAATATAGTCTATGGAGTTCGCGTGTTTTCCCAGGTCGCGGCTTTTCTATGCGTATAGGTTTCCGTTCGTGGGGTCCCCAAGTGGACTCCCCAAACGGAATCCCAAACGCAGATGTGAACTGGGCATAAAATAGACACCACAGTCTAATAAGTGGAGGCCCAGTGGAGGTGACATTTATGTATAATCAAGTTTTATTAATTAAGGGTTTTTTCCATTAACAAGGGAGGGGGGTCAACAGTTTAAAAAGAGAACATGAAAATTGAGGTGTGCAGGCCTCACCAAAGAAGCAGCAGGTTGAGGAGTACCCCTGACCAGCAAAACATAATACACAAATATCATGATAGGCAGATGAAGCTGTGTAGGCAACGCAAAGGACATACAACAAAGAGGAAAGGGGGGTGAGATAGACAAATGGAGGCGGAACCAAACGAGACAAAGGGGAAACCGACAAGGACATGGAAACCAAGAGTAAAGAGGGGGAAGGATAGATCGAGAGAAGGAGAAAGGAGCTCAGGAAAAAGAGGCAGAAAAGTCAGAGGATTCCTGGAACACCACCTAGGGCCGCCAGAGAGTTCCAAACCGGGAGGGGTCTGGAGAGTCCTCAGCAACCAGAACTTCCATCCTCCAAATAAGAAGAAACTCCTGTAGGATTTCAAGCAAGGACGGCGGGGTAGAACTGCGCCAATGCCTAGGGATAACAGCCCTGGCGGCCACGAGAAAGTGTCCCAGGAGGTCCTTCTTGATCTCAGAAATCTTACCAGGGATGGCTGAGAGGAGGGCCAACTGTGGCGAAGGAGTAAAAGAATGGTCTAGAGGTGACATTTATACTCACTTTCTGTTACATGATGTGAAAGGAGAGCCCAGAGACACAGAAACAGAGCGCCGCCCGCCATGAAGAGGATGAAAAGAGGTAATGGAAGCAAAATATGGTGCCCATAGGCCTCCACCTATCATACTTTGGGGTGTGAAGAGTATAATAATTTCACTTCTGGTTCTATCTGAACAGGTTTGGACCAAGACGAAACAGAGGATCTCTTCATTGGAACATGGGACGAAACAAATCTTCTGAGTTTTGCCCTTCTTTAGTGGTGAGTGACATAGTTAACATATCTTTTTATTTCAAAGTGCAAATGTTCAACTGAGAAAATCATCTTTTAATTTGTATGCAGATGAGTTGTTTAGTGCACCCGGGATATGGCTGCCCGAGCACCTGCTTTTGCCTGTAGTCACCACCCAATATAGTCTCCCAACATAAACATTGATCTGGTCTGGGTGTACAGTGTCCATAGGCAAAAAGAGGTGCTCTAGGAGATGCGGCCATAGCCCAGTAACCCTGAATGTATCATTTGCATACGGATTAAAAATTGATTTTCTCAACAGCAAAGTTACACATTGAAACAGAAAAAAAACATGCCACCAACAGCCCCTACAAGAGAATATAATGGGTTTAGAAGAGATTTTGGTGGTGTAGACTCCCTTTAAGCTCTCGCTATGGAGGCCTATAATTCTAGAAATGGGTCACAAGCTGCATTGGGGTTCCTGATCAGAGTGGTACACCACTTATGCAACAGATACAGTTATAACAAGACCTGATTGTGACTAGTTCAAATGGGATTAGAGGAAAACCCTACAAACTGCAGCAGCAGGTGTAGTTACTACAGCACTGCCCCATAGACTTCAATGGGACTACACTGCAGTACCTACACCCACCAATATAGTTTGTACATAGAGAGCAGTATAGCTCAGAGTATATAAACATTATCGAGAGCCGTGCTGTATCTGGCGGGGGTCCCAAGTCTAAGACCCCCACAGATCCAATATCGATGACCAATCCTAAGGCCATTAATAGTTAAATCTGGATAATCCCTTTAAGTTTTGGGTTTTATTTCCATTGGGTATGTAACAACAGTATTTTGTATGCCTTATAATGATTGTCACTATTTTGCGGCTGCAAAATCACGGCCGCAAAATAGCACGGCGCATACGATCCCCGCTCCCATTGAAATCAATGGGAGCATGAACGGCCCGCAAAAGCTCACGCGGCGTCTACGTGCCACATCACACGGCACGTTACACCGTGTGAACCCTCCCTTAACGTCCTCAGATTGCCTTTAGACCTCTGCTCCCTGAACTCTGTTTTGTACTTCTCTACCTCTCCTGTTACCGACTTGGCCTGCCTGACGTCCCATTTGGATTTCCCACTGTACTGCATTGCCCTCTTGTTGACATCCCGGACTGTACGACTACACTTTACTCTCTGCCGCCACCTGCTGATCACTCGCCAGTCTTCTGGATCCCTGGACCTACACCACAACTTGAAAGATCTGCTGGTAAGAGTCTCAGTGTCTGGTTTGCTGTGATTTCTGGTGCGCTGTGTGTAGGGGTGAACCTAGCTTTTATGCCACATGAGGGGGATGACAGAAAGCCGCCCCCCCCCCGGGAGGAGGGGGCGGAGGGGGTGGGGCAGAGCAGAGGGGACGAGGTGGGGCGAAGGGGGCGGAGCGGACGGGGCAGCGTTAGTAGGCAGAGAGCAGGCAAGGAGAGGACCTGCTCTCTGCCTGAGCATCAGGGTAGGCCGGTGGAGCAGCTCTGCGTCCAGAGGGCCTCCCCAATCCACCGCTCGCTTCCCGTGCCAGGCTGCCAAGACAGTGATGCTAAGCCAGTCCAGGACAGCTTGTCCTGGACTGGCTTAGGTCAGCAAAAATGCCGCCCCCCCTTCTCCCCAGGGGCCCGGCATAGCGCCGCCTGAAGTGGTCGCTTCAGGTCGCCTCATGGGAGGTGCGGCGCTGGCTGTGTGTTTGGCGTTTCCCAACCCGTACCGCTCTGCAGAGCAATGCCACCAAGTCCATCCCCACCATCTGGGGCTCTGGTGAACACCATTGTGGGGTTGGAGTCGGTGTGGTGCCCGGGGGGTGTTGAACACATGGTGACACATTTGTCATTTTAATTGGTATATCTCGTACTGGTTCTTACTTTGATTCTGAACCCCATCTGCCCTCCTAACAAGTTTCTAGTGCCATTCTGGGCAGATGACGTATAAAGAGTATTCATAGCTGTTAGAAAATAGATTTTCCCATATATTTTCATCATGCAGAAGGTCTTTATTTTTAGCATTGAGCTTATCGAGATAAATAAATGTTAAATGATCCCATCTTGAGTTAGGTAATGCCAAAGTGTTAATTCATAATGATGTCACCCTGGTGAAGACTGGCTGGAATAGACTTTCCACCCTAGTAGTAATTTATATGGATAACCTTTTGCTTTAGAAGCCAAATGTCTGCTGTGATTTACCTAGCCCTTAATGCTCCTGATTTGCATTTGTAAATTACTGAGATGTTCTGAGATATTTGCATCATTGTCAAAAGATCTTCTGAAGGATTATAAACATACTGAGCGAACGCTCCTACTGATGTCAATACGCGGCTCCGTCTCTCCAGGCCGGCTCCATATCTCATTATATCTCATCTCATCTACTGAGCGGAGAAATGGGTTTCAGATGAATCAAGTGATATATAAAATATTGTGTGAGATAATCTATAAAACTGGAAGCGCTGGAACAATAGATAATAGATATTGGTAAGATAATAACTAGATAGTCTGGTAGATAGGATTGGGATCAGCCACTTCTTAAAGAGGAACTGACACAATCAACGCAGAAAGTGGGATTAATACAGACCATGCAGCTTTTTAAAACTTGTTTCCGCACCTCCTCCCGGACCTGAGATACGTCCGCTGTAGTAATTCTGCTCCCGGTCTGACGTTGTTGCGATTTAATAGGGCAGGGTCAGAGGTTTCAGAAAAGAACTGTCCACAGAACCTGTGAGGAGGTGGTCTCCCCATTACACAGGTTACTGCCCCATTGGAAAATATAATACTGCCCAGTTACAGAGGTCACCACCCTGATGGAGAATGCATTACCTCTCCAATGGGGAAAGCTGGGTCTGAAAGGGTGCAGACCCTAGACAATGGAGGCAATGTCTCAGGTCTGGAGGGGCACAGAAAGAAAATTTTAAAACCTGCATGATCTGTAGTAAGACCACTTTCTGCGAATAGGATGCCATTTTTCATTCTAGGGACAGGTTCTCTTTAAGGACCGGACCATCCTACATGATCTACCTGTCTGTGATATCTATCTATCTATCTATCTATCTATCTATCTATCTATCTATCTATCTATCTATCTACCTATCTATCAGCTATCTAATCCATCTGTCTTATATCTATGTATGCCTCTCTCGTTCTATAGTATCTATCTATCTATCTATCTATCTATCTATCTATCTATCTATCTATCTCTCTTGCCTTATAGTATCTATCTATCTATCTATCTATCTATCTATCTATCTATCTATCTGCTATGTAATCCATCTGTCTTCTATCTATCTATCTATGCCTCTCTCGTTCTATAGTATCTATCTATCTATCTATCTATCTATCTATCTATCTATCTATCTATCTATCTATCTATCTTGCCTTATAGTATCTATCTATCTATCTATCTGCTATGTAATCCATCTGTTTTCTATCTATCTATCTATCTATCTATCTATCTATCTATCTATCTATCATTCAGCTATCTAATCCATCTGTCTTATATCTATCTATGTCTCTCTCGTTCTATAGTATCTATCTATCTATCTATCTTCTATCTATCTATCTATCTATCTATCTATCTATCTATCTATCTATCTATCAATCTATCTATCTCTCTTGCCTTATAGTATCTATCTATCTATCTATCTATCTATCTATCTATCTGCTATGTAATCCATCTGTCTTCTATCTATCTATCTATCTCCTATCTATCTATCTATCTATCTATCTATCTATCTATCTATCGTCTAATCCATCTGTCTTCTATCTATCTACCTACCTATTTTTCTCTCTCTCTCTCTCGCTTTATATTATCTATCTATCTATCTATCTATCTATCTATCTATCTATCTGCTATCTAATCCATCTGTCTTCTATCTATCTATTTATCAGTTTATTTCTCAAGTATACTCAAGTAAACTGAATTCCTATTTCTTCTCAATCCATACCATTAAAAAACAGTCCTGTTGCAATGGCCCTGGAAAATGTGACACTGAAGTAATGGCATTTTTTATTTTATATATGAGAATGAAACTTTTTATCGCTAATTTTGTTAGTTTTATAAGCCCAAATCACACGACAAGAAGATAAAATGCCATGTGTACGGTGTTACCCTGACTTAACAGTTGTGTTTCACTGAGGTCGAAATAACATAACCACACTAAATTTTACTTTTCTCAAGATAAGACAGTCTTCTCCCCTTGGGAAAGATTGCCATGTGTATAAATGATGACTTAGTAGGAGATTTCTAGCAAAGTCATAATTTATAGGTAAGTTATTGCCTTGCACACATATTAATTAGGATTTGGTAAGTCGGAGTAGGATAACTCAGCCCAAATGGGGAGCTCATCTGGTGTTACCTGTATTATGTAAAGGGCTCTCATTGAGCTCTATGCATGTAACAGAAGTGTTAATAAACTGCTTCCGTCTTCTCCCCTGGGGCCCGGCAGTCTCTGACAGCCAAGCACCCAATACTTAGCTGCAGCTGGCTTATACGTGTCTGCAGGTTTACATTCCATGTACGCTTTGTGATCTATAAGGGTATTCCAATTTTCTACATTTATGACACAAGCATATAGGATTGCTTGATAAGCACAGTTCCTATTCTTGGACCCTCATATATTAGTAGAATGGAGGCCTGAGATGTGACCACAATTGTCTGCCCATTGAAGTCTATGTGAATTATGAACGCTGATCTTCGCTTTTTCTTTATTTCCTTCAGACTTCAACGGAGCTCATACCAAAATACAAATCCCAGTATCCTCAACAGCGCAAGGATATCTGCATATAGGAAGTGACATCAGAGAAATGCCAAGAGGGGATTGGGTTTTTTTTTTAAAAAAAATTTTTTTTTCTTTTTTTAATGTAGATTGTGAGCCCCACATAGAGCTCACAATGTACATTTTTCCCTATCAATATGTCTTTGGAGTATAGGATGGAAATCCATGCAAACATGGGGAGAACATACAAGCTCCTTGCAGATGGTTTTGTGCCCTTGGTGGGATTTGAACACCAGGACTCCAGCGCTGCAAGGCTGCAGTGCTAACCACTGAGCCACCGTGTGGCCCCTAAAAGGGGATTGATTGAAGACAGAAGTGACAATTGAATAAGGCCTGGTTCATATCTGCGTTTGGTATTCCGTTTGGGAAGTCCGCTTGGGGACCCCTCGAATGAAATACTGAACGCATTGACCAGTGGTGAGCGATTAAAATACACGAACCTCATAGACTATAATGGGGTCCATGTGTTTTCCGCACACTATCCGCAAAGGTCATGTGGAAAAAAAAGTACTTCATGAACTACTTTCCTCTCCGCATGATTCATGCAGACACTGCATGGAAAACACACAGACCCCATTACAGTCTATTGGGTCCGTGTGCTTCCATTACTCACCGCTTGTCAATGCGTTCGGTATTCCGTTCGGTGGGTCCCTAAGTGGACTCTTTGGTCGGAATACCAAACGCAGATGTGGACCAGGCCTAAGACCTTTTGTCCATGGAAAAAGACGCTCAACCAAGTGGAATATACACTTTAACAGGAGCAAGTTAGAGACAGTCAGAAGTGAGGGACATTTATCCTCTCTTCTTGTCTGAAGGTTTACTAAAAGAAAGTGGCCCTGCTTGTAGAGCTGGATTCTGCACAGAGGGCCAGTTGCCAGTGACCAAGTGGATCCTGAGACTCAATCTATCCTGAGTAGAGATGAGCGAGTACTGTTTGGATCAGCCGATCCGAACAGCACGCTCGCATAGAAATGAATGGACGTAGCCGGCACTCGGGGGGTTAAGCGGCCAGCCGCCGTCAAAGCGGAAGTACCAGGTGCTTCCATTCATTTCTATGGAGTGTGCTGATCCGAACAGTACTCGCTCATCTCTAATCCTGAGTCGTTCCTTCCTGGCTTCTCTGTGTAGTCCTTTTGTTCCTGTTACATATGAATTCCAGGCCATTACGTATCTTTTAACTCAAAAGATCTTCTCCAACCACCACTTCCATCTTTGTTACTTCACTTCTACCCATTGATCTCCTATATAAATGGCCATATAGGAGTGCATTGCATCCTAGCATAATCCGCTGAACAGATTGGCCAGGAGAGACCATATGACTCACCCCATGACTATCTTTTTGTAATGGTACAATGAAGGGGCTGAATTATACTTTTTGGGAAACCATTGTTAGGAAGCACACCATGGCTTTTTTTTACCACCTTACAAATAGATTAATATGTAACCCTTTTTAGGTTCTTTTATTTAATCCATGCAGAATTCTTGAGGTTTAGGATAAACAAGCATCATGGCGTCAAGGAGTATAATATTATATGTAACACAAAAAATATCATGTCAAATTTACCCTAAACTAAGTCCTTTATGGTGCTCTGAAAATAACACGGATTTATCATCTGATCATCGTTGTTGGGTCTCGCTGTAAATTTACCATTTTGTACAATTTGAAATGTGTTATAAACATATTTGATATCCAGTAAAATACTATGTAATCCCATCTTGGACTGTTATAATGTTGGTCCACGCATGTACAGTATTTGATATGTGTTTGTATTATAGTCAAGACAATGAACCCCGCTCTATAAATGATGTAGTAAGAAGACCTTTTGGAATAGAGGACAGCTGTTTTCTACATCCTAAACTCGAATCCCCAAAGGATAAAGCAGCCGACTGAGAAGAGACCCCGCACCTGCTGGATGTTACTACAACCATGATAGATAGTTTCAAGAAGACCCGACTCAGCAAGATGCTCGGTGTATCTGTCCCTCCACTTAGAATTAGCGGAGAACAGATTAAAACTCACTGTCTCGATATAAACAATAACACTGATTAAATGGATCATTTTGCCAAGGGATATGTTCCTTGAGTGGTCATTTTTCATTCAAATGCTTAGGCTGAAGAAGAGTCGCTTGCAGCACTAAATATATTGAATCACTGTTAACCCACTAAATAAACCTAGATACTAGCGCACTTTATTAGATGAACCTGGCGGTTTTATGGCTGATGCTAACAGTCCCTGCGATGTCTCAAGATGCAGTATCGCTTCATAAAGTGGAAAATGGTTTTGATGAAGTTTCATTTGACAATCTACTATCTGACCTCATAATTAATATTACATTTAGATCACATTCTGAGCAGGAGGAAACAAATGGTCGTAGCGTATACAGCTCCGTAAGAGTAATATGGCACCTTGTGGGCACTTACCTATGGGCCATAAAGGACTTCGGTCGTGGTACTAATTATTTCTCATTTGTGTGACATCTGAGTTATTTCTAAATGTCTTCAGATTATTGGTGAGTAGTGTAGGTAATATAACTGTAAGGCATTTACCTTCCTTATCACCAATTACACAGTAATGGTCTTTTTTTTTTTCCCGAAAAGCTCAGAATGGGATAAAAAATGAAAATTTAAATACTCACCTCACTGCCCCCCCTTCCTGCTCCTGATAATTCATATTTTCCCTGCTGGTCTCCACTCATTGGTCCCTAGACATTGTAAGGGATTGGTTCTTACCAGGATTGTTGAGTGACATGTCTTGGAGTCCCACTTGAGGTTGTCAAGGAAATTGAGGGAGACAGCTGGTTAATTAGAAAAGTTCTATACTTAGATTTGGGGTGTAACTTTAGGGGGTGAAGAAGGTGTGTTTGCACCCCCTGCCCAGAATCATTAGCACTGATGTAACTGTAGGGTTTGCAGTGGACACAGTTGGAACTGAGCCCATAAACCATCCTCTGAGGATCTGACCTGAGGTAATTGTGCACCTGAAGAAGAGCTAGTGGAGCTCGAAATGCATAGTGCAGTACATTTTTGACCAATAAAGGTCATATATTTTATTCACCTTGTCAACACTCCAATCTGTGGACCCCAGAGCACAGACGTCCATCTCTAACCGCTGGTCTCCTTCCTTCCATTACTGTCTAGTCCTCGGTGACCAGTTTGTGGATTCTGCAGCCATCTGAACCTCTTTGCTTCCAATGGTGTTTTGACTCCTTCACAACACCTGAAGGTCAGGGACCAACTGGTCCATTTCTCTGTACATTTTTATTTCCAACATCCATTGCAAACTCATCTACACTATAAGCACGCACGGTGTTCTCCCTCATTTCTGTTCTCATAAGCCATCCTCCGCACTCTAGGACTGATTAAACGTCTTTTGTCTAATTTCTGATTTCCATTGTTGGCTCACAGTCTGTACATCATAAATGTATTTCCCTGGCTCTGTGGTGTAAGACAGAGCAAAAAGATTTACTATATACAAACTTTCACTGTTAGTAAGGAGAAAGTTAGTGCCAAAAGGAACAGTTGGCCGGCAGCATTTAGTCAAGTAGGGATTCTGTGTAGGGAGGCTGTGCTACAAAAGGGGGTATGAGCACGGTGGCTCAGTGGATAGTACCATTGCCTTCTAGCACTAGAGACCTCAAATTTGTTCTCCCAATGTTTTCATTGGTTTCCTCCCCACACTACATCTTGGGTAGAGAGAGTACAGAGATTGGCAATTATTGAGAGATAGGGAAAGAGGCATGCCCTAGCACAGTCTGCTGGAACTATCATCCAGCACTCACACCACAAACCCACAGTGGACCTTTGTGTAAGACTGTACCTCCATTACTGTGGAAGCTATTGGTTGTCTTACTGCAGAAATGTTATGTGTTATCAGTCCTTCGCAACCATGAGCTTCCTGAGTGTTAATTACCGCAATAACATCAATAGTACTCTAAGTAAGACTGGTAAGAAGTGCCCCGAGGGAAGAATACCACCACCGGTGATACCACCACCACCGGTACATCGCAAGCCCCCTCAGGTCTGCCCCAGGCAAGAAGGAGAGCTGAAGGAATTGTGGAGTCCACAGGCCACCGAAACAAGTGCTGTGTTACTATGTGTGCCATCTATTAAAAATCAGCAGTGGTCTAACACCCAGATCCCCAGCTGATCAGCTGTTTGTAGAGGCTTCAGAATTCAAGTGAGCTCTCTAGTTTGTTCAGCTCTTACCCAGCACAGCAATCCCTTACATTTGTGCAGCGTCTGTGCTTGGTTTTCAGCTCAGCCCATTCACTTGAATGGGATTGAGCTGCGATCAAACCATATGACCAATGAACATGACATCACATGGCATTTGAAGTTGTAGTAGCCCTTAGGGAGCGCCATTGCTGCTTCGTACAGCTGACCCACAAGTGTCTCCTGTGTCAGACTCCACAGATCTTCAATTAAGAACCTATCCTAATAATAGGTATTCAATTAAAAAGTCTTGGAAACCCCTTTAATTTTACCCTATAGGTGAGAAATTCCTTTGCCCACCCCAAGAACGTAGACATGGATGGCATTCTTTATTGTTATGGGTTTCATTGGACTTTTTTCCCGGGTTATGGTCAAATCATGAGTTGCCTTAGACCTCGATATTGCACAAAAAAAAAAAAAAAAATTCAAGTTGCTGAGAACATTCATTAATGTTACAATACATAGAGATGATGGGAAATAAAAGGTTTATTCGATTGTTCTTTAGAAATATAATAGACTATAAGAAAACCACATGAACTGTACAACATGATGTAAAGGATTACACTTGTAAATAAAAAATAAAGCAATAAAAAGGTTAGTTTGACGCATTAACATTTCAGTGCTTTCCATGCATGATCTAGCAGATTACAAACTGCATTTGTATGTAGTTACCTATAAATGAGGTTCTTCATGAAACTGCTGCAGCACCGTTCCCTTCACACCCCCTGCCAGCTTAAAGCTGGGAACCAGATGCTTTAAGAAGGTCAACATACTCCACTACTCTATAAAAAGAAAATGTCCTACTGTGAATGTTACATACTATTTTTCACCGATAGTTTCCTCCAGTGTCAACAGTATCCAGGTTGTTTCAAGATGAAGCTAAGGGACTGGTGGAAATCAGACTAATGATGATCATGTGCATGTCCTCCCGTAGACGGTAATTGTGTCATTTTTAATGTATGCATCTTTCCAGTATCTAAGTCTAAGCTTCTTATGAACTACTTTTATTGCTACTAAGGGCCCTATTAGACCCAGCCATTTTACAGGGCGCACAAACTCGTTCCTGATACTTAGCCTAATAGGGCCACCGATCACCTGACGAACCAATGTCTGTTCTTTCATGGGATGATCACTTGACTTCACCAGGCCAAAAAAAGTCATTGTTCATTGGCAGCACATAGACTTATGTAATAAGATAAGATAATCCTTTAATAGTCCCACATTGGGGAAATTTCAGCATGTTACAGCAGCATAGTAATACAGGTACAGGATAATACACAGTAATATATTACAGATGTAGACACACATATGCTGAGAAGAGAAGATATACTAGGAGTCCATAGCAGCTAAGGAACGGAAGAGAAAGAAGGAAGACTTCATGGTCATTGTCATAGTCATTAGTTTTCTGTGCAGAGTGATCTTTGCTTGGTTTGATGTAGATTATACAGCCTGGTCGCGGTTGGAAGGAAGGACCTGCGATAGCTCCTTCTCACACTTGGGGTGAAGCAGACAGTCACTTACAGTGCTGCCAAGTGCCATCAAGGTCCCATACATGTGGTGGGATTTGTTCTCCCGCATGGAGGTCACCACGGACAGTATCCTTCTGTCACCCACCACCTGTACTGGGTCCAGGGGGCTCCCCAGGACAGAGCTGGCCCTCCTGATCAGCCTGTCAAGTCTATTTCTGTCCCTGGTTGATATACTGCTACCCCAGCAGGCCACACCGAAAAAGATGGCTGAAGTAACCACAGAGTTGAAGAAGGCCCTAAGAAGTGTCCCCTGGACTTCGAAGGCCCTCAGCCTCCTGAGCAGGTAGAGTCTGCTGTGGCCTTTTCTGTCCAGCGCCTCCAGGTGATCAGGCCAGTCTAGTTTATTATTGAGGATCATGGCCAAATACTTATAGGTCCTGACTATCTCAATACATGTTCCTTGGATCTCCACCGGGGTCGGAGCACCTTTCCGTTTACTAAAGTCCACCACCATCTCCTTGGTCTTCCCAGCATTAATCCTAAACTGGTTCCGCTGGCACCATTCAACAAAATCCCGGTTTAAGTGTCTGTATTCCCTATCGTCTCCATCAGTGATAAGGCCTACTATAGCAGAGTCTGTGCTGTAAGCAAGTGACAAAAGTACACACCAGGAGGAATGGTCACATGGTGGAAACGCCGCACCAAAAACCACAGCTTTTTACAGTCTTTGCTAAGTGGATGGCATTCTAGTGAATCCCATCCACACATTGCAGTTAAAACCGGCGCAGTGGAAATGCTGAAATTTCCAAAACCATTGCATTTTTGGAAATCCCAGCATGTCAGTTAAACTTACAGAAACGCTGGCGGTTCCCCTTTAAATATAACTGAAGCCCCGAAAGTCCGCAGAGGAAAACTGTGTGGGCTTCCTGTGAAAGGTACTGTGGGAATAACCACAATGTGAATCCGCTATGGTTTTTCCCACAGCCTACTACGTTGGCCTTAGTCTTAAAGGGGTTTTCTAGGAAAAAAATATTTTTTTGTTTTTTTTTAAAGGTCTGTTAAGGGCAATACTGGGTTAATAAATGCACCCATATACTTTTACAGTCTTTTGAGTCATTTCTGTGTTTCTCTAGGAGCTCCTGGCATCTTCTGCATTTGTTTACCTGGTGTAGCTTCCACACTAGCTCCCTGTCACCTCACTCCCCCCTTTCCTCTCTCCCTTACACCCCTTCCCTGTCTTCCTACCTAGCCCACCCACTACTAAACCTTCCTAACTAACTCAATACTTACCAATGACCACCCTGGAATATGGGTTAATATACATTTTTGATAAATTATGTAATTTAGAAAGTAGGCAGGGGAGGGTCCTTAGATTAGCGTAGGAATTAGCTTTTATCCCGGACAACCCCTTTAAGCAGTCATGCCTCTGGCATGTGCATAACCTGGCTGTTCAGCTCTGATAGATGCAGTTTGTTGACATCTTCACTCATTGTCCCCAGTACTGCTCACAATCTAAATTCCCTATCTATAGGGCAATTTAATCCCTTAGAAATTCTAATTAAAACTTTTCACAACATTTAAGTGTTGGGAGGGGGGGGGGGGTTATGAGAGGGAAAAAAGGCAGCCTTCTATTACTCATCACCTAATAGGCATCTGCTGAAATGCAGCAAACTTTTTCTAACTTGCAATAAATGAAATAAATAAAAAAAAGCATAATTTGTCCAATTTTCATCCATTTTTTTTGACGGCCATCACGTGACATTGTTAAATTCAATTCAAGTGAATGGGAGTTGTACACACAACTGTTATTTTGACGGTCCTTTGCAATGTCAGGCTATTTTTTCCATTTTCACAGACCGCTCCATAACAATGAAATATATGAGGGATCTGTGAAAATGGCCGCGTCTCGAGTGCTGTGAAAAATGGACGTTTTTCATGGCCATTTTGCACCTTCGCCGAGTGAATGTAGGCTTAGAGGTGACAGTCTTTTATCTGCACTCACTGCCAATGGATACATCCATGAAAGTAGGAATATTTTATGATCTGGGAGTTATCAGAAACTCACGATTTCCTTATTGTGGACAGGTTGGCAGACAGGAACACTACATGTATGAGAAGATAATCCAGCCACAATAAGGAAATAACGGCAGGGATTCTCACAAGTACCAGACTATAGAAATTTCCTGGCTTCATGGTTGTATGTATTGGCAATGATAAGGACAAACAACTGTCACCTCTAAGATGATTAGAGAAAAATTGCAAATTTTTAAATTATTAAAATTTTCAAAAATGTTTTAATTGTTTAAAAAATTCACTATGGTTATGTTCATGAGAAAACCCCTTTAACATCTAAACTACGGTAAGCTGCCCCAATACAAATTGTTTAAAGGGGTTTTCTGAGCAAAAAATAGAAATATTATCCCTCTGCACCCTCTATAGCTACACCCATGACAGAATGCATAGAAGCAAAGAGAAGGAACATGAACAATGAGAATAAAAAGGTAAAAGTACTTCTAAAAGGTGGGATTTAAACCAAGAATCCTTCTCCACCCAAAAAGAATAAATCAATGTGTAATATAACCTATGGTTGCCAAGTCTCCCAAAAACTGGAAAAAGGAAGAAGACATCCGGAGAGTGCAGAAGCCTCCCGTCAATCAGCGTCTTATATATACATGGCACTAGGAGACCGCATCATAAGAAGCAGCTCATAAGGAAGGGGAGGCCTATAGCTAGAAAATGGGGCAGTAGAAAGAGGAAGGGGTCGCTGGAAAGGGGGCATGGTTATGGGAAAAGATTGGTTGCACAATTGTCTATTTGCTTGGGATTGTTAAGCTATATTACTATATTATTATGTAATAAATATAAATTACATTTTTTTCATAGATTTCCATTAGAATATTATCATTAGATTTCCATTAGAATATTATCACTATGTCCCATATAGGTAAGGTTCTGAAATAACACTATGTGGGAAAAAGTATTCGGTCTTAGCCCTTAATCATTGAATTCAGGTGTTTCATTGTGTCCCGTTGCCAGCACTGAGCCATGGCTTCTTCTAAAGAAATCAGTGAATTTGAGCATACTGTATATATGTATGTATGTATGTATGTATGTATGTATATATGTATGTATGTATGTATGTATATATGTATGTATGTATGTATGCATACTGTAATAGGCTGTCAATGAGGCAACAAGTAATGAAATTTCCTACATATTCCATGATCAACTGTGAGTGGTAGGATTGAAAAGTGGCAGCCTTTAGGAACCACCACAACTCATCCATGACGTGCTGAGTCCCGGTGGGCATAAAAGGTGCCAACACTCTGCTGACCCAATAGCTACAGAGCTCCAAACTGCCTCTGAAATTATTTTAAACAGAACAGTGTGGAAAAGGCCAATTTTTTCCCCCCTAAAAATATGTCTTTGGAATGTGTGGGGGGGGGGGAACCCCACACAGACACACAGAGTGCATACAAACTCCTTGCATTTGTTGTCTTTGGCAGGATTCGAATCCAGGACTGCAGCACTGCAAGGCTACAGTGCAATCCACTGAGTCACCATGCTGTTTTGGACAAGGCCAATTTCTCTTTCGGCATGACTGTCGCCAGTGCACAAGTCAAGGCTTGCTTGGGAGAGTTTGGTGTGGAAGAACTGGACTGGTCCGCATAGAGCCCTGACTTCAACCCCATCAAAGAACATTGGTAATGTATTAGAATAGAGATTGCAAGCTAGGCCCTTTCATCTAAAATCATTGTCTGACTTCACAAATGCTTCAAAATCTTGTAGAAAGCCTTCCCAGAAGAGTGGAAGCTGTTTTAGCTTCAACGCAGGGCCATCTCCATAATAATGCCTATGGATTTAGAATTGGCACGTCATAGATGTCCCAATAATTTTGTCCATTTAGGGTAAATTACACCACAAAGTGCTTACTGTGGTGTATTGGAATGTACAACAATAATCTTCAAATTGAACACATGGATACTAAGAACATGGTATATTTTTGTAGAGTTACACTTGTACTTACCCTGAATGCTACATTGTGTATTTCTGTAATGATACATCAAAGAATTGTCCGTATTTACTGATTGGCCAGTAAATCCTATAGGACATTACTTCTATTGGTTTAGTCATTAGCCACAGGCCAGTCCGCACTGACTCAGACCCAGAAAGAAATGACTGTCTGAGTACAGCCATAAAGTTTGTTGCAGTAGGCTTGGAGGCAGAACCACAAGACAAGGGCAGTTGAACTTTAATTTATTTCCTTAATGTGATTCCTGTGAACTAGCAAGTGTTCCCAGGCTACAATAAAACAGAATCCTTGGTGCAATATTCGAATTCATTCTTTTCCTTGTAACCCTGACCTTGCTACAGGCCCAGGGTACGAAAAAATTGTCCTGATAGGCAGTAAAGTGCACTTAAGTTGGAGAATAATGAGATAAGCTCAAGACCAAGGAGTGACTTGAAAGAAGGCTACGTCTCTGTCTTACTAAAATAAGCTTTTTATAAACTCCTCGGCATTTGGAATAACCATCATAGTATACAGTATATTAGAAACCGCAATGGGGGACATTTACTATGAGCTGTAGATTTGCTTTTTCATTTATGCCAATTGCTGGTGAAAATTATATTAAATCTGTGAGATCAACTGAGCAAAAAGTTGGAAGAGCAGTAAAAAGTTGCATTTTAATGCAAAAAAATTTGCTACTTTTATACATCAGAATAAATTGTTTTATAAATTCCCTCAATTATCTTTTGTGTCTATGAACAAGTAGATATTGATAAAAACTGTTATGAATGTAGAACTCAATACATATCCAAAACCTTGGACAATGGGTATCTTCCCGTTTCTTACTTGTTGCAATTGTCGCACCTATCAATATTGGGAACCATGTAAAAAGTAGGAATAAAACAAAGGAATAGAATGGATCAAGTAAACTGCTCACGATACAGAAGAAAGCCAAGTCGTGGCACTGCACTTATACATAAGCCCAATCTCCAAGGGAAGCAATAGGGAAGTCACTGATATTAGTCAAATAGGTCATCTAGACAAGCCAACTATAGAGTAAAAAGAAGCAGCACTCACCCATAATAAAATTGATCTTTATTAATGTCTTTGTAAAAAGAAGAATGTTGGCATTTCAGTGCCAGTGCACAAAAGAATGGTTGACGGCAGTTTCGTGGGTATACCAAACTTCTTATGGCCCATTGTTTTGTGTGCCAGCGCTCAAATGCCAAAATGCTACTGTTATGAACCAAATACGGTATAGAACAGATAGTTAATCCTTGGCAACCAGACTCCCATGCACAGTGATGTAAAACAGCACTGAGCATCCAATGCCCTCCAATCCGGAGCAGAACCAGGCCCTAAGAAGTCTTCGCCAGAGCTTCTGATGGTGGAGATGGACTGGGTAAATTCTGGAACCCAGAACTGCAGCCGTCCAGAGGGCGTCACACGCACAGCACACCACAAGTCACAACAGGAACCAGAAACCCAAAAACCACTCACCTAGGTTGGTGTAGAAACAGATGAAACTGGTCAGCAGAGATGAGTGCAGTATCAGGGGTTCACCAGAAGATGGTGGAAGCACCGTAGAATTGTCGTACTAGCCGGGTCAGCACGAGGAGGTCACGCAGTATCCAGGAATGAGGCAAGACGTAGTCAGACAAGCCAAGTCATACAGAGGAGGTCACATGGTACAGAAGGATGGAGCAAAAGGATCGTCAGGCAAGCCGGGTCAAACACAGGAGGTCACACAGGACAAATTTACAGGTAAAGTAGAGGTGGTCTGGAAGGCAAGCAGGGTCATACACAGGAGGCAAACAGTGGAACATAATTGGCAGGCAGGACTCAAGGTCAGAAGGCAAAACAGTCAGACAACAGAACACCAGGAAAAACGCAGATATGCAGGAGAACTGAATAACCAGTGGCGAGCCGGAGCCAGAGTCAAACTTAAATAGACTCTAGCTTGCCGTCTGACCCCTGACCCCGGAAGTCTGTACTCCTGTCCCAGGAGAAGACCAGCAACCCCTGCAGGATACCGCGGCGGTTCCAGTCCTCCCCCTGAAGGACCAAGAAGCGCTGGACCAGGTGCCGACAGTGCAATGTCGTGGACGTTTCGGGCTGGCTCCTAACAGCTACTTTTTACAAAGACGTATAAAAAGAACAATTTTATTACGGGTGGGTGATTGCTGCCTCCTTTTACCCTACTGTTGGCTTGCCACGTAAAGCTGAGACTTCACAGTTTTCCTTATACCATTACACTACCCAACATTGGAATCTCAATTCTTGGGACATACAAAACCACAACCTAAAATGTCCTACAAACACCCTTTTTATATAAACCCCGTCTTCATCAGGTCTTGTTCGCTGGATGGGTGGAAGGTGTGATAATCTTATGCATAACCACAGCTGGCTACCAGCTCAGCTTCCAAAACTATGGCGTAGTGAAAATAAAATAAGAAAAATATGACAGCCTTAGTACTAAATATTTCGGGTGCAAACTGCGCAAGAAATGGTGTCCTATGTTCCTATCGACATGACTCCTATTTTTTCTTAAAAATCGAGTTAAACAGTTAAGACCTTAAAAAAAGTCATTAATTGTAATAATGGCAAAAGATTTTTTAATGTTTTTATAAAAGAAATTGAGAGTTTTCAGTAGTTGATCCCTTTTTTAATGGCTAACTAAAATGATGACAGATTGCAAGCTTTCGAGGCTTCTAGGCCTCTTCCTCAGGCATAGTCCTCAGCAGTAACTAGGACTGGCGGGGCCCCATGGCGAACTTTTGACATCGCCCCCCCAACCGACACCAACGCCGAAGACCTCGACTGACCCCCTCCTCCCCACTGTACTATGTCCCTTAATAAGCCCTGCACACAGCATTATAGCCCATAGTGTCCCCTGTACACAGTATTATCCCTCATACTGGCCCCTGCACACAGTATTATAGCCCATAGTGGCCCCTGCACATACTAGTATGCCCCACAGTGGCCCCTGCACACAGTATTATAGCCCATAGTGGACACCCATAAACAATTATTATACTCTGGGGTCTTTTCAGACCCCAGAGTATAATAATTGGAGACCCGGGGGAATAAAAACATAAAAAATTACTGTTACTTACCTGTCCCCTGGCTCCTACGCAGTCTTGTCCGCTGTCGGCCCTCTTCTATGACGTCGGACGTCACATGACCTGGGAAGCAGGCCAGGTTCATGTGACGTCAGAGACGTCAGACAAGTAGGATGGAGGCCTGGCAGGATCGTGGAGAGGTAAGTAACAGTGTTTGTTATGTTCCCTTACCTCTCCCGGGCCTCCGATCATTATACTCAGGGGTCTGCAAAGACCCCCGAGTGTAATGATAGTCTTTGTGGGGCCCGCGGTGTCACTTACCGATCCCGGCCCAGCCAGGATTGGCAAGTAAATAGGGCCTGTAAAGGTCTATTAAAAAAAAAAAAAAACTGCAGCGGTAGCGGCTGTCACCGGGCCCCCTAATGGCCTGGGCCCTGTGGCAGCCGCCTCCGCTGCCTCTATGGTAGTTACGCCTCTGGTCCTCAGGCATCAACTACTCAAGACTCTCAATTTTTTATATTTCATACCCACTGGCTAACCCGTTACACAAATATTTTTCCTTATGCAAAATTAATTTTTTTAGTCATTTTTCCACTAAAATTCTACGACTAGTAAGTTTAACTTGTATCGCTCAGGGCTACATGATGACGGCCAACAATCAATGTCCATTGGAAACTAAATTGCCGTGAATTAATTTCTTCCATATTTTAAATGATATTAAATTAATTCATTCTACTGTTCGTCCAAAGTCTCGTAAATACCACAGAATACAAAGCGCTCCTTCAACGCCGTAAAACCAGACCATTATCTCAATTCCTTTATGCTCTTAGACTCAACAATGGCAAAATAAATCCCATAACATATGGTGGTGTAGCGCGAGACTGTGATATTTTTGTGTTTTCATTCTGCTTAGTTATATTTTTCAAATAAATGGGAATGAATATGTTGTTTCCGCGGCCTCCGTGATGGATTGTAGCATTCAAACAGTGTGAAATGAACTTAGGTGACATTTAAGTTTCTCCTGTGGTAGGCTGCACTTTAAAGAAAGTCATAAAAAAAACATAAGAGCAAAAATATAAATATAATTGAATGGGAATAAAAGTTTCACTTCCTTTTCCTGTTAATGTACGCTATGCATTGCCGTACACTTCTATAAAACTCCACATGTTAGGGAGACGTCTCAGAGGCCTAGTTTGCTCTATAATGAGCCTTATTTCCTAAACCTTTGAAGTATGACATTTTATAAGGAATTATATTTTTTCTATATTAGCAAACAAAATAAACTGGTTTTATGCCCCGATAGGTATACAAATTGTATAAGCAATTAACATAAGCTCTTAGTGACTGCAGGACGAAACCAAAAATTTCTAAGTATTTTATATTATTATTTCAGTTATTATAATCCCGTAGTGTTGGTTTTTTTCCCCCATAAGCTTTAACATAATAATAATAATAATAAAAATAATAATAATAATAATAGCAGCAATAATAATAGTAATAATAATAATAATAATAATAATAATAACAACAACAACAACAACAATAATAATAATAAAAGTATTGTTAATAATAATAATAATAACAATAATAGCAATGATAATAGTAATAATAATAACAATAATCATAGTAATCATAATAACAATAATAATAGTAATAATAATAATGTAATATATAGCAAATTATCTTAAATCTAAACAATTTTTAAATAATACATATGCATTTTAAATTATTATAAAAAACTGATTATTTTTATATTATAATATATAATGTATTTTTATTTCCTTATTTTTAAAGATTTTCTGGCTTTCATGAATCCCCCACTGCTCCAGTGCCGAGAGTCCCACACTCCCCTGCCAATCTCCATTTATATTGCTACAGCTGTTGGTTGACATCCATTTTTGACTTTTTCTCGACTTGCGTCGTTGGATGATGGATGTTGACTGATTCATCTAGAATGCACTTTTGGATTGGGTTATACATTGTGAGATGTCTCTGCCTTTTACAAATTCATTGTTTTTTTGGTGCTCTGCTAAAATATAACTAGTGATATCCGTACAAACAGCACTTGACCACTGCACAGGGCATGACTGCCGTACGTGTTGGTATGGCACATCATAGAGTACTATATTTTTTAAAGGTAGAAAATCCCATCAGGAGGCAAATTATTTAAAAGGGCATGCTGACCTTAGAGTGCTATGGTATATCACTAGGATATGCTTTAAAGAGGACCTTTCATGTCTTTAGGCACATGTGGTTTTATATATAGCTAGAAAGCCATCAGTGAGCTGAATTCAGTGCATTGTTGGCTTTCTCATTAATGTGCCCTGGGGCAAGAGCTATCGGTGTTGTTACCGATTTCTGCCCACTGTCAGAAGGACATTCCTGACAGTGCAGCTGGGAACACCCCTCCTGACAGTCCGTCTGTAGCACTATACAATGAGGGGGCTTTCCTTACGGCCCAGTGATATGATGCCGGGCAGTGAGGAATGCCCTCCGATTTTGACAGTACTAGTCCACAGACTAGTACTGGGGGGCGTTCCTCACTACTCAGCATCATGGCTGGGCAGTAAGGAAAGCCCCCTCACAGTACAGCGCTATGGACAGACTGTCAGGAGGGGTGTTCCCAGCTAGATTGTCAGGAACACCCTTTTGACAGTGAACAGATATCGGTAACAGCACCAATAGCACCAATAGCTCTTCTTCCAGGGTACATAACGGGAAAGCCAACAGCGCGCTGAATTCAGTGCACTGTCGGCTTTCTAGCGGTGTATAAAACTGCATGTTCCCGAGAACATGAAAGGTCCTCTTTAACATTCTGGTCAGTGGGGGATCAACCTTTAGGACACCTGTTTATCCCTAGGACTTCATCCTTTTCTATTATTTCCGATTGTACATGGAAAGGCAATGCAATAAACTCCAGAAATAAAAAAAAAAAACACATTTACTGTAGTTTCCAACTTTTATCTTTTTTTTTTTTAATCATATATACAAGGTGTCATCTTTACACAATAGAAGGATTTTATTAAGACTGACATTCTGTACTCCAGTTTTGATCAAGTTTCTTTCCAGTGTGGTATGCTTCTGAATTATTAAGATGTTCCGCCCTCATAATAATTCAGGTATCAGAACTGAAATTGTTGCCAGTAAAGAACTGGTGTAGATTTCAGGTATAACTCACGCCAACTTTATAGCGTGAGTTATAGTAAATTTGTTGGGCCAAGGCACAGTTGGCCCACCTTGGTCTCTGAACCACTGTGCCAATTTTGGTAAAATATAGCAAGTGGGGGATAGGAGGAATACTGTGGGACATTTTGGGTTCAAGAAAGAGCCGTGAACAAAAATGCACCCCGCTGACACCCAGTTATGCCATAAAACTAGTGTAGATGAGTTCATTTTTCAATACCCTTAGACTCAGTGTTTTGCTTTTTTATTTTAGCATCTCTCTTTTTATTTTGCTGTGATGGTTTCCTTTTTATTCATATGTACAAGGTGCCATCTTTGTACAATGAATCACTTTGAAGAATAAAGGCTCGAAAGCTTGAAAGCGCCAAGACTGCCTCCCTTAAGCGTTCTTTCATCCCCTTAAATTGCAACATTTTGGCATTTTTTAACATTTCTTTAATGCTTAGATTGTATTCTGATGGTTTAAGTATGTAAACAAAGATGTTGAGATGTTAGTATCAGCAGGACACTGACATGGCGACCACATTAAATACCCTCTTAATCCTTTGCCAGCGAAATATTGTGGAAAACCCCTGCGGTCTGCTGTTCCTGTTTCACAAGTGCTGGACCAGGAGTTCTTAAACAGTTGCATATTTGTGTAACTATTGCCTGAAATATATGGTTTTTATGAAGAAATTGAATAATTGAGTTTTATGTTCCATAGATTTCTATTTGAATTTCAGTAGAGAGGACTCCTTATATAATGATTATTTATGGAGTGCTTCATATTATTGAAACTTATGATTTGATGGGCCAGTGGTCAACATTTAATGGGCAAAGGCATGAAGTCCAAGGCACATTTTGCGTACATTGTTGGATATAATGTCTGGTAATGTACTTTCCCATATTTGCTGGTAGAGGTCTAGGAGTTCTGGGGTGTGAAGCATGCTTTCGAAAATTGTTGTTTGGCTGCACTCCCATTTTACTAAAGGTCCATCCCAGTGGCGTAACTAGGAATGGCGGGGCCCCGTGGCGAACTTTTGACATGGGGCCCCCCCCATCCCAACTGACGCCGAAGACCTCGACCGACCCCCTCCTCCGCACTCTATTATGTCCCTTACTGGCCCCTGCACACAGTATTAACCCCAATAGTGTCCCCTGCACACAGTATTATACCCCAATAGTGGCCCCTGCACACAGTATTAACCCCAATAGTGTCCCCTGCACACACTATTAACCCCAATAGTGTCCCCTGCACACACTATTAACCCCAATAGTGTCCCCTGCACACACTATTAACCCCAATAGTGTCCCCTGCACACACTATTAACCCCACTAGTGGCCCCTGCACACAGTATTATCCCCTATAGTGTCCCCTGCACACAGTATTATGCCCAATAGTGTCCCCTGCACACAGTATTATCCCCTATAGTGTCCCCTGTACACAGTATTATGCCCAATAGTGTCCCCTGCACACAGTATTAACCCCAATAGTGGCCCCTGCACACAGTATTATCCCCTATAGTGTCCCCTGTACACAGTATTATGCCCAATAGTGTCCCCTGCACACAGTATTATACCCCAATAGTGGCCCCTGCACACAGTATTATCCCCAATAGTGGCCCCTGTACACAGTATTATGCCCAATAGTGTCCCCTGCACACAGTATTATACCCCAATAGTGGCCCCTGCACACAGTATTATCCCCAATAGTGGCCCCTGCACACAGTATTAACCCCAATAGTGGCCCCTGCACACACTATTAACCCCAATAGTGTCCCTCTGTGGGCACCCATAAACAATTATTATACTCTGGGGTCTTTTCAGACCCCAGAGTATAATAATTGGAGACCCGGGGAATAAAAACATAAAAAAAAAAACCCACTGTTGCTTCTTACCTGTTCCCCGGCTCCTGTGCTGTGCTGTCCTCCTCTCGCGTCCTTCGTTAATGACGTCGGACGTCACATGACCCGGGTAGCATGCCGGGTTCATGTGACGTCAGAGACGTCAGACAACAGTAGGACGGAGGCCTGGCAGGATCGCGGAGAGGTAAGTAACAGTTTTTTATGTTTATTACCTCTCCGGTCCGCCGATCATTATACTCGGGGGTCTGCAAAGACCCCGAGTATAATGATAGCCCCTGTGGGGCCCGCAGTGTCACTTGCCGATCCCGGCCCAGCCAGGATCGGCAAGTGAATAGGGCCCGTAACTGCCTATTTAAAAAAAAACGCAGCGGTAGCAGCTGTCACCGGGCCCCCTAATGGTCCGGGCCCTGTGGCAGCTGCTACTGCTGCTACCACGGTAGTTACGCCCCTAGTCCATCCCTTTTGGAGGTGTGCTATGCTATTTTTGGGGTGTGACATGTTCACTTTTTTGTGCCATGGACCCAAAATGTGTTGGTCATGTCCCTTTTTGTGATCAGCATGTTAAGTGCCCATGTTACGTATACTATGACCAGGAGGCAGATGGATACAGGAGCATTATCCAGGGCCCAAGAGATGAGCGCATTATTCCAGAATGCTAGGAGGTCACCCCTTTTTGTGAAAGTCTCCCAGACAATATGGCCTCACATAGCAAGCCGCAGCCAAAAAGCACTGTAGAAACGCATCACATTTTTTTCCACCGTGTTATTCACAGAAAGTCCACAGAGTTTTACTCTGTGAACTTTCTGTCCCTATTATACCTATATGGAAATACCAGCATTTCCATAAGTATAATTGACATGTTGCGATTTACAAAAACTCAACGGTTTTTGAAAGTTAAAAGCTTCCGTTGTGGATATTTTTCTGTAATTTGAGGATAAGATTAGCCAGAAATCCCATCTAGATTGCAGGCAGGACATATCACGTCGTTTTCGCAAAGTGGGGTCCTGACCTAAAAAGGTTGTCTAGGTTGTCTAGCTGAAAAATTAACTAGTGGAAAAAATGTGCTCCTGGTTCTCATTTAAATGAGAGAGAGAGAGAGTTGGGAGGCGTTCAGATTCTGCCTCAAAATCCACCTTCAAAAAGCTTTGTGCGAACTTACTCCTAGACCAAAGAACATTTAGTGTATTGTAACCCTCTTCGGTCTTGGCTCTCTCCTGGGGATTCACTTACCTTGCCTTACTTTTGTGTCACGATCTGAATTCTGGTATAAAATTGTGTGTTTTTCTGGTGGGGATTTGATCCGGTGTTCTGTGGTCTTCTGGTGGTTTCCTGGCCACTGGACCATCTGTTTAGGAATTTGGTGTCAGCCTTCTGAGCATACTTGAGGTTCTATGGATCGAACCTCAGGTGTTGATTGTTGCCATCATCCTATGGGAGGATTCTGGGGCCTTTATAAGGAAGAGGGCTGGCTCCACTAGTTGCTGGTTTTTGTGGTTTACAACTTAGAATTCTTGGCTCTGGGAGGAGGATTGTTTTGGTGGAGTTCCAACTGACTAGGAAGTGGTGTGAGTGTTGCCTGTTGCGTGAGTCTGGTTTGTCCCTCCACACTCCATCTCTGCCCTGTCCTTCAGTTCTGTTTGCCTGGCACTATCTTGTGGTTGTGAGGTTTTGGGTTCCAGTGTTTTGCCCCAGTCCTGTGCTAACCCTTTCCTCACCTCTCCACTCTCCTCATTTTCTTGTTGCGTATTGTGTTGTGCTGTGTGTCTGTTGTCCAGCACATCCCATCCTGTTTGTTTTGTCTGCAGCTGCACCTTGGCTTGTGCAGGGGTGACCACCTTAGTATCCCCAGCCCCTAGCTCTCTTGTAGCTCTCGCCCTATCTGTCTGTTAGGTCTTCGTGCTAGAGAGCCAGGAGTTGTCAGGGCCAAGGCAAGCGTGGGAACAGCTGACCACCACCCGCAGGCAGGGCCTAGCTAGCCGCCGTAGCATCAGGGATAGTCTCCTTCCCCCTGTTCCCTTTAGCGGTGCAGTCTGCAGTCCAGATTCCGGGTCTGGGCATTGACATAAACGTAACATTTTGTGAGTAACCCTACCACATTTCTGATACTTCTTGTCCATTTATTGTAACCTTTGGTTGGACAATGGCCATAAATGTTTTCTTTCCCCCATGTGGAGTTGCTTGGCTGGTAGCCCAAGAAAATACAGAGACATAGATTGAGTCAACAATCCCAGCATGCGATGAGTAAAAAGTTCTTTTATGATGTGACCTGCTTTTTATTACAAATTAAATAATCCCAGTGATATTTTTTGTCTACGACAGAGCGGAACAGAGTGCAGTAAGCCACATCAAGGTAGAAGCGCCGCAATGGTGAGGACAACACCAGCTTTTCATCACGTCCTCCACCAACCTTGGTTGATAAGTTCCATATGATCGTATTTACCCGTTTCAATAATTTGTTTTATTGGTTGGCGTTTCTTCAAACATATATTGGAAGAGAAAGACAATGACACACACATCAAGAATATTGCGATACACAGAGGTCATTTATTTTTACGGCTTAGTAAAGTTTCAGTGTCTTGCTCGGTAATGTAATAACTCAGTGGAATGGCTTGATGTCTGTGTTTAGGTTTTAGTTGCATTAAGCTCACCAACTCCGGATATAAAGAAGGAAAAGAAAGCCGATTATTCACCTGCATGAAGGCTTCAGCCTAAAGAAGTTTTATGCTGTGACAAAATCTTTTAGTTTATGTTTTTGAAATGCTACATGTTGGAAAAAATCTAAAAACAAAAATATGGCTTATCTTTGACAAAGTGTTATGATCAGCTGAATGATCATTCCTGATCATTGCTAGGTGTAAAAGTGTTCAGGAATCAAATGACAAATGATAAAACACTGCCGTAGGACATGGCGATGGCTGATATGTTTTACAAGGTCAGAAGGGGCCTGGATGAACATAATATCACAGGTTGTAGGAACTACAATTTTTGGGATAGGAAGTTCATCCAAAGAGTTAATCTAATTGTTATATTTGGAACTGGGAAGGATTTTTTCTTTTTCTTTTAATGGAGCATTTGCTGTCCATCTCATTGAGGTCTTTCATCTTCTTCTAGATCATCTTGGTAGGTTTATAGGTTGGATATGATGGACATCATGGACTTATCAACCATGTTACTTTGTTACTTTTTTGTTGTTCATTGTATCTTCTATGTGGAAACAAGCGTCAACCGACTTTCTATATCATTACTAGGTGCTTATTATGGGCAGAATATCTGCCTAAGAGGATAGTGATATATTACAGATTGTAAACAGTGATATTAATTTCTGGAATAAAAGTTACGTTTTATCCAAGCTGTAAGCTCTCAAGTGTTGGATTTTTTTCTCCCTTCTGCACTCTCTTGTCTCAAGCCGAAGAGGTTCACTTATCCGGGCACCGGCAGTCCAGATCATAAGATCATATTGGATTCACTTGGACACATTAAGTGGGTTGTGTGCCTATCATTGTGTGTTATTGCCCACCCATGCATCCAGCTCCTATTTACTGACCCTGCCTTCCGACGCCCCCTCTTGATCCTAAGCTGTGTGGTATTCTGCTCTAGATATGGCAACTGATGGATCCAACCTGTCTATCAGCAGCCATATTGGGACCGCAGAACTTGACAGTCTAAACATAGCTGAAGTGTCATGACTACTCAAAGTTCTTTACAAGACCCACCAAGAGGTTATGACTAGAGATGAGCGAGTAGTATTAGACGGAGTAGGTATTCGATTGAATACTACGGTATTTGAAATACTCGTACTCGCTCAAGTACCACTCGCTATTCGAATGTAAAAATTCAATGCAGAACCAGCATTGATTGGCCGAATGCTATACAGTCGGCCAATCAACGCTGGTTCTTCTCTTAACTTTAGAGGTTTTCTCCATGCAGCTTCCCCGCGGCGTCTTCCGGCTCTGAATTCACTCTGCCAGGCATCGGGCCTGGGCAGAGCCGACTACGCATGCCCACTTGTAGTGCGTGCATGCGCAGTCGGCTCTGCCCAGGCCCGATGCCTGGCAGAGTGAATTCATAGCCGGAAGACGCCGCGGGGACGCTGCACGGAGAAGACTTCTCGGAGGATCCAGCCCGACCCTCACTCGTGGACTTGGTAAGTGTAATTTGATTGAACATTGCCTACCCCTGAAACGAGCATTTTCCCCCCATAGAGTATAATAGGGTTCGATATTCGATTCGAGTAGTCGAATATTGAGGGGCTACTTGAAACGAATATCGAATCTCGAACATTTTACTGTTCGCTCATCTCTAGTTATGACCCACGATTTGGTAACCCAAAGTATAAGTGATCTAATGATCACATGTTCAAACGCCCTATTAAACTATAACTATAAAAGCATTTATCAAGTATGCCAAGCTTTGTCACGGGAAGAAATCAAAATGTCTGAACTTTTTTGTTGCTCCCCCCCCAAAAAAAATGTGAATGAAATTTAATAAAAAACTCATTAGTACCCCAATAATATTACTAATAAAAGCTACAACTATCCCCTTATATTTATAGCTCTCTCGACAGAAATATAAAATATTGTGGGTGCCAAAATATGGCGGTCCAAAGCAAATATTGTAAAGTTTTTTTTCTTTTTTTACGAGTCTTAGAAAACTATAAATTGGAAATTCTCCAGAATCATACTGAGCCAAAGAATGAAGTTATAACATTTCATTTTAGCATTTCACAACATGCAATATATTACATGAAAGATTAAAAGGTGCAGTTGGAAAATACAACTTGTCCTGCAATAAAAAAAAAACAATTCTACAATGATGTTGATGGAAAACTAAAAAAGTTATTGCAGTTGGAATTTGGGGAGCCTATTACATTGTCTTTCCAGCCTTTATAGTGGGATACCTGTGTACCAGTCTGCTCTGTAGGGTTTAGTGATCGGGATCGTGAAAAATTGGATCCCGATCGGCGATCGAGCAAATTTCACAATCGCTATCGGGATCAGGCTCTGCTAGCAAAATGATCATAAACAGGATTTTGAAATCTCAAGATCGGCTCAACCCTACTGTGTATATAATATACAATTAGGGTTGAGTAATCGGGATCGGGAAAGATCGGATCCCGATCGTTGATCGAGCAAATTTCATGATCGGGAACGGCTGGTCTAGCTCTGGACTACAATACAATTTAACCCTATAAGGATTTATTTGAGGTGTCCAATATTGCTCTTCATCTTTCCCATAGCAGATGCATTTTACAAGTAATATGTATTCTAGATTGACAGCACAACTTAATCCCTTTAGTCTTTCATAGAATATTTTGTAAGCTCACCAGCAGCAGTACTTCCTTCAGGCAAGGCTTCCTTCATGTAGGCTGACCATTAATCACACCTTCTGTGCATCCGTCTTGCCAAATAATGTACAGAACAGATGCAATCTCCTTGTATACAGCTTTCATAGCACTTACCTTCTCTGAGATTTCTGTAGACAATGTCTACGTTATGAATGTGCAAAGGCTAGGTGAATGCCCAGCATGATGCACAGTTATTGAAAGCGCAAAGCATATGTCCACCTGCCACCTGCTACTTTTATATTGCCTTTGTGTTTATTAAAGGGAAATATATAAAAAGTGATTTTTTTTTTCCTACTATTGGCCAAAATGATTTGTGAAGTCAATGCATAAATCTGATTTGTAATAAATAGTTGGCTGAAAAAAATGCATGTTCAGTAAGGAAATCATGGCTGGGTTCTGACAAGTGCCAGACCATAGACAACAGATTATTACCACAAAGATGATTACACAAAATCTTAAAAAATTGCTACATTTTTAATTACTTATATTTGTAAAAATGTTTATATTTTACTGGTCTACAAATGTAAATGTTGTTATATTATACTATAATAAGAATGGATGTAAATATTTTATTATGAATAGATCACTACAAACTAAATTTTAGATTGTCCACCTAGATGAGTTACTGTCTGGTGTTTTCCTGGTGACATCATGCGCCTGGGATCACTGCTGAGGATGTCATTGGGCCACCAGCAGTTCCATGAGTTCAATTACAGGCCTCAGTGGCGACCCTGGGAACATGGCATCACCAAGGAGGCTGAGAGAGAGCCCCAACTGCCACGAGGAGTCCCAAAAGAGGTAGCAAAAGGTGAGTATGAGTTTTCTTTTATTGTGTACACTTATTCTGGGCCTCAGAATACACTATGTTTTATAAATAGGTTCCTAGGAGCCCTGACAGTGTTCTATACTATGTTTTATAGATAGGTTCCTAGGAGCCCTGACAGTGTTATACACTATGTTTTATAGATAGGTTCCTAGGAGCCCTGACAGTGTTATACACTATGTTTTATAGATAGGTTTCTAGGAGCCCTGACAGTGCTATACACTATGTTTTATAAATAGGTTCCTAAGAGCCCTGACAGTGTTATACACTATGTTTTATAGATAGGTTCCTAGGAGCCCTGACAGTGTTCTACACTATGTTTTATAAATAGGTTCCTAGGAGCCCTGACAGTGTTATACACTATGTTTTATAGATAGGTTCCTAGGAGTCCTGACAGTGTTATACACTATGTTTTATAGATAGGTTCCTAGGAGCCCTGACAGTGTTATACACTATGTTTTATAGATAGGTTCCTAGGAGCCCTGACAGTGTTATACACTATGTTTTATAGATAGGTTCCTAGGAGCCCTGACAGTGTTCTACACTATGTTTTATAAATAGGTTCCTAGGAGCCCTGACAGTGTTATACACTATGTTTTATAGATAGGTTCCTAGGAGCCCTGACAGTGTTACACACTATGTTTTAAGCCATGTTAAGGTGGGGTTCATAAAAACTTGTTCAGCCCGAAATGAACCTTGGACCTCAGCCACCCAAATCTGAGAAGTTTGCTCATTTACAGTTTTTACATGGTTTGAACTCTTGAGCTGTGTTTAGCTTGGAAAATTTTATTTTATGAGAACTTGATTGATTTCCACAAGAATGATACATTGCGCAAGGAATGTAATTGTAGAAATACCTCTTCAACACCAAACATTAAAATGGGATTGTAGATAGACACCTTTGTATGATCAATAGACTCCAATTGTGTTCTACATTGTCCAATGATTTGGCCACCCAGATGGGCCAGTAAGCTGACCTTGATGTGGCCTGCCGTCAAATGACCCATTTATCCTTTGTCTTAGTTAAAGACTCAAGAAGTGCTCACAAGCATTACAATGGCAGCAATACATAGCGGAAATCGCATCTGGAATACCTCAAATCAAAATGAAATAAAGTCAGCCTGACTTGTTTTGATCCTACAGCAGATGATGTGTTTGCTAATGATGCAGAAGCACTTGTTAAGTTCAGGAAACAGGATATAAGGATAAGTCAATTTAAAGAATTTATAGGCATACTAAAAACATACTATTACCTTCAGCATGCAAGGGAATACGGGGTGAAACACAATGCTGTAGAGATATTATGACAAAATAATTCTGAATTTCCCTTAAAATGAAGTTAGAAGTATAGTTTACATTTTTGAAGCAGCATTTCAGGTATTTTATGAGATGCAATGAATTCTGGTAGACTCCAGTTTATCCAATAGTGTCGGGTATCTACACAACTTATCCAGCACCACGCATTTCTGATCCTAAATCATAATGATTTTTAGCTTCCAGAAGCTTCCTCATAGTCTATTAAATGTTTACCTTTGACCTTCTAGAGATGGTGCAAACAGCTGGAGTATTTGGGGGTTTGTGGCATAATTAAAAACAAATTTACTAAGAGAATAGAACTTTTGTAAGTCGGAAGCCTGCGGCCGGTGAGGATGGTGAACGCGCTTCTGCACATGAGGTTTATAAAATTCTGGTCGAAGAACACTGAGCATTCTGTTCTTACCTAAGCAGATTGAAACAAATTTCAACAAAGGGCATTCTTCTACCTTTAAAACTTATTTAGGAAATTCAGGTTATATTATAATAAATGAAATCCAGAGACAGTTTTAGGGAAAGAGGTCCTTAGGAAGAAATAAAAGGGTTTGCCTTATACTTGTTTTTTTTTTTTTGTTTTTTTTTTGGGGGGGGCACCATGACACCATTATTTTACAAGTAATTTAAGAACATTGTCTAAAATATTGATAGCATATTATTAGGATGTGCCAACAATACCTGATCAGTGGAAAAGTGATGGGTGCGCTTTGCTTTTTGGTAAACCATATGGTTGTCCATCTAACCATGTGGTCTTTGAAAAAAGTAGAGTAGAATCAAAGAGGTTCTGAAAGTAATCTAAATATTCACCTTCATTCTACTATACTCAGCAGTCATCATATCTTCTGTGCAGGGCTTGTGTGGGAGATTCTGTACATCATCTGCATTTGCCATGTGGTTGTTGGTTTCAGGTTGCTATGCCTACTAGTCAAACTTTGGCTGAGTCTGTGGAACCAGTCAGAGGTTTGGGATGGATACAGAGACCATCAGATTTGGACTTCAATATTCAGTCAAGGGTGGGGGGGGGGTAATTTAACCTGACTAGAGATGAGCGAACACTAAAATGTTCGAGGTTCGAAATTCGATTCGAACAGCCGCTCACTGTTCGAGTGTTCGAATGGGTTTCGAACCCCATTATAGTCTATGGGGAACATAAACTCGTTAAGGGGGAAACCCAAATTCGTGTCTGGAGGGTCACCAAGTCCACTATGACACCCCAGGAAATGATACCAACACCCTGGAATGACACTGGGACAGCAGGGGAAGCATGTCTGGGGGCATAAAAGTCACTTTATTTCATGGAAATCCCTGTCAGTTTGCGATTTTCGCAAGCTAACTTTTCCCCATAGAAATGCATTGGCCAGTGCTGATTGGCCAGAGTACGGAACTCGACCAATCAGCGCTGGCTCTGCTGGAGGAGGCGGAGTCTAAGATCGCTCCACACCAGTCTCCATTCAGGTCCGACCTTAGACTCCGCCTCCTCCGGCAGAGCCAGCGCTGATTGGCCGAAGGCTGGCCAATGCATTCCTATGCGAATGCAGAGACTTAGCAGTGCTGAGTCAGTTTTGCTCAACTACACATCTGATGCACACTCGGCACTGCTACATCAGATGTAGCAATCTGATGTAGCAGAGCCGAGGGTGCACTAGAACCCCTGTGCAAACTCAGTTCACGCTAATAGAATGCATTGGCCAGCGCTGATTGGCCAATGCATTCTATTAGCCCGATGAAGTAGAGCTGAATGTGTGTGCTAAGCACACACATTCAGCACTGCTTCATCACGCCAATACAATGCATTAGCCAGTGCTGATTGGCCAGAGTACGGAATTCGGCCAATCAGCGCTGGCTCTGCTGGAGGAGGCGGAGTCTAAGGTCGGACCTGAATGGAGACTGGTGTGGAGCGATCTTAGACTCCGCCTCCTCCAGCAGAGCCAGCGCTGATTGGCCGAATTCCGTACTCTGGCCAATCAGCGCTGGCCAATGCATTCTATTAGCCCGATGAAGTAGAGCTGAATGTGTGTGCTTAGCACACACATTCAGCTCTACTTCATCGGGCTAATAGAATGCATTGGCCAATCAGCGCTGGCCAATGCATTCTATTAGCTTGATGAAGCAGAGTGTGCACAAGGGTTCAAGCGCACCCTCGGCTCTGATGTAGCAGAGCCGAGGGTGCACAAGGGTTCAAGTGCACCCTCGGCTCTCCTACATCAGAGCCGAGGGTGCGCTTGAACCCTTGTGCACACTCTGCTTCATCAAGCTAATAGAATGCATTGGCCAGCACTGATTGGCCAGAGTACGGAATTCGGCCAATCAGCGCTGGCCAATGCATCCCTATGGGAAAAAGTTTATCTCACAAAAATCACAATTACACACCCGATAGAGCCCCAAAAAGTTATTTTTAATAACATTCCCCCCTAAATAAAGGTTATCCCTAGCTATCCCTGCCTGTACAGCTATCCCTGTCTCATAGTCACAAAGTTCACATTCTCATATGACCCGGATTTGAAATCCACTGTTCGTCTAAAATGGAGGTCACCTGATTTCGGCAGCCAATGACTTTTTCCAATTTTTTTCAATGCCCCCAGTGTCGTAGTTCCTGTCCCACCTCCCCTGCGCTGTTATTGGTGCAAAAAAGGCGCCAGGGAAGGTGGGAGGGGAATCGAATTTTGGCGCACTTTACCACGCGGTGTTCGATTCGATTCGAACATGGCGAACACCCTGATATCCGATCGAACATGTGTTCGATAGAACACTGTTCGCTCATCTCTAAACCTGACACTTTCCTTACTCAGGTGCCTGTAATTGCATTAGTATTATAGGCTCTATTTTCTCAGAACTCGCTTCCCCATACCTTACCTTGCAGATTCCATGGTTTACTGATTTTGACTTGGTTGTTTTCTCTCTTGCTGTTTTCACATTATCTGTGACCTTTTGGACTTGACTGTAGCTTGGACTTCTGAAATTGCCTTGCTTTTGTTCTAGGTTTTTATCATACTCTCCTGGTTTTTGACTCTGGCTTGTATATTTCTCTCTCTGTGCTCGCCATGTATCTATATACTGTATACATGTGATTATAAGTGCATCTTTTCTTTTTTGGATATTAACTTACCCATGTTATTTTTTATGGTAGACACACATCCCCCTTATGTTTTCATTATTCCACATTGATTAAAGTTATAATATATAATAACTAGCCTCTGTCTGCGAATTTGTCTGCGTGTTGTTGGTGTTGATGGTCTATATTCAGCAAATTGCTGCCGTCGATGATTCGCCTGCTCCGGCGTTTCGGCAGCTGTCAAGCTGTCCTGCTGCTGAACTTGCCTGTGATTGTTCCGGCATCTCAGCCACTCACTGGGACAGCATACAATGAGCGTATTGTTGGTGTTGATGATCCACCTGCTTGGGCATTTCGGCAGCTCTCAAGCTGGCCTGCAGGTCAGCTTGTTCCTCGTGCTGTCCCTGTGATTGTTCCAGCATCTCAGCGGCTCCTTGGGTTGCCATATGATGTGTTGTTGGGTTTATTTCCCTTTAATTTCCTGCATCTTCTGATAGGAGGTGAGTGCAGTATTGTTTATTAAAAATTACTATCCGGAACAACAATATATTCTCATTTAACTTACTGGAAAACAAATGTTTCCCAATAAACTCACAACCTCTTCCCCAGTTGTTGTCTTTTGCGCTTGTATGTTAATAATTGTTAATTCTTGCTGGTATTTTATGATTTTTTTGTAAATGTAATTTGACAATGAAACATCAACGCTTTTAATTCCCCCCATGTGGCTTTTTTTTTTTATTAAAACCCCTTCATTTTGCCTCGCTTTATTGAGAAGAGACGAACAATTATCTATAGAACTAAATTTTAATGCATAGCCATAAAACCAAACGACAGAACTCTGTGGCAGTTCACCTAAATATACCTCCCTTGTGGTCTCTTGATATTAAATATTCTTCTGCCTCCTCAAAACATTTCTGATGTCAGAAAAATATTGGCAAAAGTCATGGCAGTTATATTCTTCTAAGAAATGTCATTATATTTGATCAATATTCTGATAGGGATACAAGAAGGCGATGATCACGTTACATCTGATTATATATTTGCTGTACTGTTGGGAAAGCTTCTGGGTATTGCACAAAAGTATCCATAGGGCTTCATTGATCGGACTGATGTCAAAAAGATTCCATTTTAGACAATTGCTGGGTTACAATGTTTCAGAATAACTTTTCAACACAGTAGACCAGGGGTTAGCAACGGCAGGCATATGTACTCGGTACAGGATTCTCCTTAAAAGGAATGGCGGGGCCAGTTTAATGTCCTCCTCTAGTTGCCCCAGTTTAATGCCCATTCCATCTGTCTTCAGTTTAATGTACTTCACCTGCCCCCACAGTTGAATGCTCCCTCCATCTGCCCCAAAACTTTAATGTGCTCCTCTATCTGCCCTCAAAGTTTAATGTCCCTTTCATATGCCCCCCCACAGTTTAATGTCCCCCTCATATGCCACTACAGTTGGTCTCCGATCATCTGCCTGTACAGTTTAATTTCCCTCTTTATCTGCCAGAGTTTAACTTAAAAAACCTCTGATACTCACTTTCCCTCGCTCCCCTTCTGCACAGTCTGCAGTCTCTTGTCCTGGGACAAGATGTCATCACATCATGCCTACAGCTCCCAGAGCCAGAGCACATTTGGGGAACAGTGGTGAGATAGGAGCTGTCCTCTCCTGCTTCACCATTGTATTCAACTAATCTGCATCTTGTCTGAATGCAGATGAGTTGAATCCAGTATATACCTCCTACTGACCGGGACCATGGGACAGGACCCAGAATCCGGGACTGTCCCGCTGGATCCGGGATGATTGGGAGGTATGATTAAATGTATGCAGTCATATGGGGTAATGGACATTCTAAAGACACAATAATATATATCATACATTAAATAATTTCAAACCATGATGTGCAACCACTTGGAGCTGTCGTTTCCTCCAGCGTGCTGCAGATCACAGGTTTGTAGTGACAGTAACCTCTTCATGCCGACTCCAGTCATGGGTGCCGCTGCCTATAAGACAGAAGATAATGGCTCAGAGAGGTGGAGGAAGGGAGCAATGATTCTCTTTATAAATCTCTATAAATAACCTGTTAAAACCAGGTATATACAGCGGCTCCAGCTCCTGTATAATAAACTGTCATTCTGTTGATCTTTACAACATACAAAACATGGTTTTACCACAGCCACCGCACTTGATAATATGTGAAGGAAATGTTTCACTCTGATGCACAAATCCGCCCTCCGGATTGGGCAATAGAACAGTATTCACAAAAAGAGAGGATCCAGCACCGGAAAATTGCTCAGTTAAAACATGGCTTTTATTTCTAGTTTCTAAAAAACATTGCGTAGACACCAAAGTGCATAGAGAATGTCTAAAAAAAATCTAATTCATACCAGTCCACGAAGACAAAACATCAGACGAGACCTACATAACATATAGCTGCCGCTGACGCATAGCTATGACTAAGAGGCAACACTGCCTCGAAACGCGTCAGCGGCAGCTATATGTTATGTAGGTCTCGTCTGATGTTTTGTCTTCGTGGACTGGTATGAATTAGATATTTTTTTAGACATTCTCTATGCACTTTGGTGTCTACGCAATGTTTTTTAGAAACTAGAAATAAAAGCCATGTTTTAACTGAGCAATTTTTCGGTGCTGGATCCTCTCTTTTTGTGAATACTATTCTGTTGATCTGTTTGCTCTTTCCTCCTGCTCAGCCCTTCATTCTCCCAAAAAGCCAGAGTCACTCTGCACTGATGTCACTATCACTTTCTAGGGAGCTACAAATTCGATAGTGTTAGGAGCAGGGGAAAGGTCCAGACTCTGAACTCATTACCCAAAGGTGATTGGAGTGTCATTCTTGGTGTCTAAACGATGGGGATCTCGCTATGAACCTCATCATACCCTCGCCTGATTCTACAGTTCATCTGGCAAGGAAATATGACTATACATCATTCTTTGGTTTCAAGAATGGAGTGTTGGACTGCCCTCTAATGACATCACTCAGGGAAGAACCTGGGAGAAGACTGGGCAAAGTTAAATGGTCCCACCTGAGGAGACAGAGGTAATTCTGACCCTGGGGGTAGTCAGGGGAGAACATATACATGGCGAGTTGAGTTAATGCCAAAGAGCACAAGTTTTGTCTCATCTGACCAATGTGGATGATTCTGAAAGTGAATGGGAGAAGGAGCTGTGGTCAGATGGGACAAAAATTGAGGTCTTTAGCATTACATCAACTTGCTATGTTTGAAGGAAGAGAAATGCTGCCTATGACCCAAAGAACACTGTCCCCACTGTCAATCATGGAGGTGGAAACATTATATTTTTGGGCGTGTTTCTCTGCTAATGGCACAGGACTACTTCACCGCATCAATGGGAGAATGGATGGAGCCATAAAATCTTGAGTGACAATCTCCTTCCCTCCGCCAGGACATTAAAAATGGGTCGTGTCTGGGTCTTCCAGCAGGACAATGATCCAACACATACAGCCAAGGCAACAAAGGAGTGGCTCAAAAAGAAGCACATTAAGGTGATGGAGTGGCCTAGCCAGTCTCCAGACCTTAATCCCATAGAAAACTTATGGAGGGAGCTGAAGCTCCAAGTTGCCAAGTGACAGCCTCAAAATCTTAATGATTTAGAGATGATCTGCAAAGAGGAGTGGACCAAAATTCCCCCTGACATTTGCGCAAACCTCATCATCAACTACACAAAACGTCTAACTGCTGTGCGCACCAACAAGGGTTTTGCCACCCAGTATGAAGTCTTGTTTGATAGAGGGATCAAATACTTATTTCTCTATGCAAAATGCAAATAAATTTATTACATTTATGCAATGTGATTTTCTTTTTGATCTTCTACCTCTCACTGTTAAAATTAACTTACCTTCAAAATTATAGACTGTTCATGTCTTTGTCAGGGGGCAAACGTACAAAATCAGCAAGGGATCAAATACTTATTTCCTTCACTTTAGAGTCTTCAATACCTGTTTATTAGCCAAGCAGAAGTTGCTGAGAATATCCACTGATCATGGGATGTTGCAGAAAATTGCAATTTACAAAGAACAACAAACATTTTTATAGCCTTTCTATACACACCCAAAGGGAAGTTTTGAAATTTTTCCTTTTATATGGAGTAAGTGAGTCAATAGCAGCCATCTGACTATTATTCTCCAACCAAGCTTCAAAGAAAGTCGGTAAACTTCTCAATATATTTTTGGAGTGTGAAACCCTGGAGGTAACCCAAGCAAACATGCGGTGAAAACATGCAAAGGCCAAAATAGTCTTTGGTGATATGTAAATCCAGGATCCCAGCGCTGTAAGACAACATAACCAGTGGAGAGAAAATGTACCTACTTTTGATAGCTCTAGGGCAGGGTTCTCAAACTCGCGGCCCTCGGGACAATAGTTTGCGGCCCCCGCGCAGCTCCCTGCATGTCCCGCTATGTCTTTTTAGTGTTTTACTTACCAAACTTTCCTCCGATCACCCCCCGCTCTTATAACAGTGATACAAGCGATGGGTGATCGGTGGAAAGCTTGCACTACTGTAACTGAAGGACCTGCGTGTGACGTCAGACGTCACGTGACTAGGGAGGCGTGTCTTAGTTTTCCGGCTGGAAGATGAAGGGATGTGCCGTCTAAAGGTACTGAGAGGGTAGGGGAATGTGAGATGCAGGGTGGAGAGTGTGTGTGTGTGTGTGTCTGTCTATGTGTGTTTCTGTGTGTGTATGTGTCTGTCTGTGTGTGTCTGTCTGTGTAAGTCTGTGTGTCTCTCAGTAACCTAGGGCCACAGATGGAAGGGGAACATGAAACTGGGGGCAGAGATGAGGGGGGCATGAAACTGGGGGCAGACATGGGGGGTATGAAAATGGGGGCAGAGATGGGAGGCATGGAAATGGGGGCAGATGAAGGGGGACATAAAATGAGGCAGATGAAGGGAGATATGAAACTGGGGGAGAAATGTTGGGGGGGAGATGAAACTGGGGGTAGATGAAGGGGGGCACTTAAACTGGGGACAACTGGAGGGGGCATTAAACCATGGAGGTAGCTTGATGGGGACCTGTCTGCCTCTAGTTGCCCCCAGTTTATTGTCACCAACCAGCTACCCCTAATGTCTGCCTATAGCTGCCTGAGTTTAATGTCCCCCTCTAATTGCCCCCAGTTTAATTTCCCACTTCAGCTGCCATTAATTTATTGCCCCCCTCCAACTACCCCAACTTTTTAATGTCACCCTTCAGCTGCCCCAGTTTCATGTCCCCTCTAGTTTCCCCCCTCTAGTTTAAACTGGGGCACCAGGAGAGGGACTTAATACTGTGAGACAGTTGGAAGGGGACATTATAATGTGGGGACATATATGTACGGGTAGGAGGATTATACTGTGTGGGGGCACATGAAAAAGGAGTGAGAATGGGTGGAGTCAATATAAAAGTGGTCAGAGCTAAATTTGCTGCGGCGCGCATAGCTTGTGGAAAACCTGATGCGGCCCAACCTCACCCAGACTCTACCTCCAGCGCCCCCCGGGTAAATTGAGTTTGAGACCCCTGTTCTAGGGTAAAGTCAAATAGCAAAATGATGGCCAAACTTTTTGAATGTGCATCAAAAAATCCACCTACCGTTCATTTCAATGTGAGATAGACTCTTCTTTTATTCTACTAGATGAAAAAAATCAGCTACTGGAAAAGAGAAGCATCCTGTCCAATGTTCAGGAGGCCCAACCTACCAATAAAGTAAATGAGAATAGAACTCTTTGTTTAGTGATACATATGAGTCCAAATTTCTGATTCACTTTCAACATGGCACCTATACAAAAATGATGCACTCTCCCTATCTAGTGCTATAGAAATATAGTGCAATGTAATTCACCTGCATGACATAGATGTACATTTCTATACAAGAAATCCTATTTGCTGACTTGGAGAAAATCCACAATGAGGTTACATGCTAATGTTATTAGGATTTCCTGTTACGAACCTATACCGCACGTCCACTTGTTGATTCTGGCTTTCCTGTGATGCTCTAGTTATTCACAATCTATATAAGAAATGACCACATAGCTTTTATTTGACATAATTATGGCCATTATGTTTATGTAAACTTAATAATAGGATAAATATTTTTTTTCTAGAAAGTGAGTCACTCCTAGTTTTAAATGGCCCCAAAAATAATTTGCATAAGGATATGCTAAAAGGTCCATACTTATTTTTTTCTTCCTTTCCACTGGTCTTAAAAATAATGAAAAAAAAAAAAAAAAAAATTAGAAAAAAAACCTGATGTCCTTGGAAACAGATGGTAACAGATGAAAGGGAACATGACATGACTCCTAGCTCTGGGTTGGTTGATAGACATTTGTACAATATTCCACGTAACGGAATTGGGAAACTGGATCTCTATAGTACATATCTGTAGCCAGAGCTGCAGCCAGGCTTTCCTTCACCAAGGGCAAAAGATACATTTACTGCTGTGTTTGAGTACATAAAAGTGGCTTGTTGGTGCCCTCCCTGACCACCAGCACCCAGATTTGTGCCCATTTGCACTATTGTATGAACATAATCCTACTAATATGTGAAAGTTTGTTGGTTTGGATGTTTGTTCCTCAATCACGCAAAAACGTCTGAATTTGCATGAAATTTGCCACATACATAGATAGAAACCCCGATTAACACATAGGCTACTTTTTATCCCGGCAAATGATATCACTACACAACCGCAGTGAATAAATGTAGGTTCACACAACACTAAAGGACCTGTGATGACATTATCACAGGTCCTTGAGCCATTCTAGGATAGGATCATGCTAGGCAGTGGACGGAGCTACATGCTATTTTGTGGGCGGAGCTATATAGGGTGAAGCTGGACAGTGTGAAAGCTGATGAAAATGGAGTCTCATGGAAGATCAGGAGATTACAGAACATGCAGGATGTGTGTGGGCAAGAGGAGTATATCGAGTGTAGAGTTTCAGTGAGTATGATGGGGAATGTGTAGTTGTGCCTCTGATGGGGGAGGGGGGAGAACTTTGGCACATTTCAGCAACATCCATTCAGCCCTTTGTAACACAGAAGCTACTCACACACTGACATAAGAACACCCCTGTAATACAAATGGCCAGATGTAGCAGAGCTTAAGCAGCGCTGTAGCACAGCTCAGTACGCTCTCCATATGCAGAGATGTACATACAACTGAGTATGCTGCGCATATGCTGCGATGTAGCAGAGCCGAGACGCGGGAGCAGGTGGATCATCCACATCAACAATTGGCTAAATATAAGTGGCTCAGCGCCAACACCAACTTGCAGACGAAGTCGCGGGCATATGCTAGTGTAAAAATATATATTTAACAGACTGAACCACTGTGGAATAGGGGCTGAGAGTTGGTATGACCCACCTACAGAGATCTGGAAGGAAGAGGAGACCTGGAGTCTTCTATTTTTTGCAGAATGAGGGGGGAGACTGAACTAGAACCAAAGCTAACCTAGAGACATCCCAGCTGTCACAGTACTGTGTGATTTCAGCAGTCAGGAGACGAGAATTATCCCTGCTAGAGGTATGTTACAGAGGAGAGTGTGCCTGACATGAATCTGATGTTCCAGCAAGGGGAAGGCAGACTGCCAAAAGGGTGTACTGACTGCCAACTCTAGCTTACAATGATAATTTTATAGGAACTGTACCTCCATAAATTGGAACTCCAACCTTCATCAGACTCAGGAAGGCTGACCATATCTAACTGCCCCAAGGGAAACACTACCACCACCATCAGGAACCCTACCAGCCTCCTCAGCTCTGTACCACACCAGGAAGAGACCTGGAGATGTTGGTTGAGTTTCTAGCCACTGTGACCACTCCTGGCCTTAAACTCCTGGCCTACACCAATGAGTTGCTTCCAAAGTTGGATTTTCTCTGTGTCATGTCTATCCACATCGTACCCGTCATTATTAATGAGATTTTCAGGAAACTCCATTTAGCATAACCACAAAAAACAATCAACATTATAAGCCAGGGCCGTCACTGCTTGAGATCTCTATGAGCAGCATTGTTTTCTACTAATAAGGCAAGAAAACCATTAAGAAATGAATGTTTTCCAATAGGGTTAGTGTAATATAAAAGTGCCGTCGAGCCTGATCTGGTGCCGCCTAATTTAAAACATGTGTTCTGTGGGATGTAAAGAATGTTTCCAACTGAGAATTGCGCGGCCAGTTAGAATTATGGGTCGTCACCAAACTGAAACACATTCTTGTTTTTATGGCCAATGCTTTTCTCTCCTTGCTAAATTCTGCTTAATCCCTTCTGATTTTCTTGGATTTTCAGCAGTATAAAGGTAAAGCAGAGAGACTTTTGTTGAAGGGCTCCCAATTACGCAATAATCCCCTGTTATAAAGCATGTTCCAAGGTAACATTACATGAGCATTTCTATTTTATGTAGGATGCAGCTGGTGTAATTGTTCAGGAAACACAGTCATAAAACAGTGGTTAATAATTTATTTCCCATTGACCAATATGCTGTCCATTATATTTTTATTGTCATTCACACAACCACTTCCACATGAATTGTAGAAATGGCCAAATGGATTTATGACCTAACTAACTAATAACATGCCACTTAAGCCGGAAAAAAAGACAGTCATACGGTAAAGCCATTAAAATCCATAAATATCATTTTATGTTCAAAGTAAAAGAATGTATAGAGAAGGAATGGGAAGTCAAGGTAGAACTGAACGCCGTCACATTATATCATGTACATAGGATAGTGGGAGCAGAACATGATACTGCATGAAACTGGCAATGTGAAATATTGCTGCAAAATAATATTGGAAACTTTTTTTTAGGGGGCGGCATGTGCTCTTATTTCATGCTGAAGGCTTTTGAAACTACCATGGAAAATTGGGCTTTTGTTGGACATGGCGGTGTATCAGGTTCTACAATGATGTTGGCTTTCACAGGTAAGAGTTTGGTTTATTACATGTGTAAAACCCTTCAGGATAGTTCTTCTTGCCTTAATATTCTGTGTACTCTGTTGTAGTTGCCTTTATAAAATATAGAAAACAAAAAACTTGAGTCTTCAGTAGTTGATACCTTTTTTAATGGCGGACAGATTATAAACTTTCGAAGCTCTTGGCGTCTTCCTCAGACATATTTAGAATCAATTTTTGAAGGATGCATATTTATGTACAAGGGGACACTCTGTAAGTCTTTAAGACATACACATAGAGATACACAAGGATAGATATACACACAAGTCACAAAAACATACATGAGAGTATATAAATGTAAGTACAGACACACATACTCATAGAGATGCACACAGATAGATATACACACAGGTCACACAAATACACATGAATGCATATAAATATAGGTATAGACACACATATATAAACACACATGCACATATAGATACACACAGATAAATATGGACGTAACAAAAACACACATGAATGCATATAAATGTATACACATGTACATAAGCACACATACGAAGATATACCCCATAGATTGTAAGCCCTCGCGGGCAGGGCCCTCTACCCCACTGTGCCAGCCGATCACTGTCAGTATTATATCTACCTGTATATTTTGTGTATTGTATGTAACCCCTAAATGTAAAGCACCATGGAATTAATGGTGCTATATAAATAAACAATAATAATAATAATATACACAAAGACCTACATATACATACAAATATGCACAAACCCATTTACAAACATAAGAAACACACATATATACACAGACACGTGCATTTACATAAATAGATACATAGATGTTTTTTAGGTATTGTTCACACTGATATTTTTTGGTTTCTGTTAATAGTTATGACATTTTTATAGCAAATATAACACATTTCTGACAGATCCCATTATGATTGAGTCTGATCTGTCGGGATTTATCAAAATTGTTAAAAAAAAAGTCTGCATAGCTATCAGGACTCCATTTTTAAGGGAAGCCATGACACTAGTGTGAAGATAGCCTAAGATTGTCTAAGTAAATGTAGGATTTGTTATCTAGACAAATAATGGGGAGAACGAATGTAAGTGTCATATTGCCTCTCTTGCTAGGCGACTCTTACCAAATTATATTACTTTGCCACATCTCTTTGGTTTGTAGCTCTGTATGTGACAGGTTATGCCGATCACGCTGATTATATTACACAAATGTTACACTTGTTGCAGTATTCAATGCATGTCTGCAAACTTGTATATATGGGAAATATTATTCCTGCATAAGGCTGCGTTCACACATAGTAAAGTGGAGCGCAATCTGGCACGTATACGGTGTGTCAGAGTTTGTGCGCTCACAAAGTTCCCATTGATTTCTATGGGAGTTACGAGCGAATATGCCGCATAATTTTGCGCCCGTAATTTTGCGGAAGTTTAGAGACCAAATATCTTTCCCAGTCATGTGGAGACGTAATACCAATGATATAAGAAAATTCCAAAGTGAAAAGAAGTTCTGTCCAACTCAACTTCCCAGAAATCGTTGAAAATTTCCCTAATTTTCCCTCATTTTGTGTCTCACAAATAAATTACAACCTTTCAGCTTATTATATCCGTATTGTAAGTTTGCCTCTCATTGTCAATCATTTAGATATAGATAATAAGATCATAGTTTAGGAAAAAGTGAAATGAAGAAAGTAAGAAACAAAAAAAAACCTTTCAACAATAACAAATATAATAAAGGAAAATTATTATTTTTAATAATAGGAATATGGGCCATTATAATAACAATAGGCCGTGCAAACCTTATATTATAAAATAATAATAAACCAAACATTTTACTAAATATATACAATACTTGTTCTTCACGTCTATGGAAGATCTTAATGAACCAATTAATGATTATCTATCTATCTATCTATCTATCTATCTATCTATCTATCTATCTATCTATCTATCATCTATCTATCTATCTATCTATCTATCTATCATCTATGTATCTATATCTATCTTTCTATCTCCTATCTATCTATCTATCTCTGTCTGTCTGTCTGTCTGTCTGTCCGTCCGTCCGTCCGTCCGTCCGTCCGTCCGTCCGTCCGTCCGTCCGTCCGTCCGTCCGTCCATCTATCTATCTATCTATCTATCTATCTATCTATCTATCTATCTATCTATCTATCTATCTATCTATCTATCTATCTATCTAGCCATCCATCCATCTATTTATCCCATGTGTGAATATGTGTATAGATAGATAGGTTACATGCAACAAATGAGATCCAGTAGTGAATGAGTTAAGGTGTTTGAGAGCGAAGGGAAAAAGGGGTCTATATTTAATTTATATGTCATATTTATGATCGCTGTAATATTAAAGAGCTAGTAAAGCCAGTATTTGACATGAATATATATCACGTGTTATGTATTACTGAGCTAAATAATGTACATGAAATAACTGGAGGGTTTCGGCTTTCCTATATATGCCAATCACGGTCTCTTTCTTCGCCGTAGCAGAACCCTAAGTCACATACAATCTGAATATTGCCACGCTAACATGGAAGACAAAATTCTGCTGCATTACTTGACCCACAGAAGACCATTTAAAGAGTAGCAAGTAGACTGAGTAACTAGAGTTACATGATTTGGAGCAACATCAGATTCAGTATAACTTGTATTTTATTCTTTTATACCCCTGCTCTTTCTATGCTTAGGAATCCAGTTTGTAGATATCTTTATATGTACACTCATACAGTAACGGCAGTTAGTGAATGGGACCACCCTCTGGACTCCTAAGCATAGAAGAGTGGGGAATTAAATGAAAAACTCTTCATTTTCCTGATGCCAGTTTATTTTAAATTATCATAATCAGTTTAAGAAACTTAGCATAGAGGAATAGTACATGTGAATCCAAAAAGCTTTGTAATATATCTTATCAGGATAAAATGCTTCTTTGTTATTTTATCAGGCTATCTCGCCTCCTTCTCCGCTGCACTGACTTTCTGTTAGGATGGGGTCCCGTAGACTTCTGTACCGGCGCACAGCGCCACCTGCGGGTCAACCCGACTCTTGCCCTCAGCCTTCTGCAGTGAGGCGTCTAGAGACTAAGTCCCTTTGTTCCTCTACTGAGCATGCTTGGACCTTTTGGAGCCGCTCAGAGGCTAAGTCCCATTTTGCCCATACTGAGCATGATCGGTGAGGTCATGGCCACCGCCCTGCTGGCGGGGACTTCCCTTTATATAGTTTCAGTGTACCGCCACCCGGCGCTGACACTTTGACTGGAAATTGTGAATGACAGAAGTTCTGGGTATTGCTAGTAAGACCTGTAATCCTTCTGAACTGTCAGCTCTACACTAGGGCTTTGGAGCAGTGGTCGCTGTTCCAGCCCGTGGTCTCTGTGTTAGCCGGTGCCCTGGAACTCTATTCCTGTCAGTTCTAAATACTAGGGGTCTGTGAGCCACTGACCTCTTTGTTTGTGTTGCTGACCAGGGGCGACATTTAACCCCTGGCAGCCTGCACCTGTAGCATCTACTCACAGGTGGGTTTATCCAGTGCAGTTAAACTGGTGAACCTTGTTGCAGTCTGTTCACACTGTATCACAGATGCTATTATCCAGTGCAGTTAAACTGGTGGAGACTTTTGTTGCAGTCTGTGCACACTGAATTGTACAAATCTCGACTGTCCAGTGCAGCTAACTGGCAGTTGTGACTAAGGCCTTGTTCAGATCATCGGCTGCCCACTGGGGCCTGTGGACCTTGACTGCAGTTACCAGCGCAGTCTAAAGGGTTCTGCTGTAATTCACATTTTAATTTAAATATAAATAGGCAGAACCGTAACACTTTCATTCTGAAATCTCTGCTTTACTGATTCGAGACAGGCAGCAGGTCACATCAGATTACACATGTCTATAAAAGTCTATGGAGAGGAGAGAGAGGTGAGCACGAGTTAATGGAGACACAAGCAGAAACAGATGTTTAGGGTGCAGCTAAATAAAAGTCAATGGGGAGGGGAGAAGGGAGGAGTTAAGGGTGACAATAGTAGAGACAGATTTTTAGGGAGGAACTTAATAAAAGTCTGATGGAGTGTGGAGGAGATAAATGAGCAAGGGATGATGGAGATAGTAACAGAGACAGATGTTTAAGGTGGAGCTTAATAAAAGTCTATGGAAAGGGGAGGCGATAAGAGCAAGAACTGATGGAGACAGAAGCAGAGACAGATGTTTAGGGTGCAGCTAAATAAAAGTCTATGGAGAGGAGAAGGGACAGGAGGTAAGGGAGAAAGAAGCAGAGACAGATATTTAAGATGGAGCTTAATAAATTCTATGGAGAGGGAAAGAGAGAAGTGAGAGGGAGTTAATGGAAACAGAATACAGACTGCTAAATAAAAACTTTTACAAGTATATTATTCACATCATTACTGTCAGTACTTCTCTATATATGTCCTGCATTATTCTGCAACTGATTCTGAGTGAAAGAAAGTGAGTAAGCAGATTCTCCTCTACTAACTGTGTGCAGTGTATGGCCGCTAGTCTCCACCCACAACTAAGGGAGAACTACAGATAGAATCTGCTGAGGGGACAACTGCAAACTGATAATATAATGGTCAGAAATACTGTCACTTATCTTGTACACAGACAGCAGCTTATCCTGAACCAGTATGTAGCCCTTTGATAAAACAATTGTGCCTACTGTTTAGTTCCGTGGGATTTGGTACGTCTGCCTTTCCTTAGTGATGTCTGCAGGAAGAAGATGATTTAGAGTTTGATATCATAAAATGTATCTTTCCTATAAGGATTCATATTGTAGAATTATTGGAACATAATTTTGGACAAATTTTAATACTGGAAGTCACATACACTTTTCACTTTCACTCTTTGTTGTATTATCACTCATCTTTATATATTTTTGTTATATAATTTTTGTATGTTTTTTACTCCTTTGCCTTGAATTTCACTGTTTTCTACAGTATGTAGATAACAAATTGTCACTAGGTTTAGTAAGAACGACAATCGGTGAATCCCATAGCCTTCAGATTTCTGTTTCTTATTATGACCCCCTTAGCATAGATTACTGTGCATCCTTTATATGCTAATTGTATCAGTGATGAAAAAGAAGAACTCCAGAATTCTCAATATACAGATGTCGTCTCTTCTGTAGCTCACTGTTAATACCTATACTATGACGGAGACATGTCAAGGTACTGCCATTGTACAGGGATTCTGCACCTTTAAATGTGCATGCACAGCTGAGATTCTCCAATTTCTGCCACTGAATCAGTATAATTGGGAATGTCATACACAAGATTGTGAACTGTATATGACCTTCGGCTGCTGAGGTAGAAGAGTAGGGAGGTGGCATAGCTACACAGACATGCTTTATATGTTTTGTGCCAGCTTCTCAAGAAATGATTCATTCCTTGCCCTGGTGCCTGGCAGACAGGCCGGCATACTCCATAAATTAAATGATGTGCTGCATTCAGCTCGGCATATTCATTGCAGGCAATATTAATGAACAACTTTTGCTTAAACATAGTGACTAGGCAAATTACTTTCAATGTGCATGTGAATTTATACATTGTTAATTATGTGAATTTACTAGTTTCCAGTGCGAGGACGGTGGTGATGATGAGCATTATTATAGGAGACTGTAACTTCTTTACTGTTAGGATTAATTAATTGGAGAACGGCTATAAAAATGTCTTCTGGTTTGAGACAAAAGTTTTACATTGGAAGAAATGTTTATGTTCCTCTGTTTTCCTTGCAATGCGATGGAACTGGATATTATCAAGTGGTCATGTAATGTTGATGCTATCCTGAGCAACGTGGCACGCTATAGAGCTGGATGGGGAGATGTTTATAGTAGGTAACGTGCGGCTTCTATAAGACAGGGAGTATAAAACAAATGAAAATGTATCCACAGTATATGTAATAACAGGAATTATAATAACGTAGGGGAAGGGACTCGCCAGGAATAGTGAACATATAAGCTTTAAAAGTGATTTCTGCTGCCCTATCTGTAGAGCAGATATGATAGAGGGAAAGAAGCTGAACTCTGGGATATATTGGTTTATATTCCTTGGAGTGAGAAGTAGAGTAACAGGACTCCTAGGAGTGACCGTAAGAGTCCTGCTTACAAAGGCTGATTGACAGAATTCTCTCTATTAGTATGTGTACATATTCTGTCAATTTTCAATGTGTAGGCAGGATAATCAGGACTCTGCTATCAGTCCTTTCATGATTGATCATGATCCTGTCAAAAATCATGTAAACCTATATATTACAGAGTTCCGCCTATTTTCCTCTATCATATCCTGCTCAGCAGAACATGCAACAGGTTTGCATTAAAGAGGACGTTTCACTATCAGCACATTAGGAATTTTCTCTCCAGACCCCACCATTCCAGAGCAATAAGCACAGTTAATTTTGGTGCCTATTTAAGCTCAGTAATGTCAGGTGGGTGGTGTCAGGCAGGGAGCGTGATTCAGAGCTCCAATAAGAGGCAGCCAGTGTCAGAGCTCAGAATCGCGCCCCTTGTCTGCTCCTGCCTGACACTGCCCAGAGACTAAATAGCATATCAGACACCACAACTAACAGCATTGATTGCTTAGGAATGGTGGGGGACTAGAGAAAAAAATTTCAACTGTGCCAAAATCAGTGGCTATTAAAAAGCTGGACTTGTAGAAGGTGGCGAAAGGACCTCTTTAAATGTGATATACAGTTATTTTGGAAATGTCTAGTCTCCATCCACAATTTCCTTATATAAATAGAAATCCTAGAGCCCTATAACACTCATGAATTGCCCCATAGCAGATAACCACCAATATGTCCCCCCCCCCTCCAATAAAGTGAACGACAGACATATACCATAGCAGCTTCCTTCAGTAGGGTCCACAAAGCTGATACAGCTATAGATATGCCAATTAGATTAAAAAAAACTTGCCACTAGATCAAAGTTGGTCAAATCTAACAATTTCCTTGATGGCAAACACCCTTTATTGGTTCTCTTCCTTGGAAGAAACAGTACCCCAAGATCCCCACAAAGGTCTCTCCCCTGGGTACATAGCCAAACCAGTGTACTACTGTGTACTGATGAAGGGCAACCACCCTGAATCAGCTGTCTGCAGATGAGTGTTTGGTTTGGCTTACATCCTTGCTGTATCCGAAGTCCTGCTGAAAAGATAGGGCATTGACTTATAGGATTGTTGCCTTGCAAAACGTGGTGCAAGAGGCACAGCTTTTTCCCCCCACAAATTTACATGCATTAAATAGGTTAATACATTAAAATCTATTTTTAATTTGGGAGCACCAATGGCATGGCCTATTTACAAAAGTTAAAAATTTTGAACACAGATTGAGGAGGACAATTTTTTACACTAGTTTGAGCAAAAAATTATTACTTATTTCTCTATCGACTTTGTCATGTTCCTGAAAGGGGGTAAATGCTATGGTGTGGGCCACGATCTTTCAGATTTGTGATTATTTACTCCAGTTTAGTTACATAATTGATTCTGAGGTCTATGCTAGCTATGAGATGTTGTAGATTTCAGTGGAGGAGCATGGCCCCACCAGAGAAGGACTCCTCGCCATAAATGAGGTGTATCCTTCATTCAGGGATCAAGACTGGTATACTAAATGCCAGTCTTCATAAGTTGCCCTCATTGGGCAGACAACCTGTGGTCACCTAGTATATGGCTCCAATGACCTGATGGGGTCTTTATACCAACAAAATATAGCCAATAGCACCCAAAGGGATTTTGTGCTTGATGCCAGGTCATACTTTTTGTGAGAGCTCACATAGAGCTCACAATGTACATTTTTTTGCCCTATTAGTATGTCTTTGGTGTATGGGAGGGAATCCACTCAAACATGGGGAGAACATACAAACTCCTTACAGATGTTGTCTCTGGCAGGATTTGAACCCAGGACTCCAATGCTGCAAGGCTGCAGTGCTAACCACTGAGCCACCATATTGCCCCCTGTCAGGTCATACTTTGTAATAAAAATTGCACTGTCCCAATTTCTAGAATGGGAATTTTTTTTAATTTACAATAAATATATCCAATTAAAAATCATACACTTGGGTTTTATAATATTTCCAGAAAAATATCATAAATATATATATATATATATATATATATATATATATATATATTTAAATATATATATATAATAAATGTAAATCTGGCACATTCCCATTTATAGCTATATAGGACAATCCAATATATTGTAAAAATCAAAATGTAAATATAAAAGAAGACAAAGATTCGGGAAAGTCACTGTCCAATACCGTGTGAATTGTTCCTATAGCAACAGACGGATGTCATGTACTTTGTTTTGTTGCTATTGTCTTCCTTGTAGACAAACTATCATGTTAATTGCTGGCGGAGGATACTGGGGCTATAAGTGACCTTGGAATGCAATTAAGTGTAATGCAAAATAGGAAGACAGAGTAATTGGATAGAACTCTGAGCAAAGTCAACAGAAAGTCATAAAATGGTAATCAGGACTATAGAGAGGCTTATTTCATATTCACAAAAGTCTCCGGCATTCCAGTCTGTAAAACTATTACAAAGTCACATGGAAGGGATGAAGATATTAATTGTATTTGCCGCTTCGCGTCTTGTTTTCAGCATTGAACTCTAGCCCTTGAACTCGGCGTACAATGTTTTTTTTCCTCTTTTTTTTTTATTAACATATTACAAATGTTACAAGGAGCCGATGAATGATTTAAGATTCGACAAGAAAGGGAAAAGTAATTTTGAACCTTTGGAGGATTTATATTTATTTAAAAGGTCATCTAGCATTTTCTAATGTAGCTGATCTATTTCACATAATGATTAGCATTATGGTTATTGCTCACATAAGTCTCCGTGATTGATTTTTGGAGATTGAGTTGCAATAGAAGTATATACCGTGTATTATGGATGGGCTGCTGCAAGCGGCCTTATTGCATACTGTTAAATCGCTATTTTTGTTGCAGTAGACTAAATCCATTTTCGAAAGTTATTCCATCACCGTGATTTACTCCTATGAAGTACACAGCCGTACATTGACTTTGCAGTCAAGATGAATCTTTGTACTGAACAAACTAAGGTATGTTCATAGGTATACAGAGAGGTGAAGGTATCCTTGTTGAAGTAGAAGTAGACATTAAGTGTTGCTTGTGGTCACTGTTCTCTGATGGTTAAGCTTTTCACATGTATATAGTACCTGTTCCAATGAATAGACTACAACTCTCAGCATTTCTTCACAACCTGTGACTGCTAGAAAGAAACAAGTTAAACAGCACTTATGTAGAAGTGTCCATATACTTGAAGAACTCACAGTCAACAGCTATCTCTCCTTACTGCCTTTTCTACATGTCTGCATGGATGCATTTTTCATGGGCTCAGCAACTGAAAGCAATATGCAGAGATAGTGCTATGGGCATGCTTTGCAATATGTGCAGAAATCAATATAGAACAATAGTTTGCTTTTATCTGCACTTGTTAACATTTACAGTCAGCCATCAGAAGAAAGGACATTGGGACATAGCCCCTTTTCTGCTACTTTTACCCCTTTTTCTGCTATACAAGCCACCTTTGTTGTGTTATGTCCCTTTACAACTCACCACCAGCCCCCAAATATAAATCTTGGTATGGGACTGCTAATATTGATGCAGTATCCCAGCGCCATGCACATAAAATATATGGGCAGCTGTACTCAAGGAATTTCATAAGTCTTCTTGGAGTCTACTTTTTCCAGGAGGCTTCCAGACATTTAGGCTATGTCCACATGGGACATCTCGCAGCAATAAAGTACTGCGGGAAAAACCATGGCGGGGATGCATCGTGGTTCTTCCCACAGCGCTTTAAACAGAAAGTTAGCAGAGTTTTCCTCTGCTGACTTTTTATTGCAATTATACACATGGGGAAACTGTAGGTATAATTGACATGCTGCGATTTCCAAAATTGAGCCGTTATTGTAAATACCGCAAAGTGGGCATCCCATCCACTTTATCTGTACTGTAAACTCCAGCCTCAAGGAGAGTTGGCTTTCGCCTGGCACAAATTTTGCTTTAGAACTGTCTCTGTATTTGTGTTCTATGGTAATATGCAGCTTAGTTACAATTTTTGGCTAATGCGGAAATTGTCTACTATTCTATTAGATTTTGATCATATTTTTAATTATTTCAAACTTATTCTGTCTTCATTGAAAAGTCTCATTTACATAATGACACTTGTAACAGCATAAAAACTACAGCAGTTTTAGTTTAAAAGAACTGACATCTGTCAGGTCCCATTATAGTTAGAGATGAGCGAGTAGTATTCGATCGAATACTACGGTATTCGAAATACTTGTACTCGATCGAGTACCACTCGCTGTTCGAATGTAAAAGTTCGATGCAGAACCAGCATTGATTGGCCGAATGCTATACAGTCAGCCAATCAACGCTGGTTCTTCTCCTACCTTTAGAAGTCTTCTCTGCTTGTAGTGCGGACATGCGCAGTCGGTTCTGCCCAGGCCCGATGCCTGGCAGAGTGAATTCAGAGCCGAAAGACGCCGCGGGGACGCTGCAAGGAGAAGACTTCTCGGAGGATCCAGCCCGACCCTCACTCGTGGACTTGGTAAGTATAATTTGATCGAACGTTGCCTACCCCTGAAACGAGCATTTTCCCCCCATAGACTATAATAGGGTTCGATATTCGAATCGAGTAGTCGAATATTGAGGGGCTACTCGAAACGAATATCGAACCTCGAATATTTTACTGTTCGCTCATCTCTAATTATAGTTACTGGGGTCCGTCGGGTTCCGTATTTAACCGCTGTTGAAATGATCTGCCTATCCATTGTTCTGATCTTCCGACAGACCAGAACAATGGATAGACTGACACTAATGTGAATCTAAGCTTAGATTGTTCTTTTGCTATGAATGGTAGCTAAACTCAAGAGGGGCACCGTTCACACAAGGACAAGGACTCTTTTGGGGCCAGATCTTTTAGCACTCTGCTGATTTTATCTATACCCATATCTGACAAGGTCTAATATAGATAGCTCTTTCCTGGGTATGCCAGCCACAGGATTAAGCCTCTTCTTTATGACCAAAGTTCCAACATTGTTTATTTCATATTATTACTTTCTAGCTATGTATACTCTGTGCATGTAATAGAATCATCTCATAAATCTGTTACATTTTCCAATGTCTCATTTCTATTTTCTTACTTCTTTGTCTCCAAACTGTCTGGGTTTCTCTAATGTTATTTTAGAAATGCTATTTTAACCTCCTGTGCTGATTTCACACTAACCTATATGTATCCAACTTGTCAGACTATATCACATCTTCAGCTTTTCCTCTTGTAACTATATACTTTAACTATATATCACTGTCTTTGTCCACTGTGTAAAGAATTGTACAATTTACATTCAGGTTGGAAAACACATTTAAACACTTGTAACATCAGTTCCTTGTGCTCTCCATAAGTACTAAGGAACTGTCTGGTATAACACTTAAAGGGGTTTAAAAAACAAAAAAAAACTTGTTCAACCCTTTGATCTATCAACTAGACGGACCTTGGTCATCTCCAACATTAAGTGGCGCAGACCACCATAGTGGCAGCACATGAGTTTATAAGATAGCCTTCTATTGTTTTTTTTTTTTTTAATTCGAGACCCTAATATATGGATAGTGTTACTGACTGGCATTAGTATATGTGACAAGGACATTAGGTTAGGAGCTCCGCTAGGGACAGGCTCTGATATGAATGATAAAAGGGTTAGGACAGTACTAGGACCACTACTAGACACACTGATCAAAATGCTAGATAACAGTGCTGTGTGTCCAACACCCCCCGGGCTGCACCAACTCCACAACGGTGTTCATCAGAGCCCAGGATGGTGTGGATGGACCTGGCAGCACTGCTGGGCAGAGCAGTGCGGGTCAGGAAATGCCAAACACACAGCGCACCACAAATAACAGTAAACCAGACACTGGGGACTCTTACCAGCAGAAGTCTTGGGTAGTGGTGCAGGTCCAAGGAACCAGAAGGCATCGGTGGGTGATCAGCAGGTAGCAGCAGAGAGTCAAAGTGTAGTCATATGGTCCGGGTCGTCAACAAGAAGGCAGCGGAGTACAGTGGGTTATCCAACGCAGGGCCGGCGTCAGCGCACGGCATAGTCGGGCAAGTGCCGGGGCCCACAGAGCCTCTGGGGGCCCCCCCGGCACTTGCCTGTCACGATTTCAGATCATCGGCGTCCGTCCGCCGATTAGCTGGAATACATACGCGATTAAAGCAGGAGCTGTGAGCTCAGCTCCTACTTTAAAGCTCCGGCCCGGCTTGCGTGTGTAGGCGCGATGACGTCATCACGCCTACACACGCAAGCCGGGCCGCAGCTAAGCAGGAGCTGAACTCACAGCTCCTGCATCGCGTATGTGACTGGAGAGAGGAGCGTCGGGGGATCGATGGAAGGTGAGTGATGGAAGGTGAGTGTGTTTGTTTTGTATTAAATATAAAGGTGGAACATAATGAAGGGGGCCCATGAAACTGGGGGGCAAATGAAGGGGAGGGGGGGAACGGCATGACACTGGAGAACATGAAGGTTGTGGGGAGAGAACGGCATGAAACTGGGGACAAAGATGGAGGGGGCCCAATGAAACTGGGGGGCAAATGAAGGGGAGGGGGGAACGCATGACACTGGGGCAGATGAAGGGGGTGGGGAGAGAACAGCATGACACTGGGGCAGAGACGGGGGACATGAAACTGTGGGCAGATGAAGGGGGAGAACGTGATGAAACTGGGGACAGAGATGGAGGGGGGGACATGAAACTGGGGGCAAAGGAAGGGTGTATATGAAACTGGGGGAGAGATGGAGGGGGGCATATAATTTACGGGTGACTGTAGGAGGATTGTACTGTGTGGGAGCACATGATAAATGAATGAGAATGGGTGGAATCAACAAAAGTGGGTGGGGCCAAATTTGCCGCGGCGCGCAGAGCCGAGTTGGTAACAGGAACAGTAGAGCAGTACAAAGCGGTGTTCAGGAAGCAGAAGTCTAAAGGCAAGCCAACGTTGTAAACAAGAGCAGTCACAGTACACAAATCAGGAGGCAAAGGCAGGGTCAGAGGTCAAAGCAGGGGTCAGAAACAGAGACATTCAAATAACAGGAGGAACGCTAATGAACCTTGTCCGTGTTCAGTCTCTAGTCTAGTATACTGTTATAACTTATTCTTGAATATTATGGAAAGGGTATCTGTAAATTCATTACTGACTGCACCATCACCTGCAAAATGACTAGTACATTGTATTTTTAGATGACACTAATTATTTGAGTAACCCAAATATTTAAAATTTTATCACTTTCAAAATAGTACGTTCTAGAGAAACTGAAACTTTCCTGTCACAAAGGGGTTAATAGGAATATATAAAAATATCCTATGGCACCTCAAGGGTTATGCATAGATGCAGCTTAAAGCTCCTGAGCCCCACTGGAACAGATCCAACTATGTGTAATTTCTAATATACCCTGTACGACCGCTCCCCTGGCATTACCCCATGGGGTATATTTTGGGGTCTTTTCTGGTCCTCTAATTACCATAACTTGTTTATCAACTTTTAACATGATTATTGCTATGAACCAATTGTAATAGGAAGACATATCTGTTAATCTGCAAGGCAATATACCGCCATGAGACACTGAAAAATGAATTGTTCATTAGTCTCAGTCTAAACAAATTGGGTATTGATTCCAAAACAATGTGTTCATATTAAAAATGTGTCGATTCACTGGTAGAAAAGCAAGGGGCAGGGTGACAAAAGGTTCAGACAGGCGAGAGAGACAGGGAAAGGGAAACACAGAGACAGAGACTAATGGCAGGTGTAGTAAGAGTGAGTGTCGGCTCCCAACCCACAAACACGAAATTAATTAAATTATATAGTCAGGAAGGAACTGCGAATTAAGACGTAGCGGAATCCTTGGACATGGCAGCCGATGGCAACGCAATGCTTGTCTGTTTGATCACAAGATTTTTATTATAATGAAAAGTTTGTATATTACAGATGAGGCATCAGTTACTGTAAGAAGTAATCTGAGCAGTGGCGTAACTAACGCCATAGCAGTGGAGGCAGCTGCCACAGGGCCCGGGACATTAGGGGCCCGGTGAAAGCTGCTACCGCTGCTATCATTATACTCGGGGGTCTTTTCAGACCCCCGAGTATAATGATTGGCGGACCGGGAGAGGTAAGAAACATAAAAAACATGTTACTTACCTCTCCACGATCCTGCCAGGCCTCCTTTCTGACGTCTCTGACGTCACATGAACCCGGCCTGCATCCCGGGTCATGTGACATCCGACGTCATAGCAGAAGGACGGCAGCAGAGAAGACCGGGTCTTTGATTATTATACTCTGGGGTCTGAAAAGACCCCAGAGTATAATAACTGTTTATGGGTGTCCACTATGGGGGATAATACTGTGTGCAGGGGCCACTATGGGGGATAATACTGTATGCAGGGGCCACTATTGGGGTACAATACTGTGTGCAGGGGCCACTATTGGGGTACAATACTGTGTGCAGGGGACACTATTGGGGCATAAGACTGTGTGCAAGGGCCACTATGGGGGATAATACTGCGTGCATTGGCCACTATGGGGCATAATACTGTGTGCAGGGGCCACTATGGGGCATAATAGAATGCGCAAGAATGCGTAAGAGGGGGCCGCTTGAGGTCTTCGGCGTCGGTGTTGGTGTGTGTGTGGGGGGGGGGCATGGCAAAAGTTCACCATGGGGCCTCCGCCGTTCCTAGTTACGCCACTGAATCTGAGTCTTCATGGTCATGTCCTTTTAGCCTTTGAGTTCTGTTCTTAGTTGCGACTCTTAATATGACAGGTTATGGATTCTAGATTTTAAGGACACGTTGATCCAGGGTTTTATACTGACTGTCAAATTGGAGCCAGGAAGCAATTTTTTCCCCCTGAAATGGGGTAATTGGCATGAGCCTCATGGGGTTTTTGCCTTCCTCTGGATCAACACTGTAGGGGACTGTAGGGTTATAGGTTGGACTTGATGGACTGATGTCTTCATCCAACCTCATCTATGTAATACTATGTAATACAGGCAAATCTATGGAATGATATATTGTAATAAATAATTCATTAAGATATTTTATATATGTTATTACTATATTCTATTAAAGGGATTCTACCACTAAAACACTTTTTTTTCTAGTTACCACGTCGGAATAGCCTTTAAAAAGGCTATTCGTCTCTTACCTGTGGAAGTGCTCTCTGCCGTGCCGTTCGTTCAAAATACCGGTTTGTACCGGTATGCTAATGAGTTCTCTTGCAGCGATGGGGGCGTCCCCATCGCAGGAGCAGCGATGGGGGCGTCCCCATTGCAGCTCGAAAACTCACCGCAGCGCCGCCTCTCCGGTCTTCGGTGTCCTCCCCTTGCCTCTTCAGCGTCTGTCGGATGCCTGCGCAGTATGCTCTCTGTTCGGCGAAGATTGCCGAACGTACTGCGCATGCGCAAAAGTTCGGTGCCCGCACTATGGCTGGGATCGCAATTTCGCGCATGCGCAGTACGTTCGGCAATCTTCGTCGAACAGAGCGTACTGCGCAGGCGTCCGACAGTACGCTGAAGAAGCAAGGGGAGGACACCGAAGACCAGAGAGGCGGCGCTGCGGTCAGTTTTCGAGCTGCAATGGGGACGCCCCCATCGCTGCTCCTGCGATGGGGACGCCCCCATCGCTGCGAGAGAACTCATTAGCATACCGGTACAAACCAGTATTTTGAACGAACGGCGCGGTGGAGAGCACTTCTACAGGTAAGAGACGAATAGCCTTTTTAAAGGCTATTCCGACGTGGTAACTAGAAAAAAAAGTGTTTTAGTGGTAGAATCCCTTTAATGCATTTTGCATATATCCCAAATCAAAGCCTATATAACAGTTCAAAGCTGCATTCACAATTCTGCCCACCCAGGCTGTCCAAAGACTTAATCCGCATTGTGGTTGTATTGTGGTTTTTGAAGCAAAACTACTTTGTGCAATGATCCCTGAGCCAAAGGTGTTTTTTACTTTGAATAATAATAAAAGGAGAAACTGCAGCAACTTTGCTTTGTGCAATGATCCACAGGACCTGCACAGATAAGGTCACATGACTTTATGTGTGCAGGTCCTGTTACTGTTACAAAAATCTGTGCAAGTCCTGATGCCAGAGGAGAGAGCAGCAAGTATGAACTGCTGTACACAACGTAGGACTGTATTCATTTAGGCGGTCTGATTTTGGTTCTATATTTAATCATCTAAATTTGTGTAATGAGTCTCTTCTGGGGTCTGGTTTGGGGTTCTGGGTGTGGATATGGAATTGTATAAGGAGTTTAGGATCTTTATTTATTCCTAGGTCTATATGCTCACACGTCATGTTTCAAGTGTTTGTATTTCACAAACATCTTAGTGTATTCCAGGCCTAATAGACAACTAGGTGTTACTATACCCCTCAGGTCCCTACATAAACTGATAATGTGATTGTTAGAAAGCGCCAGTGTTTTTTTTACTTTCCTATCAGTATGTCTTTGGAGTGTGGGAGGACAGCAACGCAAACACAGGGAGAACATTCAAACTCCTTGCAGATGTTTTATCCTTAGCAGGATTCGAACCCAAGACTACAGTACTGCAAGGTTACAGTGCTAACCACTGAGCCAAAGTGCTGCCTTGTACCAATGATTTTGATATGCAGAATGGTAATGCCCAGTTGTCAAGGTAGCACAGAAAGTTGGTGATTTTTTTGTCTCTAGATGATGTCTATACAAAATGTACACTTGTGCTTTAAGATAAAAAAAACACTTTAAAAAGTAATGTGACAATTCTGTATATGTGTATTGAGTGGCCCATTGGAGGATATGCAGGCACAATGTTTGGTTGATACGCCTTGTAACTTGATTTTGTCCTGTTCTTCAAAGCCAAAAATACCATAAAAATATACCAATCTTTATTGAAACACTAGCTGGTACCCACGACTTCGTCTGCGGTGATTGTAGCAGTGGGTATATACAGGCGCGGGTAAGGTTTTCGTACTGTGTATATGGTATGGGATATGAAATGTAACTTTGTATCTTGTTTTTGCTGTAATTCAGACAATATATGAGACTTTTGTGTTGCAGTTAATTTGTATTTGAGCTGCTATATATACGGTGTTGTGAGAAACTTTACATAGTGACTTTGGGACAGAAGTATTTGAAGTTAACCCTTTCCCGCCGATGGCATTTTTTGATTTTCGTTTTTGACTCCCCTCCTTCTAAACCCCGTAACTTTTTTATTTCTCCGCTCCCAGAGCCATATGAGGTCTTAATTTTAACTGGGACAAATTTTTCTTCATGATGCCACCATTATTTATTCTATATAATGTACTGGGAAGCAGGGAAAAAATTCAAAATGGGGTGGATTTCAAGAAAAAATGCATTTCTGCGACTTTCTTACGGGCTTTGGTTTTACGGCGTTCACTGTGCAACCAAAATGACCTGTCCCCTGTATTCTGTGTTTCGTTACGATTCCGGGGATACCAAATTTATATGGTTTTATTTACATTTTGACCCCTTAAAAAAAATCCAAAACTGTGTTTAAAATTTTTTTTTTTGAAAAGTCGCCATATTCTGACAGCCGTAACTTTTTTATACGTGCGTGTACGGGGATGTATAGGGCGTCTTTTTTTGCGGGACCGGGTGTACTTTGTAGTTCTACCATTTTCGGGAAATGTTATTGCTTTGATCACTTTTTATTCAAATTTTTATCAGAATCAAAACAGTGAAAAAACAGCGGTTTGGAACTTTTGACCATTTTTCCCGCTACAGCGTTTACCGAACAGGAAAAATATTTGTATAGCTTTGTAGAGTGGGCGATTTCGGACGTGGGGATACCCAATATGTATGTGTTTCACAGTTTTTAAGTACTTTTATATGTGTTCTAGGGAAAAGGGGGTGATTTGAATTTTTAATCCTTTTTATTTTTTTTTTATGTTTTTTTAACTTTTTTTAAATTTTTTTTTTTGCATTTTTTAGACCGCCTAGGGGTATTGACATGGGTGGGGGGTGTCGCAGATTGTCAGAGCGGTGGGGGTCGGCAAACATGGCTGCTCCGGAGCGTTAAAGAGAGCCTCCTGGAGTATCGGTAAGGTGAGGGGCAAAGTGGTAAAGTATATGTATATGTGATTGTGTGGGGTTAGGGACGAGGCTGCAGAGGGCAATATGAATTTTGTGGCTTGCTATGGTCCAAAGTGTGTGAGATTGCAGAGATGGTGGTGTGAGTTTGGGTTTTGTGGGGGTCCTGGGAAAAACGTATGTGCGCTATTGTGACGAAAAGTAGCCTATTATTTAATCGGGTGTATTAACTATGTTTGTGGAAAATTTCAGCCGAATCAGTCGAGCGGTTTTTCCGTGATTGAGGAACAAACATCCGAACATGCAAACATCCAAACACACAAACCCACAAACTCACAAACTTTCACATTTATAATATTAATAGGATATATGGACAAATCCCCAGAAAAAGTTAACAAAAAAAAAGACTTAAAAGTACAAAAATTCACAAAGCACATTCATGGGATATCCTATCAAATCTATCCTATCCTTCCCCACACATCCCCTCATGTGTACTATATCCTTTGGGTGATCTTTTTGCATTGGTTGAGTTATTTCTCAGAATATTTTTGACATATTGATGGCTATTGTATCTTTCGGGGCGAGTCTGTGCTTATTGGTCTATACATGCGTGGGGAGGAATTTATATACTGGGATATGTTTGGCTAAATGGGGGACAATGTTTTATTATGAATATATGCCCTGAATGTGTTTTTGTACATTTTTGTCCTTTTAAGTGTTTTTAATTTTTTTTTTTGTCCGTATATGTTTCAATAAAGATTGTATATTTTTATGAATTGGGGCATTCTTTTTCTTTTTGACTCTATGTTAGTTTTGTGCATTCTTTTTGATATTCTGGCCATTATATACCGACAAACTTTGTGTTTTTGGAGTGTTTTTCCTGTTTTTCATGACCTCTGCACTGAGACTTGAGATCATTTATACACTCAATGCGAAATAGAATTGTTCTCCGTAATTTTTTTTTTGTTATATGAGTAATGTTATAAAAGTTTATATTTTTTCGTAGACTTTAGAGCAAATGTTCAATAGGATAGCTAATAGTCCTGAAAAGGTTTTTTTTCTTTCTATGATCCATGTACCAAAACATTGCTGCTCGCCGCCAGAACATAGGACGCTCGGCAGATGACACTAAAATCAGAACTGTGAAATTATTGCAAGAATATTTTGTATGGTTTGAGATTTTGGAATCCGTTTTGCAAAAAGTTCATGTCCTGGAAAATCAATGCGTTTTACAATTTCCATGCTTCCTAATCTTTTTATCACAGAAAAGTCTGCAGAAGTTTCTAAGACAACCCACAGGGCACTAGGAGATATAACACTATTTTTCTCCAGCTTCTTCTCCAAGCTTTTACATTGAAGTATTTTTCTCTTACAGTATCTTATTATTTCACAATATCTGAAACCAGCAGCTCAAGCAAGTTGTGGTTCATAGAAATCAATTTCATTATTTTTATACCTTAGATCCTTTTTTCTTTAATAAAACTTTATACCGTAATTACATTATGTTGGATGAAGCAGTCAGCAATGTGATTTAATGCTAGAGTCTGAACTAAGGAAATCAGTTTGTAATGAAGAAGTATAGGACGAGTCTTTGGCCAGCATTTGGTTGATATGGTGTGAGCAAGGGCCGGGATGATGAAAGGAAGACCTGAAAATCCAAGATCCATTTGTAAAGAGCACTGTGTAGATGGACATGACATAGCGGCATCACTTGATGATCAATGGGAATTCAGTGCATGCCAGGAGGATGAAGAACATGCCACTTGGCCAGTTGCTGAGCTGGGAACTGTGGATCTATTAGTGTGGAGGGAAAGGACTGAGGCAGTTCTACCCCTTTGTTTTAGGGATTTATGAGAATTCCATAGATCAGCCCCCCATGATCTTAGCAATCTTAACCTCTTGTACTCCTGGATAATATAGCATGGGCCCAAAAACTGCTGCTCACAGGTAACAGCTGGGTCTGGTAACAGTTCTGATGATAGTACCAATTGCTGACAGTACAATTTAACCAGTTAGATACTATGGTTACTCAGAACCACAGCATCTAAGCCTAAATTAGTGTAAGTGGTGGATGAAAGACAACTGGCTGCAGCAGGAGCATCCGGACAGTGCCCTTTCCGCAGTAGGACAAAAACATTTCTAAGTCCTGCCCCCTCTACCAAGACCCCTGAGTCAGTCTCCATTCACTGGAGCAGAACTTGTACAAGTGTTTAAGTGTTATGATCATGGCAACTCAATGGGAACCAATGCAAATCTGTTATGGGTTCCCTACCTACTATGTGCCATTTAGAATACTGTTATATTATATGTAAAAGAGGGATCTTTTGGAGCTCCATCAGCACCTGCTACGTCTGCATCTTCTATAGCCACGTCCCTGCTTCTAGTGATGATGTCTCAATATAGACATATGACCTCTGCAACCAATCGAAAACCAATGTAACCAGTGGTCTCATGTTTATGTTGGGACACTCGCTGGATTTCAAGAAACACACAATTGGAATGGTAGCAGCAGGCAATTGGTAAGATATGATAAGATAAGGTCACACAATCCTTTAATAGTCCCATCATGGGGAAATTCAATGAGTTACAGCTACATGATAATATAGTAATATATTATAAGAAAAAGAACACAAATAACCTCAGAATAGCAGATACAAAAAGATACTAGGAGTCATAGCAACTAAGGAGAAAAAGAAGACTTCAGGATCATTTAGTTCTCTGTGCGGAGTGATCTTTGCTCAGCCTGATGTTGACTGTACAGCCTGACCGAGGTTGGGAGGAAGGATCTCTGATAACGCTCCTTCTCACACTTGGGGTGAAGCAGTCGGTCACCGACAGTACTGCCCAGTGCTATCATAATCTCATATATGGGATGGGATCTCACTATGGACAGTATCCTTCTGTCTCCCACCACCTGTACTGGGTCCAGGGGCCTCCCCAGGACAGAGTTGGCCCTTCTAACCAGCCTGTCAAATCTATTTATGTCCCTGGCTGGGATATTACTCCCCCAGCAGGCCACTCCGAAGAAGATGGCTGACACAACTGCAGAGTTTCAAAAGGCCCTAAGAAGTGGCCCCTGGACTCCAAAGACCCTCAGCCTCCTGAGCAGGTAAAGCCTGCTGTGACCCTTTCTGTGCAGCGCCTCCGGGTGATCAGCCCAGTTCAGCTGGTGAATATATATATATATATATATATATATATATATATATTATAAAATATATTTCACTATTTTTGAATTTTTTTTTTCAGATGTTACATGACTGGCCAACCCCTCTGATGTTAAAATATTCCAGTATGACTCGTCTAAATCTATGTTTATTTCATTGCAAACAGAATTCCGTTATTCTATTGCTAAGAAGCAACTTGTACTGATGTACAACTATACAGTCCTCACTGCCATGATAGAACATTGTGTTGGATAAAGAGAAAATGCCACAAGCCTTTCAACATGACAAAACAACGAAAACACCGACGTCCCCCTGATGGATGAACGTGGACCCGAAATTTAAATTTAAAATAAAACAAAACATCAGTAAACTAAACTATTTCAAATAAGCTACTTGTTCCATTTAAAAAGACTGATGACTGCATGGTCTCAAACTGCAGCCATGTAGATGGCAGGTAGTGAATCAAGGCTTGTGATGAATGAAAACTGTAGCCAGAAATTGTAAATTACTGAATGCCTCATAGCTCCTTCTTGCTAATCTCCTCTGGTGCTGGACGGATAGGAATTTGTTCACATGTGCAAAAAGCTAAAGCAATAGTCCAAGTGAACGTTCTTCCTACATTTTCATTTGTATCTTTCACTCTCTATGTCAATGAAATATTAGTCCATGGTATTTGTGATACTAGTAATTCTATTAATCACAGTGGAAGGACTTGGTACGAAGCGGTAATGAAGACCCTAACTAATGTCACTTCAGGAGTCCACATGTCTACTAATTTGGATAAATAGTAAATAAACAAAGAGACAATTATTTCCTTTTTTATTTATGAGACCGGTTCTTTTTTAATTCTAATCTTTATTTAAACTATTTAGGAAACTGTCAAATGGAGGATTTTCTTTTCCTTCCTTCAAAAATCAATATCTAATTCAGACATGCAGACTAATCCCATCCCATATGTTGTGTACTGTTGTGTACCATGACTGACACAGCTGATCTACCCAAGCTTATAAAGTATTCAACCCTAAACATCCATCCACCTGCAAAACCTTCTCTCTTAGTCTAGATTTAAAGGGGTTGTCCCATCTCAAGGATCATATCTATACTAGTAGCTCATGTAAATTGTAGACTTTTGCTAAATATATTGCTTTAGAAATGCTGCTTTGTTTGCCTGCTATGTGAACTTATTCCTCCCATTGTCTTCACAGCGTTGTTATAACCATAGACATGTAGGACAAGTGATGTCACTTACTGCTCTTGCCATTTGCTAATTGCAGTTTGCTGATAAAACCGAATCTATTATCTCTCTATGTAAACACACAGATAACACTGAGTCTGGTCTCTACAAGCATCTGCATATTATCTGATCTGCATAAGTATTGTAAGACTTCTCAGGCCCGTTCAACAAAAGGGAGAGGGAAAATATAGGAAGTGAGAAGGGGAGACTGCAGGCAGACTGCTGAAACACTGATATGGGAAAACCCTTTAAGTAGGTGTAACTTACAACACCTAGATCAATTGTGTGTCAGGGATCCCAATATATTAGCTCCTGTTTGCAATTGTCTCCTTTACGTTCCCATGACCACTAAAATACAACTCTGCCTGGGTCTGCAAAACCTCTCAGAAAGTTAAGACACAGACCCATCAGAGATCTGCCTGAGCATCCAATCAACTATAGTTGGGGTATTTAAGCCCTGCTAAACATCAGTGTTTTCATTGGGATTGTCTAGTACAAGTGGACTCTTACTCTGCTGATAGAAGGACTTTTCCTACTTGTCTCCTGGTTCTGACTACTGGCTATTTCTCCTGGTTTACGCAATTGGCTTTCACTTTTTGGATTCATCTTTTTGGCTTGGGCTTTAACTCTGCCTTGGTACTCCTTTTGGCTACTCTACTGGTACGACCTTGACTAGTTGGTTACTGTACCCTTAAGACTGGTTGGGAAGAACGTACTATGTCCCAGTGGTTGGCCCAGAACACCACGGTGGAAAGGATGTGGACCGAGGAAGAGGTAAGAGCCATAGACACTCTTGTTAATGCATGTACCAACAAGTGCCAACCATATGGATGCAGGTACCAAACATATGGCATTTGCTGGCGAAAGTGAATGTACCTCTATATTACTCTTTAACTGGCTGAAACTGTGCATCATCAGTAAACTGAGTAATACCAGAATCAACTACCATCCTGATTCCTGCGCCTTCATCCGCCTGTAACACCAAGGGCACTCCGATACACCATCACACAAGAAACCCTTCATATCATATCAGTGCAGCCTCATTTTTTCTGTGCGAGGATTTGGTGCCAATTACCAATTTGACCAGTGTAGCCACTATTTTGGACCATGTCACTGCAAATATAACTTTCCACCACCCCTTAGCTCGTTGTGTTCACTCCCCTCTTCCTCTTCTCCAGATCTTCTGCCTTTTGCAGGCAATGGATGCAGCTCTGTAACAGACCACCAAAAAATGGCGGCCCGTGCATGCACAAATGGCTCTGCATGGGCTGCCATTTTCCATGGTTTGTACAGCACTGCATCCGATGCCTTTAAAAGGCAGAAGATCCGGAGTAGACGAAGAGGCGATTGAACACAATGAACTAAGAGGCGGTGGATAGTTATGACACGGGGGATGCTCAGAGCACAGGAGGAACACTCAGTGATCGTAATTAGCATACCAAATGGATGTTTTTCCGAAACGGTGGGGAGAAGGAAAGAATGGAAGGTAGGAGAAGAATAGCCTATTTAAAGGCTATTCCATCGTGCCATTATTAGTTAAAAAGTAGAGATGAGTGAGTATATTCGATCGAATACCTCCGCCGCATAGTTCTTGGTATAAAAAAGCGGCAGGAAGAAGCAGTAAAAATTCAATGCCCCTCCCACCTTCCCTGGCGCTTTTTTATACCAAGAACTATGCGGCAGAGGTATTAGATCGAATATACTCGCTCATCTCTATTAAAAAGGTGTTTTTTCTAATGATAGACTCCCTTTAAGTACAACCGAAAAAATAACTGAAATTCTCCCATGGCTGATCTATCTACTGTTTCTATGTCATCACCACTATGCTCATAAAAGCCACTGTTTAGTTTTCGGTTTATACCTGACCCTCCATCCTGAATGAATTTTTGGTAACAGACAGTCATCGTCCAACCTTCCTTCTATGATCCCATGGTGAAAATATCAATTGTGACTTGGACTGTTGAATGGTGCAACTACACCATTGGGTTGCCTTCACCATATTACAACTGCATTGCGGCATCTTCATTTACAGAAAGCTATAGCACCTCTGGGATGCAATAAGGGTACATGCCAACCCCCCACTCTAATGAGTGACAGATATTATATAGCCTGAGCCTAAATGATAAGATTAATTTATACTTAGGGGTTCGTGGTGAGCATAAAGCCAGCAGAAACGGAATAGCCTTTGCCTTTAGCGATTGCTACTGTAAATATAGCAAAAAAGTAGATCCATTTAGCTTTTATTTTTATCCCTTTTAATTGTCTTGGTATCTTAATCTGAGCTAGCCATATGTTTAGTATTAATACTTAGTTCTCCCTATGCAATACTTCTCAAATGCCATACCTCTTCATACATCCCTTGTGTCTAGGACCATCTAATGTTTCAAACATATAATAAAAGCGGAAAATGTTACATTTGACTAATATTGGATTTTTCCCCCCCTCCAGTAAATGCCATGCGGCTCATTATATTGCTTGCCAGCACTTATGGTGTTAAGTTAATATACAGTGCATTGTAGGAACAGTTTTCTGATTTTATATCTATGGGAATAACCTTTCAACAAAATGTGCCTTTACAGCTCTTCAATGACGAGATCCTTTCATGATTCTATCATTGACTGTATAATAAAGGCAGACTGCTGACTTTTATATACACTTTTATTTTCATATAACACATTCATGAATACACAAATAGTAAAACTATAAAAAAGAAAATACAAAAGGACCAAAGTGGGAATTATAAAAAAAAAAAAGCTCTTCATGTAAAAAATGGAGAATGAATACTGAGTGGATTGTAAATATTTAGTGCTTTTGTACCAACTGTACTTATTTCAGAATCATTTTTAGGACGTTACCCAACATGTTGTAACTAAACTATATTTTGTGATATGTAGGTGCGCTGTGCCCATTAAATAGATAATAAAGTCCAGGCATAGACGCATGTTGTGAACTGATCGTTTAAAAAGAACCGAAATCTGTGTATTATGCTAAAAAGGATGTTTTTATATTGGCTTCCTGTAATAGGGTAACATCATGTCCCAAAAAGGGGGTTGGGAAGTAAATACTGCTCAATGCAAAAAATGCAAAATAATCAGCAGTGTAAAGTGTAGGAGAGCTACACTAGCCAGGTTTTTCTTTTTTATGCAGGGGGCGACCCTATAGGCATTCTGCGACAGCAGTCTGCTAGTATTAAACACATTGCAGGGGCCACACGGTGGCTCAGTGGTTAGCACTGCAGCCTTGCAGCGCTGGAGTCCTGGTGTTCAAATCCTGCCAAGGGCAAAAAACCATCTGCAAGGAGTTTGTATGTTCTCCCCATGTTTGCATGGATTTCCATCCCATATTCCAAAGACATACTGATAGGGAAAAATGTACATTGTGAGCTCTATGTGGGGCTCACAATCTACATTTAAAAAAAACAAAACGCATTACTGCAAATACCTAATGTATATAAGGATACATGAATATGAGGTTCTTGGTATTTACATTGTGATCAAACTGTAATTGCAAGCCCACCAGTGTCATAAATACCAGGGTAGCAGTGGTAGCCGCTGCCACAGGGCCTGGGATATCAGGGGGCCCGGCTGAGCCCCTAATGTTTTTTTTTTTATGATAGGCCATTACCTGCTGGAGTATCCCCAGCAGGTAACGGGCCCTATTTACTTACCGATCCCTGCTCCTGCTCACGGTCGCCTGCACTTCCCCTTCTGCAGAGGCGGCTGTGAGCAGGAGCGGAGATCGGTAAGTAAGGCCACTGGCCCACAAACCCCCAAAACACTGCTATCATTTATACTCTGGGGTCTTTTCAGGTCTTTTCACATTTGAGGGTTAAAGGGAGTCTATCACCAGACTCTAGTAACTTAGCTCAAAAGAGCTCATGTGCACATTGACAAAAACAGCAATATCTCTGCAACGGAGGCTCTGATTCACAAGAGGAAATCAATGTTTGATTCAGGTGACCCTCAGGCTAGGCTCACACTAGAGTTTGGTCTCCGTTCCACTTGAAAAATGCATAGAGAAAAGTTTTTGGACGGAAACCCGACCTGGTGGACTCTATTATAATCTATGGGGTCAGCAGGCTTCTGCGGGTAATCGCTTTTTAATCAGAAACCCGAGCACTGGTGTGAACCTAGTGTAACCTATTTATCTGTGGATTGGGTTGGGTTGGAATGCTAGGTTCTGGGGACAAACTCCCTTTAAATGTTGACTCTGGGTTTCCTGTGTACAGCTGACAGTGAAATTGTAAGAAAGTTGCTAGTTGCAATTCCCTAGCCAGGAAGAGAGAGACAGTGAGTCCTAAACTTTTTTTTAATTTTTATGTAGACTGTGAGCCTCATATAGGGCTCACAATCTACTTTTTTTTTTAACCTATCAGTATGTCTTTTTGGAGTATGGGAGGAAATCCACGCAAACACAGGGAGAACATACAAACTCCTTGCAGATGTTGTCCTTGGTAGGATTCAAACCCAGGACTCCAGTGCTGCAAGGCTGTAGTGGTAACCACTGAGCCACCGTGTTGCCCCAGTGAGTCCTAAACTTTACCCAGCTCCTGTCCCTACCTGCTTGCCATGCTGTCCTAATGACAGGAGCAAATTGGCAACGGAGGTTGGTACAGAGACCCGAACAGGCAGAGACATTACAGAAATGGATTACTACTTGATTCACTTACATTGGCGCCATTAGACTTTCTCATCTGATGATGTCACTGTACCAGCAATATTCTGAACCATGATAGGACCTACCAGAATCACAGTGGAATAAGGTTAAATGTGGTGTTTTTTACCCTTCCTAGAAATTCAGAGTCATTTCCCTTTAGTTAAAATCCCTTCTCGAATTGATAATAAATTAGAGTGTAACTCCAGTGTAACAAGTTTGCATTAATGAATAATAAATCTTAATATAATATATCTTATTGAAGAAATATGTTTTCTCCACTTTTAAGGCTGAGTTACTTTCTATGTATTAGCCTATGAAGAAGGGTGGGATGAGGCAGCTAGAAAAAAACACTCTGCTTTGCTGTGCTCTTTTAACTTCTATGTTTGTAGATAAGAGGCTGCTAGTGCACAGAATAAAGAAATAAGCAATTAACTAGGTAAAAAAAAATATATGTTCAGTAGAGGGTTTTTTTCTTAACAAACTTTCTAATCGAAGACATGTGGTCCTAGGCAAATTTCATGACAATTTGCTGTCAGCTCATGCCACTGCATGTGCCACATTGTAGCACTTGCTGCTAAAAATGAGTTATTAAAATAATAGCCAAGATTTGCCAAAAGAAATTGAGATTTTTTTTTTCATAGGGATTGTGTTCCAAATCATACAGCCTTTCTATTAATGAGTACAGAAGCAAGGTGGGTGGCCGGGGTTATGCTTCTGGGAAGTTACAACCGAGGGGGAGAGTTCAATTTTAGCAGACTATCTTTAGGGATAGAAAACCAGTTTTATATTTCAGAATTATTATTCCTCAGAACCTGCCAAAAAGAGTTTATATAAAGGTGTTTAAACTTTTTGGAGAATATTCTTTGACATTTGGGACAGCCAGCACCTGCAATGGTCATTAAAAGCAATGGTGGTTTACACCAGACCTAATGACTTGATAGCTTCACGGAAATACCATTTGGACAACAGCTCAAAATTTTTTTTATAGCACAGATGAGGTTTTCTCATATTTGTTTCTCATCACCATCAATGTGTGATCTCATGGCTATACTGCTGTGGTTTTTATTAAATATCAAGAAATTAGGATAATTGTTATAGCAATATAATGAGCAGAGGATGTATGGTGTGGAATAATGGTAGACACAGTCTAGCATGGTGGATGGTTGGTGGTTTTAAAATTATTCACAAGATTTATAGGCATATCAGTTCTCACTATAAGGCATATTAGGGTATGTTGACATGGTGTCATTTGGTGCTTATTTTGAGGTGCATTCCACCCTGAATCTGCCTCCCATTGTATCCAAATGGAGATGGAGATCAAAGCAGACCACAGAAAAAATTGGTGTCACCTTCATTACACACCAACTGCTGAGAGCATTTAGAGGCACTTAGCAGAAAGACAATTGGTGACAAGGCAGCCATTATGTATCCTGCCATGTTCAGACAAGGAATGAAGCTTAGAGGAAAACTGACAGTGAGATAGTACTATACTACTATTACTACTATACTATTACCAACATTTGATGCAATGGTGTTATGTTAGAGTACCCTGGAATAAATGGTGCATGACAAACACGTATGCATATGCAAAAAAAAATAAAAAAAAATTGCATACAATATAATACATCTTTATTGTTAAGAAAAGGCCCTACCCATCTTGCTAAACTCCACCCATTCTTCTTGTCATTTGTAAAAAAAAAAGTGGCAATAGAAGCATTAAAGGGGTTGTCCCATCACAAGGATCCTATCTATACTGTTTGTTAATGTGAATGTAAGACTTTTCCTAAATACACTGTTTCAGCAAAACTGCTTTGTTTGTCCACTATCTTACTTTATTCATTTTTTTTGGGACACATCCCTTGACTTATCTGGTCATAAGTAAAGTGATGTATCTGCCTGCTCTGAGGGGGGAGGGAGGAGGGGCTAAGTGCACGGGAGCGAGCCTGGAGGGGGGGGGGGTAGTTTACCCTTTGGGGGGAAGGGGCCGCCAATACAAACCCGGCATCCGCTGTAATAGAGAGGCGGATGCCGGGGACGGTTAGATGCCAGCACAGATGCCAGCAACATCGCTTCTGCCGCTGCTGGCTTCATGCAGGGCTGGAGCATAGCGATGTTGCTGGCATCTGTGCCGGCGTCTTTGCATCTGTGCCGGTGTCTACACTCCCCTGCATCCGCCTCTCTATTACAGCGGATGCCGGGTCTGTATTCACATATGCAAAGCCAAGCGGCGAGATGCCGCTGGCCCTGCGTGCGCGCTCATAGACCACTCTAGCCTTCACAATACGAATACAGACCCTGCATCTGCCGTAATAGAGAGAGGCGGATGTCGGGTCTGTATTCGCATTGTGAAGGCTAGACTGGTCTATGAGCGCACATGCAGGGCCAGCGGCATATGTGACCTCGCCCACCAATGACGCAACAAAGCCGGAAGACAGAAGATTTTATAGCAACGAAGACTGGTGAGTATGTGACGTGGGACAAAAATTTTGCATGCCAAGTTTAACTTTAATGGGTCCATTCACACTGAGTTTTTGGCAAGGAAAAAATCCGCTTCAGGAATTAGGAAATGTTTTTTTCCTCCAGCGCAGTATATGGACCTTGAAAAAACCACTAGCGGTTTTACCATGCGGTTTTTGTCAACTCCTGGTGGATTTTCCACCTCCCATTGACTGCATTGGTTTTTGCAGGCAGAATCCGCCTGAAGGAAGCTTTTTTTGTTTGGTTCCAGCAGCCTGTGCGTGTTTTATCTCTCGATATATGTGCCAATTTATTCACTTTCACTTTCTCTTACCCTATCTAAGGCCTCTATGGGAATCATCCATAGACTGGCATTTAAAACACTTCAAGATTTCTCCTAACAGTTGAAGGCAGCTTACTTCTTATCTTAGGGTTTGGCACAGTTGTATAGGTTCTGCTCTAACTCACACACCTTCCTTTTTGCAAAGCTGGATGAAGACTTCCTCTCTCCATGAAAGCTGCGTAAAGACTGACTTGTCTCCTCCTCCTTTCCAGAACTTACCAATGCTCAAGTGTATCCCAATCCCCAGTGGACCAGCCCATTAAATCTGAAATTTCCCCATTGTGGGGCTATTAAAGGATTATCTTATCTATCTTATCTTATCTTCTTATTAAAGAGACAATACACAATTAAATATATAAACTATATACACTCACCGGCCACTTTATTAGGTACACCTGTCCAACTGCTCGTTAACACTTAATTTCTAATCAGCCAATCACATGGCGGCAACTCAGTGCATTTAGGCATGTAGACATGGTCAAGACAATCTCCTGCAGTTCAAACCGAGCATCAGTATGGGGAAGAAAGGTGATTTGAGTGCCTTTGAACGTGGCATGGTTGTTGGTGCCAGAAGGGCTGGTCTGAGTATTTCAGAAACTGCTGATCTACTGGGATTTTCACGAACAACCATCTCTAGGATTTACAGAGAATGGTCCGAAAAAGAAAAAACATCCAGTGAGCGGCAGTTCTGTGGGCGGAAATGCGTTGTTGATGCCAGAGGTCAGAGGAGAATGGCCAGACTGGTTCGAGCTGATAGAAAGGCAACAGTGACTCAAATAGCCACCCGTTACAACCAAGGTAGCCAGAAGAGCATCTCTGAACGCCGCACAGTACGTCGAACTTTGAGGCAGATGGGCTACAGCAGCAGAAGACCACACCGGGTGCCACTCCTTTCAGCTAAGAACAGGAAACTGAGGCTACAATTTGCAAAAGCTCATCGAAATTGGACAATTGAAGATTGGAAAAACGTTGCCTGGTCTGATGAGTCTCGATTTCTGCTGCGACATTCGGATGGTAGGGTCAGAATTTGGCGTCAACAACATGAAAGCATGGATCCATCCTGCCTTGTATCAACGGTTCAGGCTGGTGGTGGTGGTGTCATGGTGTGGGGAATATTTTCTTGGCACTCTTTGGGCCCCTTGGTACCAATTGAGCATCGTTGCAACGCCAAAGCCTACCTGAGTATTGTTGCTGACCATGTCCATCCCTTTATGACCACAATGTACCCAACATCTGATGGCTACTTTCAGCAGGATAATGCGCCATGTCATAAAGCTGGAATCATCTCAGACTGGTTTCTTGAACATGACAATGAGTTCACTGTACTCCAATGGCCTCCACAGTCACCAGATCTCAATCCAATAGAGCATCTTTGGGATGTGGTGGAACGGGAGATTCGCATCATGGATGTGCAGCCGACAAATCTGCGGCAACTGTGTGATGCCATCATGTCAATATGGACCAAAATCTCTGAGGAATGCTTCCAGCACCTTGTTGAATCTATGCCACGAAGAATTGAGGCAGTTCTGAAGGCAAAAGGGGGTCCAACCCGTTACTAGCATGGTGTACCTAATAAAGTGGCCAGTGAGTGTACACAATGACACAGACATGACAATCATAAAATACACTGTGTGAATCGGGTTTAGCGGTGTCCATTGGGATACTGCACAAGTGCACCTAGAATAGTTTATGCTGTATATATTGATGAAATATTTAATTCAGATTTTGTGCATTCACTTAATTTTGTTCATTAACAATTTCATTTACAATTTCTATTCTTACTTTGCAGCATTCCCCCCCACTTGCCTAAAACTTTTGCACAGTACTGCCTATTATAATCATGTTTAGAATATACTTGAAATATAATTCATTCTCTTTTACAATATTAAACAGGACTCAGCATGTTTATGGTTTACAGTAAAGGTTTTCCTGGTTTCCACATCCTTGAAATCCTTAAAAAATGAATACCAATTATTTGCACAGTGGTTCTAGTAAACATAAAGTATCAGCATTAAAATCTTCTCCCTCTGACATCACCATTTTTATGTTGAGCCCAATGGACCATACCAAGATCACTTTATCAAACTGAAGGGAGCGCAGGGATGTCCTTTTAGCAAATGTGACCACAGAGCATAGCAAAGTCACTTCCACAAATTGAATGGGCCATAGCAATGTTGTTTTAACAAATGTAACCAGTAGTGCACAGCAGTGTCTCTTCAGGAGACCAAATGGAATAAGCCCAGTGCACACTTCAATAATTTATTATGTCATGTGATGTGTTTAATGGTAAAGTTACTAAAATTAACTATTCTACTGAAATAAGGAAAAATGTGGAAACTCAAAACTTCTCATTTACTAAAGCTACTTGGTACTGAAATTTATTGAAGGAATGATGTAGACAACGCACAAAAAATTTTCAGAAAAATGTAACCCTTCCTCTCTTTATTTTTGTTTTGCCTTCATCCTATTATTTTGTTTCAGATCCCAATTTAAACTGAGGAATTTATAAAGGAATCCTAATTTATCCCAGGAACTCGACCAACCCCTCCTTATAGACCTGTGATAATTTCTAAGACAACTGGCTGGAGCTGCAGCCAACACCTTTGACCTTTCTGCAGGAGTCCTTAAAGGGGTTGTCCCATCACAAGGATCCTATCTATACTGCTAGTTTATGTGGATTTAAGACTTTTACTAAATGCATTGCTTTATCAAAACTGCTTTGGCCGCTATCTTAATTTATTCACTTCATTGTTTACACTCCGTTTCTATGGCCCTTGGGATTATCTGTTCATTTGTCAAGTGATGTAGCTGCCTGCTCTCAGGGGGGGGGGAGGGGCTGGGAGCAGCTCTGAGCTGTTTGTGTCTGATAAGTAGAGGAGCTTCTCAGATAGGGGAGGTGAGAGCTCTGGGATTTCTGATCTCTTATCAGTCAGTTTAATTGAATTTGGCTGATAAGGGCTGAGATAGGGAGTCCGTTACTTCTGTATGTAATGCAAACTGACTCAAATCCAGCTCTGCTACATCAGCTTCACACTGTGGTAATTCATTTACAACCAATCCTGTGCAAGTGAAACCCCGCCCACCTATGTGCTGAGAGAAGCAGGAAGTGAAGAGAGCACAACAGCCTGCAGGATAGTGAACATGTGTCATGGGAATACCCCTTTAATGTCAATGTAATTTCAGCAAACTATTCATAAACAATCTTATATTTAGAAAATATATTTTTCCACATAAAAGCTTCATACTCCTCTTTTTGACTGTTTACTGTTTCCCACTTGCTGCTAAACTGACTTTCACTCTGAAATCTCTGATATAATCGTCTCAGGATGTATTGCTGGTCACATGTCTCAAATTATATATATGTCCATACAGGTCTGTGGAAGAGGGAGGGAGGGGAGAAAGCAGGAGCGGAAACAGAACCGTAGGCTCAGGGAAGCCCTGGGTATTCCCCAGAGTTTACCCTAAGGCAAGATTAAGTTGGTTGCTAGGCTAGGGACCCAGGTTGCATCTATGGAGTAAAGTGACAGAAAACATTATGTAAACTTCAGACCAAACCAGAAGACTAATGAGATGCTAAAGTCAATGACCAATGAGCCAATGACTAGCCAAAGTAAAAACCAGTAGGGTACAGATAAAGTCAGCTAGTAAACAGAAGAATTAACAGTAGATGAAGCCAAGGTCAAGTCCAGGAAAGCTCAGATACAGCCAAATTAGAAAGTGAGCCAAAGAATAAACACAATCCCAAACTGGGTGAAGAAGAAAAGAGTACTTAAGTACACTCATGGAGCCAGGACACACAAAGCAATCACAGGCAATAATCTACTATCAGAGCCAAGTCATAACACAATCCATAACTGGCTCTCCATCGCAAGCCTCTGACTGGCAAAGCAGTCCCAGCCATAGTCTGAGAAATATTCTTGCTGTACACAATGTTCCCCCACACCTCTGCACTGACTGGAGTGATGACTTGTGCGTGCAGAAGCAAATATAGTCGATGAGATTCCTAACAGATATTCAATCTTATTAGGTCATGGCATATTGCAAAGATATACCATCACTTTATACCTTCACAAAATCAGGGACCACCAATAATTCTGAGAAATTAGAGGGTACAGAGCTGCCGCTTCTATGTTTTCCCTGTCCCCAGTTTTGCAAGGAACTGCCTTTTGAATAGAGCTTTGCTGCAGTTCCCTTTACGGAAAGTGGCCGGGGTGATGTTGTGCAGAGAACAGAAAAGGTGCAATTGTGACTTTTTCATTCTCAAGGTCAATCTTAGCAATATATCATGACTTTATAAAATGGGAATACCCCTTTAATTTGGCAACTATTCATTCAACACCAAATATGGAATGTTCGCTCTCCGCCATTCCATGTGCGTTACTCCACAACTATGAGATTGTGCTTAAGGTTTGCAGTTTGCTATCCCATAATACCCTTGTTCTAATTCCAGAGAGTTAACAGAACAGAACATAATGGGCATTAAAGCATAGTAACACAAATTAATGTATCAAAACACCAAATTTTATTGCTCATAAATGATTCATTGCAAAACTAATGCGAAATGCCCAAAAGAGCCGGCATGAAATGGTTTTCTACTTAATATTTCATACTTGTAAATGTTAAAATACATAACACATTTGTATAACTCCTGGAAACAAAACGGCTTTGTTGCTTAACCCAGTTTTAGCTATGCATTTTCCAATCATCTTTTACATAAAAATAATGCATTTTCTTTTGCTGAGAAATAATTTGGTGGTTTTAGGTTTATTTGCTGTCTTGTTAATTTAAGTAATAATTGCAATACTCAATTTAATGGTTCCTTTATTTATTACCAGTTCCACTTCCCAACATTGAACATATAAAAGGCTCTTTGGGTGGGCTTTAATAGGCAAAGGGAAAATATTCATATATTCATATATTCCATTCCATTCCAATCTATTCCATATATATGTACCAGAATATATAGATCTATCCTGTTATTATTCACCCCAATATTTTTAATACTAGCCATTACTGTCATTAGGATAATTTCTAACAAATCTACATCATATAATGCAACTGAATGCAAGAAGAGTTGTTGGCTATTGTCATGGGTGGAATAGACTTCTCCAGAACTTGTACCAACCCCTTCATGGACATCTTCCAATACTGTCCTTTGCCTTCCACTCATACTACCTATTGCCCATCCTACCTAGTGGATTTCCAATGCTCAAAATCACAATTTGATCTCAAAAGACCAAGTGAATGGTATTAGGCTACCATGACATAGCCAACGTACAGGAGTGACAAAGAAGTTGTAACAGTATTGGCTTGGAACCTAAGGGATATCTAATAAATATATAAACAATGATCGGGATTGAGAGTATTTCGGTATCATGGACATGCAAAGTATAGGACCAAGGACTGATTGTAACAATCACAATATGTTTGTAATTCAATTTATGTAATCTATATACATGGCCAATTTTAACCTGTGTCTATAGGGATTATTCCGTATTAGAAAACATGGCTGCTTTCTTCAGAACTAGCTTCACTTCCTCTTCTCAGGAAGTGACATCATGTCCGTTGTCACATGGCCAGTCCTAGTCAAATGAGTGGACCTGAAATTAAACAAAAAAGAAATGCACTACTTATCTAAAAAGATATCCAATTTCAAGATGGTGCCAGAAGATATCAATAGATACCGTGGTAGATAATAGTATAATGCTTCAGCACTCCAACTATTAAGTATCAGTAGACTTTATTCCATTGTAAAACGACGTGAACACACAGCTAAGGATAACAACAACTACACGGTTAACAACATGAGTGTACTTCACCTGCTACATCAAACTGGCCGCTTGGACATCCACCATCAACTCTGTCCCAGAGCGGGATTGACAGAACCGATTGCACATGCCCTAGATTTTAGCTTGGACAGCGGGGCGTCAGAGATTAGTGCTCAGCCCAATTTCTGGAAAGGAGTAGGAGGGACGGAGAACAAGTATCCAAGGGATGAGGTATGAGGCGGGGGGTGCTTGAACCCTGGGGGAATGTTCCTGGTTCTCTGTGATGCTCATTTGCATAAGAAAAGAAAGCGTTTTTAGAAGAAATGGCGGGGAGAATACAGAAAGGAAAGGTAGGAGTAGAATAACCTTATTAAAGGCTATTCCAACGTGTGTTTAGGTAAAACTGAGTTTTGTCAATGATAGACTCTAGAGATGAGCGAACACTAAAATGTTCGAGGTTCGAAATTCGATTCGAACAGCCGCTCACTGTTCGAGTGTTCGAATGGGTTTCGAACCCCATTGTAGTCTATGGGGAACATAAACTCGTTAAGGGGGAAACCCAAATTCGTGTCTGGAGGGTCACCAAGTCCACTATGACACCCCAGGAAATGATACCAACACCCTGGAATGACACTGGGACAGCAGGGGAAGCATGTCTGGGGGCATAAAAGTCACTTTATTTCATGGAAATCCCTGTCAGTTTGCGATTTTCGCAAGCTAACTTTTCCCCATAGAAATGCATTGGCCAGTGCTGATTGGCCAGAGTACGGAACTCGACCAATCAGCGCTGGCTCTGCTGGAGGAGGCGGAGTCTAAGATCGCTCCACACCAGTCTCCATTCAGGTCCGACCTTAGACTCCGCCTCCTCCGGCAGAGCCAGCGCTGATTGGCCGAAGGCTGGCCAATGCATTCCTATGCGAATACAGAGACTTAGCAGTGCTGAGTCAGTTTTGCTCAACTACACATCTGATGCACACTCGGCACTGCTACATCAGATGTAGCAATCTGATGTAGCAGAGCCGAGGGTGCACTAGAACCCCTGTGCAAACTCAGTTCACGCTAATAGAATGCATTGGCCAGAGCTGATTGGCCAATGCATTCTATTAGCCCGATGAAGTAGAGCTGAATGTGTGTGCTAAGCACACACATTCAGCTCTACTTCATCGGGCTAATAGAATGCATTGGCCAGCGCTGATTAGCCAGAGTACGGAATTCGGCCAATCAGCGCTGGCTCTGCTGGAGGAGGCGGAGTCTAAGATCGCTCCACACCAGTCTCCATTCAGGTCCGACCTTAGACTCCGCCTCCTCCAGCAGAGCCAGCGCTGATTGGCCGAATTCCGTACTCTGGCCAATCAGCACTGGCTAATGCATTGTATTGGCGTGATGAAGCAGTGCTGAATGTGTGTGCTTAGCACACACATTCAGCTCTACTTCATCAGGCTAATAGAATACATTGGCCAATCAGCGCTGGCCAATGCATTCTATTAGCTTGATGAAGCAGAGTGTGCACAAGGGTTCAAGCGCACCCTCGGCTCTGATGTAGCAGAGCCGAGGGTGCACAAGGGTTCAAGTGCACCCTCGGCTCTCCTACATCAGAGCCGAGGGTGCGCTTGAACCCTTGTGCAGCCTCGGCTCTGCTACATCAGAGCCGAGGGTGCGCTTGAACCCTTGTGCACACTCTGCTTCATCAAGCTAATAGAATGCATTGGCCAGCACTGATTGGCCAGAGTACGGAATTCGGCCAATCAGCGCTGGCCAATGCATCCCTATGGGAAAAAGTTTATCTCACAAAAATCACAATTACACACCCGATAGAGCCCCAAAAAGTTATTTTTAATAACATTCCCCCCTAAATAAAGGTTATCCCTAGCTATCCCTGCCTGTACAGCTATCCCTGTCTCATAGTCACAAAGTTCACATTCTCATATGACCCGGATTTGAAATCCACTATTCGTCTAAAATGGAGGTCACCTGATTTCGGCAGCCAATGACTTTTGCCGATTTTTTTCAATGCCCCCGTTGTCGTAGTTCCTGTCCCACCTCCCCTGCGCTGTTATTGGTGCAAAAAAGGCGCCAGGGAAGGTGGGAGGGGAATCGAATTTTGGCGCACTTTACCACGCGGTGTTCGATTCGATTCGAACATGGCGAACACCCTGATATCCGATCGAACATGTGTTCGATAGAACACTGTTCGCTCATCTCTAATAGACTCCCTTTAAGGCATGGAAAAATGCTGCAAAGAAAGAATCCTTTCAAAAACACGACAAGGTGACAATTCATGGTTGAAGCCATGTATCTAAATACCCTGGTAAAGGGTAAATGGAGAGCCAACACCCCACATGTTATCCAGCACTCCGGACACCCCTGTACCTTTTAATAGGAAACAATGATGTAGTGCAGAATGTTATATAACTATAACAATGGCATCGCTGTATTCATGAATAGGGTTCTCACAATCCATTGATATCAGTGAAACACAGTATCTGTCAGTCTATGGCAATCTAACAATAAAGCCTTATATTTTTTTGTTTGTTTTCAATCCTGTTTTGTAGAGGAAAGCACAATTCCAATCTGATCAATTATATATAAAGCAGGCGGCTTTCCTTCCAGGTTCCCTGTTATCGCTTATCTTCTCATGGGGTCCAATTAAGCAGCTTTCTTAACCCGGGGCATCTCTCTGATTAGATCCCAATGGACAGAAAAAGCTAAGATGATGAAGGAAGAGATGAAATTATTTTATAGTTGCAAAATACGCAAGCGACCTTCGTGTTTCATAAGATTCCGATCCCTTAAGTATCACGAGGAATGCAGGAACTGAAAAATCTAGAATTAGAAATAGATTTCTCTAAGAAAAAAAAATATTAAAAAACACTTTGTATTTGCAAAGAATTGTAGCAGAGTAATGGAAGTAAAATGATAGATTGAGATATAATAAATCAATCAAGGTTCTTGGAGGACAGAACTATACTCCAGTGGCTTGTTATATAATCACAATGTGGAGGATTTCCTAAATAATCAATTCCATATGACTATTGTTTATCACAGACGTAGAAAGTGTCTGCGCTCTTCAACTAAAAGCAGTGGGAATAATTATCTGCTGTAATTAATAAAAATTAGGTCATACAGCTCCCTTTCTGTCATCCTTTATACTGACATCCGCATCAGTCCTTATTCTCACTTCATAGGTATATAAATTGCAAAAGGAAAATGATGACTTTAGTTTTGAAGCAAAAACTCATTTGCATTGGTCAGGGGTGTAGCTGGGGTGGCAGGGTATGTGTCTCAGGTGTGGGTGCCCATGGGGGTACCAATAAGCCACTCTGTCTTGTCTAGTATAGTTAGATTCAGTGCTAATACAATGAACTGAATTTTCCCCCAAATAAACTTAGAGATTTTTCATAAACATAATCATATTTATAGACAATCAAAATGAAACATTTTTGAAAATATAAATAATTTAAAAAAGTGCAGGTTTTTAAAGATTTTGTCTGTGTTCACATGGAGGAATTTGCAGCAGATTTGAGGGTAGATTTCGCCCCTGAATCTGGGGAAGATTCCTCCTGTAATCAGTGTCTTATTGTTTTCAATGGGAGGCAAAGAACACAGCCGGATGCGGAAAAAACAAAGCATCCTGCTCGATCTTGCCATGGACATCATGGCTGATTCAGCTGCGGAGTCCACTACTCGAGACTCTCTACTGACTAGGCCCATTCCTCTGAGCTTAATCAGCATCGTCGCAGCTAGACTGTGGCGAAAATGCTGGTGGCGGAAAATGAAGAGGAATTCCTCTTCATTTTCTACAATGTGAACATACCCTTTCTTTAATCATCTTAGGCTAGGTTCACACCTGCACCTCCTCTCGGTTCAGGGTTACCATCCCCAAATCTGCTTGAAAAATGCAGAGAAAAAAATCCAGAAAGCAGGACTTTTCTCTCCACATTTTTCCGAATGCATAACGCAGGTGTCAATGGGTACACTCATCAATGTGGGAACTGTCTATGGTTTGGGACATGTCAGAAACAAACCCGGTCGTGATTTTCTTATTGTGGGACACATTGTATGAGAAGATAACTGGGCTACAATAGGGAAGTCATGACTAGGTCCTCGATAAGTCCCTATTCCATGGTTACTGCATCCATTGCTGACTTGAAGTTGAGGAATGAGCAAATCTGGGAAATGTTTTTGAGGTGTAGTCAATGGGATGTAGTAAGGAATTAAATGTCTGGTTTGAAGAGCAGATCAGAATCAAAAGTTGCCCTAAGACAACCTACTTATGAGACTGGGGAAGTGTGGAACCATTAACTGTGATTCCTAGGTGAGGTGAAGGAGCTGACTGAGGTGATGAGGGAAGATGCTGAATTCTCTTTTGTCCACAATGAGTTTTAGAAAATGGAAGGAAAAGAAAGAGGATATAGCTGAGATCACTCCGGACCTCTGGATAAAAGTAACCTAAAATCTATGCCAGAGCAGTGTATTTTGAGTGTTGTCAAGCATGGAAGTGGTACTGAAAGCCATGGAACTCCCACAGTTGTCACAGGTTTAACATACAGATTGAGAAGAGTAGGGGTCCACAGACAGAGTCTTGAGGAACACTGACAGAGAGGAGTTCAGATGACGAGGTGAGGGGAGTGGGAGACATTCAATGTTTGGTTGAGGTATGAAGAGATCCAGTAGAAGATCAATTATTTGATGCCAAGGTATTTGTAACACAAGAGAGCGGTCAATAGTGCCAAAGGCTGAGGACAGGTTTAGAAGGAGAAGTTCAGAGTAATATTGTTGTCTTTTGTTAGTTAGTGGCGACTTTGGCTATGGCAGTTTCATTAGAGATTTTGAGCCAGCAGTTAAATTGTACCCAGTCATTAGAAATATCACCAGATTGTAGCCATGGCAGAAATATCATCTTAGCAGCTTTATATAATCCAAGGAGCATTTCCAACACCATGGGAAAGATACTGGTGTTGAGCCAAAACAAGGTACATGAGGTCAAGCAGTGAACCCCCACTATGCGATTTCACTGCCTTATAATGGGGGCGTGAATGGAGGTCACAGCAGTGGCACTCTCAGTTATCAGTCACTTATCTCCTGTCCTGTAAGCTGTGACTTTTAGGGAAACCCCAACTACTCTTAAAGTGGGTTTCCATTTTCGCAACCTATCCCCTTTTCACAGAATAGGAGATAAGTTGCAGATCGGTGGAGGTATGATCAAGTATGAGCATGTTCTTTACAGAAGCATACTCCCTTTACCATTCATTGTAGGGACTGCCAAAATACAGCACTTATCTATTTCTGGTGGTCTCTTTGAAATGAATGTGTTGTCCGACCACCATTCCATTTTGAATGAGAAGCGAAGCACCCCTGTTCATGCAAACATTGGCTGACCGAATGGTTGGATCCCCATTCATCTTCAACTTAACCCCTACACTGTGGATAGGGGATACATTTCTAACTTGAAAAATCCCTTTAAGAGTAGTTATTTTGTTATTTTTTTGTTTGCTATGCCCATTGGGAATATCCTTCCAGCCATAACATATCCTCCAAACCTTCTGCTAGGAAAAGCTGTCAATCTTTCCTATACAGCACTTGACTTCTAGTCTCCAACCTTAAGTATCATAGACTTAATATGTTGTTCTATTTGTCTCTCTGGAACAGAATAAATTGTTCTGATTCTGACATTGTATAATTGTCTTAGGTCAAAGCTTTTCCATACAACAAGTAAATCTAAATTTATGATTAAAACCAATATATTTACTATGTTTTTACAAGATAAATTATTTTCATAATTTAAGCATGGTTTCGTTTTAATGAGAATTTCTGGTTCAGCTCGTGTGAAACCGTAAGACTGCTGAGTTGGTCAAGAACGCTGTCAAGCAGAGAATTGAGATAGATGACCTCAATACGTAATCTTTTCTTTTTTTTTTTTCTTATGTCCTATGCTACTTAGTTTTTTAATAAGTCCAGGGAATGAATAAACAAAATTGCTTGCTGAGACTCAGAGCAGAGTGCAAGGAAAAATTAACTGTAGCTGAGACAATGTAGAATTCACTCAAGTGCTTGTAAGTGCCATGTATAGGGCATAGAATGGTCTAGGAACATATATACTGAGATAGAACAAAGTGAGAAATCCTCCAGGCAATATGTATGTATTTGTAAATCTCAGGGTCGTAAATGAAATTCACCCTGTTCCATAGAGTGAAATAATTTGGTCTTTGGCCATATACTTAGTACTTACATTCTAAAGTGTTCATTACAGATGAGTCTTGTTTCACGAATATTTGTAAGGATCACCCACTTGTTTTGTACAATCGGAAGTACTTTAAGAAAGCTATTCCTATTGGCTGTTCTGCAGTGAATAAAGGATCACTATGTATATGCAGATATAGCATTCATTAGCATCACCAGTGGATCATGCTATCGTGATCAGCCTGTCCAGTCACACTGTCAATTCATATGAATGCCGGGAACCAGCCAGCAATTCAAGTGGTTGTGACGCAAGGGGAGGGGCAATATTGTTTTTTTTTTTTTTAAAGTAAAAGAAGGTGTGAGCATGGAATTGGGAGAAGCAGTTGCACCATTAAGCGTAAGGGTTTTGTGATTCAATTGTACCCAACGTTATTGCCCCTTTTGTTTTCTTTAGTTGGTTTTTCTCCTCCCTTTAGTACACCCTTTTCTTTCTTTTTTTTCTCCTCCTATAAGAATATTATACCCAGTTTTTTTGAGTTCTACTCAACAGGTCCTTGATATGGACCTCTACTACCTTACCAAAGTTACTTATATATCATACTATATATGTTGATACTTGTATATGTTACTTGCCATATCCTATCACCGAATTAATGTACTTATTTATCTGACTTGTTTCTCCTATTTATGTCAATCGTTAGTGATGAAGATTTCTTGAAGAAGAGAGTGAAGCAAGAGTGAAACGAAAAAGACACAGTCCCCGTTTTTTCATAACCAACAAACAAGGTCACAAGGTCCTTATGTTTTTGTCTCTACCCAGTCTAACAATTCCAGTCTGTTTGTTGTCCCAGTAACTGAACATCACTTCAGATTGTCAGGTACTGGCTGGTATAAGGGTTTTGCCGATACCCCTGGTGGAGGTGGGTACTGTGGTAATAGTATGGGGTGAAAGGGGTTGTCCCATCTCAAGGATCCTATCTATACTGCTAGCTTATGTGGATTTAAGACTTTTCCTAAATACATTGCTTCATCAAAACTGCTTTGTTTGGCCACTATCTGAGATCATTCACTTCATTGTTTATACTGCGTTTCCATAATCAAGGATCTGGGGATGATTTTATCTCTCCGCCCAGAACAAGTGACGTAGCTCCCTGCTCTCAGGAGGGGAGGGGGAGCTGAGTGCTTGGGACTCGGCAGCAAGCTTGTATTTATGAGCTGTTTATCTCCCAGGTTGGCTAATTGAATTTTGCTGATAAGGGCTGAGACAGGGAGTCTGTTACCTCTGTATGTAAACACAGACCTAAAATGGAGTTTATTGCAAGCTGACTCTTGTTCCTGTAGCATGTAAATTTGGGATTCTCATCACCTATCAAATCCAACTCTGCTACATCAGCTTCATATTGTACCTCTTCCAGTGTTACTGTGCTAATTTATTTACAACCATCCCTCATTACTGACTGCAAACATGTACTTCTATGAAAAGAGATAGTGACTGGGAGACAGCAAGTGTAACCCCACCCACCAATTCACTGAGAAAACCAGGAAGTGAACAAAGCAAACAGCATGCAGGATGGTGAACAAGCGAATTGGGAATACCCCTTTAAGTACTTTACTTAAAAAAGAGTTTTTCTCTCTGAATAAATCCTGCTGTTCTTTATTCCTTATTATTCCTCAGTATATCAGTGGCGTGATCACTACCATGTCCTGCTACCTTCATGCCAAAAGAAACAGAATAGTTTCGTGCATCAACCCTATTTTTCTGAAGTTACATGACAGATCAACAAAGTGGTAACCAGAAACCTTGTAGCTTTCTAGAACCAGAGTAGACAGGAGTAACCAATAAATCAGGATAATTAATCTTGCAATAAAAATAATTGTTTACTGTTAAAATAAATGTATCATGCATTCCTCAGCAGACAATAAATTATGGACTTTCTCATTAGCACATGAATTGATTTCCTCTAATTTCTGAGAAGCACACAAGCATGGGACTCGATTAGGTTTAAAATGAACCATCCTCTTCACCAATCTATATATGCAAAGGTGACTACACTGCTCATTTCTTTCTTATAGCTCTGGATCTGCTTCAGCAAGGTAAACAGGACAAAAGAGAGGTCAATTCAGATATTTTTTTTACATGAATACATATATACAATATTTACGTACATTTTTCTGCATTTAATGTGTTCTACTTTTTGGTACAGTTGTTTGCAGTTTATTTAGTTAGTGTATTTTTTTGCATAATTTTTTCCCCCTTGACCTCAATAGAAAATAGAAGGAAAAGCAAAATACAACTTTTTGGATTTGTTCATTTAAACATTATTGTAATTGACTAAGGAGTTTACCGGACATGGCATCTAGAACACATGCTTCTTATATAGACAGTCTTGGGCCTCATGCATATAAAAAAGGTGAAAAAAAAATTAGATTAGGAAAAATAATGGCTAAAATAGAAAATGGTGTGTTATTTACTCACTTTTCCCTCTGTCATTTCAGTAGTGGGGCACCATTGGCAACCAAAGTGCTCCAGCAATGAAATCAGTGACCCGCGGTGTCCTGTGTCATCAGCAGTCATGTGTGATAGTTGGTCATGTCATTGTCACAGAGAGACTGATGTTGGTAATTGGCTACAATGGCCATGTGGTTGATGATTTCCTTCAGTGCTCTAGCATTGATGAAAGTGTTGGATGGGACCACCAAAGCCTCAAAGTTGTAGAGGAAGAAGGTGCACTCTTGATGAAACATATTACTGTTATTGATGATCTTTTACCAGTTGGTTTATACTATAATGCATCTCTAGCATCTCACTAGAGTACTGCAAAAGGTATATAGGTATATGTATTCAATAAGCATTTATCCCAATAAATGGGATGTACCACTGTGGTTGGGGGACAGAGATTGAGCCCAGAGTCTTCTCTGATCCCTAGTGAAGTGAGGTAGTACAGAGACAGCCTAGTGAGTCTAAGCATGACCGCTTACTGGTTTGGAGAACTTCCAGTCACCCAGCTCTGTTCAACAGCCATAGTTAAAAGAAGGCTGTCCTGATCAAGTTGGCATTAGAGATGAGCGAACAGTAAAATATTCGATATTCGTTATTCGTTTCGAATAGCCGCTCAATATTCGACTATTCGATTAAATATCGAACCCCATTATAGTCTATAGGGAAAAATGGTTCGTTTCAGGGGAACCCACCATTTGACTCAGGAGGGTCACCAAGTCCACTATCACACCTCAGCAAATGATAACAACACCTCTGGAATGCAACTGGGACAGCAGGGGAAGCATGTCTAGGGGCATCTAACAAGCCCAAGTCATAGTTTTACCCCACCATCACAGCCTATCAACTACAAAGTTTCCACACTCAAAAAAACCTCTATCAAAGTGGGAAAATACCTGGAAACCTTCTTTCTTCCCCAAATGGATGGACAGAAACCCAAATTTAAGCTAAAGAAACATTAACAAGCACCCCTTTAAATCATGTTGCCCATAACAACCACAGATGGAATAGGCAATGGGAAATCCAAATGCCCCCACCCTTAACTGTCATTGTGTGTGTGTGTATGTGATGTGGTGAGGCCTTCAAAAATTCACTTTTCCGGCCCTTAACGTGAGCCCTTACAAATTAAGTTAGAGGCCCTTAAGCTGAGCTACCAGCAGAGATTGAGGCCCTTTAGGTGACTTCAGCCTATTACCAGCAGAGTTTTAGGTCCTTTAACTTAGTTCAGCCTTGCACCAGCAGAGTTTTTTGCCCTTTGGGGGAGTTGAGCCTTGCACCAGCAGAGTGTTAGCCCCTTTAAAATTCTTAGCCCCTAAAACGGTGGTTGCAGAACCATCACTCTCATTGTGTTGGATTGATGCAGTGGATTGGACTGAGGACCCAGACATTGACCTTGATATGGATTGTGAAATTGATAACATTTTGGCATCAAGTCCTGGGGGTAACTTTTATTTAGAGAACCGAAAAGGGGGAGATTGGCTGCAACTACTACTAGCGGTAATGGTCCTCTAATATGGGACTCTACATTACCTCTACAGGGTTCTGATCAGGTGTTAATAGTCCAAACAATATGCTCCAGTACTTTAGCTGTAGATCAGAAACCACTTTCCCTTCTGACACCAGATTAACCAAGCTTCACCATCATCATCCTGCTGAGATGGAGCCTCTAAAGGAAACCTTGCCTTCAAAGGCATGTTCTGGAGCTGCGACTGTGCCAAATCTAAACACAGAGTCCTTTGGAATGGAACAAAATTCACCAGCAGTGTTTTTGGCCCTTAGGGTGAGTTGAGCCTTGCACCAGCGTGTGTCCCGTAACATCAGGCGGGCCCTAAGTTCTGCGCTAAGTTGCACAAAGTTCCACTTGATCACTGATGCATGGACAAGTTCATGCGGCCAGGTACGCTACATCTCAATTGCGGCACACTGGCTGAATGTAGTTGAGGCTGGGACCGGGTCGCAAACTGTGGCAGCCTGCCTTGTCTCCCCGCCTAATATTCTTGGCAGGAGTGCTGAAACACCACCCTCCTCCTCCGCTGTTAACTTGACCCCAGCAACGAGCTGGAGACGCTGCAACACTGGCGTGGGGAGACCTCATCAGCTTGGGGGGGCAGACAGCACAGTGCCTCTGAGGTCAGGGATGCCATCCTGGATGAGATGGCAATGTTTTTTACCCCGCTGCACCTGGGCCCAGGTGCAGGTTGGCATATGTGATAATGGCCGGAACCTGGTAGCAGATCTGGAGCTCAAACACGGTCCACACATGGCCCACGTTTTCAACTTGTTGGTGCAAAGGTTCTTTGAAACCTACACCATTGTGCCTGATATACTGGTCAAAGTACGGCCATTTTCATAAGTGAGAAGTAGCCTCTGCTAGGCTGAAAACATTCAGAGCACAGTCCTGTCATCTTCGCACCCTTGGCTGGCGGAGGAATATGAGGGGGATGAAATGGCATTTCATTTCACTGTCCCACACGAGGCTTGAGGGTGAAGTTCAGTGCATCCCATCACGGATGGTGTGAAGGGGAGTGGAAAATGGAGGAAATGGAGAGTGACCCTTACAGTTGGGGGCAGCGAAGTCATGCCAAGTAACACACTGGTACACACACTGCCCTTATAACCTTATCTCTGGACAGCTACGACCCTATATCCATCATCAAATCAAGGCTTCAAACCATCTAAACATTCAGCCTATGACTTTTCTCCAGTTTTTTTTTTTTTTAATAATAGCACCCATGATTTTTTTCTTATTTTGAAGCAAAGACATATTACTTATCTTTACTATTCAATATATTTTTCCAATTTGTCTATGAGAAATATTGTCTCTTGGTACTTTTACTGTAAGTGAACCAAAGGAGGTGGACAACCATGAAGTTAATACATAGGTTCCTCATAGGTATTCTGGACTTATTCCATGGAGTCAAAAATATATGATAAAAATATATAGTATGGGCCATGTAATTCTTGTCTATTAGTCAGTGCGAAAACTTATACAGCTGCCATAGTTGGCCAACAAACATGTCCCCAGTATAGTAAAGATGTAGATATTGTAGTTGTAGGAACCAAAAATGAGTGTGTGCAATGTGTCAAACATCACGATACTGATATACTGACTGCCTTACAAGAAAATTCAGAATTTCCAACATGTCTCATATTATTGATATATGTATATACTAATTCCATACATACAAGGTTGGTAAGCAAACAGTACACTTGCTTAGATCCATTAGCTCTTAGGTGTCAATGAATTAGGTGATTCACGTAGTTTTATATGTTTATATAAGTCATTTAAAAGACTGAACTAAAAGTAAATTGCATGTAACTATAATGTGCATCGAAAATAAAACAGTAACACGTCTCTTCTACTGGTCATTCATTTTACATCGTGAGTAAACAGGGATCGAGTTTATTTACAAGAAGCCTTTGTTTTCATTGGATATGGTGCCATGGCTTTAATGTAAAGTAAATACATTAACATATCCCAGTAAGGCTGGTCATGCTCACTGGAGTAACTGTAATGATATTGGGAAGGCAGCCAAGTATTTTAGGGCGTACAACGCTAACACAACCTTTAGGCTCGTGATAATGGGGCTTTGTCGCTGTATATGTAAGTGAAGAAAGTGACCACTGATCTTATTAACCATATGAGAAGCCCTCAATATTGCTGGATGTGAGAACATCAATAATCCAACTTGTGCAAGCTGAAAAAAATTGTTAAATGGGTATGGTCCTTGATATGAACAAACCTGCAGGTCTACGTTTACCACATGTATCAACCAATGGGATCCCACCCATATTTCTTCTCCTGGCATGTATGACACACTACAGTTTTTAATGCAGATCTGTCAGCCTACAGGGGTCATCCAGGGTGTAATAAAGCACCCGACTCCCTCACAGCCCCGTTCATTACTTTTACGGAGGGCTGCAGGGGAGGCTCCTGTCTACCCTGCAGCCGCTTTGACTCTGGGGCATATGACCGATTCAATTCTAATGAATGGAGTTGTGGCCTGAGTCTGTAGGGAGTTGGTCATGTGATAGATTAGGAGTGACTACAGGGGAGACTGAGAAAAAAGTGTTCTGGCCTTCCCTACAGCCCTCTACAAAGGTAATAAACACAGCTTTGGGGGGTGTATATTAATAGTAGTAAAGTTTAACCAGCACATGGTAAGCTTTATTACTCTCTGGATGACCCCTTTAACATGCCCAAGGGGCTTTTCAGCCACAAATGCATTTTTGATTCTGATGACCTAGCCACAGAATAGGCCTTTGGTATTTGATCTACGCGGGTCTGTCAACCAAACCCTGCACAGATTTGCTGATCCGGGTCCCAGAATCTATAGGACAAGTAATACATGCAGCACTACATTTCCCATTTAGCTGCACAAGGCACGTGTCACTGGAAGAACGTATCCTCGAAGAACAAAAACTGATGGGCAACCAGGGTGCGGAAGGGGGTTGCTAAGGTATTGCGCTATATTATATGATGATATGGGTTGTATAACCCCCGTCATGGTAGAATTCAGTAGGTAAATGTAGGCCTATTATTTAAGCTTCACTCACTCCAAATATATCAACATGATAAATCCTTTTAGTGTTTCTGGTGGAATTAATCTGTTCTTCAGAAATGTTAACCCTCTTTACAAGGTAAAATGTCATTTATCCCGTCAAGCGCTCTGTTTTACATTCTAATTGGAAAACCATTGATTTTACCGAAGTATTTGTTATTAAAGATAGATCGGAGAATAGGTGACTTCAATGAAAGAACAATATATCCTAAAACAATGTTCACGCAGTCTTTAGTCTATACGGATCTTCATTTGCATTGTCCATAGTATTACATTGGAAAACTGCCCGTATACTATTAATGTTCCTCATGACATTTTGGTCTTGTGCATATGGCAGACAACCTGTGGTCGGAGCCTGTACAGCAACACATGGAGTCCATACAGATATTTACTAGCAAGGCGTATTGCAAGTTTCAGATCTTTTGTGGAGACTTATTATGACTCTGTGCATGAGGGTAAGTGCCTAGAATGTCAAGTTGCAAATATATATACTGTATATGTAACAACTAAGAATCCATGATATACATTATTACATTGGGTGACAATGCAAATACAGTATATTGCTTTGCTAGTCTTCATTGACAATGTGATTGCATGCTCTGAGCTAAATTGAGCCCCTGCTGGTTTGTTTTCTATATGGATAATGTCCTGCTACTTTACATCCCGTTCTATTATTGCATAATTATATTACTATTATTATTATTATTGCTATTTTATGTTCCAGTAGTAACGTGTTATTTATTTGCAGATTATGTTGCTGTATCTTGTAATGTGGATATTCACTTTAATTAAAACATTCCTCTTATGTAATTTTCCTCATCCAGGGTCTCAGGAGCCGCGTGTGCCTTGTCACACCCAAATATCTGGCTCAGCATGACGTTCCCTGAAGTGACCCTGCTGGTTCACAATTATAATTTTGCAATAAATGTACATTTCATAGTTAAACATAAACAGCGCCCCCCTTTATAATCTTGCTGGTGCAATTTCCCCAATGCACATTTCGGCCATTGGCTTCTTAGACTACTTTATGTTCATTGTCCTTTTCTGGTGTGAGACACTTCCCCTGTTTTTGGTTGGATCAATGGAAAGCAGAGGGATTGTCACAGACTACCAACGCTGGGACAGATTTATGAATGATCGTAACCAGTCGCCAGTGGTGTTTTCCTCCAAATAGGTGGTGGCAGGCCAAGTCCCCATTCATTATTATTTACATCATTTTTGTGTTGTAAATGACTGAAGAAATCTCTACTGGCAAAGACCTGGAGTTGATTTTAGCTGAGGTGCAGGGTTAGAGGATGTGCCTAATTCACACAGAGTATTTTGGCGCTGATTATGGTTCAGAATCCACGTCAGAATCAGCATGGAAAAAAAAGACTCCCATTAACTTCAATGGGTTCCGTTTAAAATCAATGGGAAAGAAATGGGCCCTATGCGAATCCTCTGCCACAGCAGGAGACATCAAGACTGGTGTACAAAACATGGTTGTGATGAAACCTACTACAATGGGCTGGCTACAGAATTGAAAAGGGGGCTGGTATTTGGAGGAAATGTTAAAAAGGAAAAGACCAAATATTTTAACTGTTTTAAGTATTATTCATTTATGGTGATTTTTTTCTTATTGTGCAATAGAGGGTCACCTTACTGATCCACTTACTGCACCATTATGGCCGCGATATAAAATCTACCTGGATGAAACTGCAGAAATATCCTAAGCCCAATATCAATTATATAATATAATGGCAGTGATTTATGTCACATATTTTGCAATTTCTCCACCGTAACTGTGTTTATTAGGGTTGAGCGATCGTGTTCGGAAAATATTGGATTCCAATCGGTGATCGAGAAAATTTCACGATCGGAATTCCAAACATGATCTTTTTAGGTGGGATCGAGATCGGTGATTATTTCCCACAATACTTTGCTACTTAACCCCCTGCGCACTGGCTGCGTCCATTAATTCTAATGGGAGACTAGCTAATATCTCTAGTAGCTACTTACCTGCAGAGATGGCTGGTCCGGTGCCTGGTGTTCTCGTTCTTCTTCGCCTTGCTGCCCCCACCTCCCAGGTTAGTGTTTAAAGAGCTAGGAAGAAGGCAGGGCTTGTGGCTTAGGAGAGTGTGGGTGGGTACAGGGCGGGGAGACGTGACATCTCCCCTCCCAGTATCCGCCCACACTCTCCTAACCCACCCACACTCTCCTAACCTGGGAGGCAGGGGGCAGCGAGGCGAAGAAGAACGAGAACACCGGGCACCGGACCAGCCATCTCTGCAGGTAAGTAGACACCAGGGGGAACTAAGTAGCCAGAGGATTAAAAAAACCACAGCGTGGATTCTAACAATTAAAGCGTTCAATTAGATTCCATGCTGTATAGTGAATAGGATTGTTTTTAAAATCCGATCTCCGATTAGTAAAAAAATCTCATTGACTTGCATTGGGATCAGAATTGGGATCGAGATCGGGTTTGAATGAAAAATGATCGGAAATCGGATTTCAAAATCGATCCTGAAAAGTCAAGATCGGCTCAACTCTAGTGTTTATCCTCCATTTTTGAGTTGAATGAGGCCACCAACCATCACTCAGACTTGTGACTTAGGCTACAATCACACGACCAAGGTGCAAAACAACCATTAAAAACCTCTTGCACCCAAGTGGCCCCCGTTTTCACAATCCGACCCCCATACATATACTGTATATAGAGGGATCTGTGAAAACTGACAAAAGTAGAACATGACTAATTTTTTTTATGTCTTCTCTTGTATATATACATATATGTGTATATACATAACCACCTTGAAACCTTGTCCAGCATCTATGTTGATTTTACCTACCCAGTGGTAATGCAATGTATACAGTATTAAAAACAATTATTGTATTTGTAAGGTTCATGTTTATTTAATGTATCACTATGCATGTATGTAATATATTAATATATATGAAGAAGAAGCTTTTTTTTCTCACTGTTTTCATTTGCAGTTGGGTTTTAGTCCGAAGTGTTTTCTCCTAAAATGGACATAAATTCCAGAAAATCCACGGTCACCTAATAACAAAAATAATGATATTTAAATGCCACTTAACCTTGGATGCTTTCAGCCTAGTCAATAACCACCATCAATACAGAAATTGTGAGCCATTGGTTACCTGGCATTGTTATTTTTATCTTTCACCTTATGTGGTAGGGATGTCATTGCCATATTGATTTCAATAAATGCGATAGATTTTGTCTCTCTCCTGCCTGATTAGTGCCTATTGTATTTTCTCCCGGACTCCCCGGAGATTGACCACATACATTTTACAATACGTTCATTAGTATGGCTGTGAAACACAATGCATATTCATCCATTTAAAGGAAGTGTTGGGCACTGCTTAATATAAGATGCCAGACGAAAAAATCCTTTAACCCCCCTACGTGAGGTCTGCTTCCTTTCAATTGTAATACCCTTAATGTCCTTATACTTGGTGTCATTACTTACTAGAGATGAGCGAACACTAAAATGTTCGAGGTTCGAAATTCGATTCGAACAGCCGCTCAATGTTCGTGTGTTCGAACGGGTTTCGAACCCCATTATAGTCTATGGGGAACAGATACTCGTTAAGGGGGAAACCCAAATCCGTGTCTGGAGGGTCACCAAGTCCACTATGACACCCCAGGAAATGATGCCAACACCTCTGGAATGACACTGGGACAGCAGGGGAAGCATGTCTGGGGGCATCTAACACACCAAAGACCCTCTATTACCCCAACATCACAGCCTAACAACTACACACTTTACACACTCAATACCACCTCTCTGACAGTAGGAAAAAGTGTATTTGGCACTTGCAGTGAGGAGAGATTGTCACCAGCAGTGAATTTGGCCCTTGTAGTAAGTTGAGGTTGGCACCAACATTTGTTTTGAAAATCAGGGTGGATTGAGCCTCTAACCAGCAGAGTTTGGGCAAATTCATGGTGGAGGGAGCCTCTAAACAGCCCAGTTTGGGCAAATTCATGGTGGAGGGAGCCTCTAAAAACCCCAGTTTGGACCAATTCATGGTGGAGGGAGCCTCTAACCAGCCCAGTTTGGGCAAATTCATGGTGGAGGGAGCCTCTAACCAGCCCAGTTTGGGCAAATTCATGGTGGAGGGAGCCTCTAACCAGCCCAGTTTGGACCAATTAATGGTGGAGGGAGCCTCTAACCAGCCCAGTTTGGACCAATTAATGGTGGAGGGAGCCTCTAACCAGCCCAGTTTGGACCAATTAATGGTGGAGGGAGCCTCTAACCACCCCAGTTTGGACCAATTCATGGTGGAGGGAGCCTCTAAACAGCCAAGTTTGGACCAATTCATGGTGGAGGGAGCCTCTAAAAACCCCAGTTTGGACCAATTCATGGTGGAGGGAGCCTCTAACCAGCCCAGTTTGGGCAAATTCATGGTGGAGGGAGCCTCTAAACAGCCCAGTTTGGACCAATTCATGGTGGAGGGAGCCTCTAACCAGCCCAGTTTGGACCAATTAATGGTGGAGGGAGCCTCTAACCAGCCCAGTTTGGACCAATTAATGGTGGAGGGAGCCTCTAACCAGCCCAGTTTGGACCAATTAATGGTGGAGGGAGCCTCTAACCAGCCCAGTTTGGACCAATTAATGGTGGAGGGAGCCTCTAACCACCCCAGTTTGGACCAATTCATGGTGGAGGGAGCCTCTAAACAGCCAAGTTTGGACCAATTCATGGTGGAGGGAGCCTCTAAAAACCCCAGTTTGGACCAATTCATGGTGGAGGGAGCCTCTAACCAGCCCAGTTTGGGCAAATTCATGGTGGAGGGAGCCTCTAACCAGCCCAGTTTGGACCAATTAATGGTGGAGGGAGCCGCTAAACAGCCCAGTTTGGGCAAATTCATGGTGGAGGGAGCCTCTAAACAGCCCAGTTTGGACCAATTCATGGTGGAGGGAGCCTCTAAAAAACCCAGTTTGGACCAATTCATGGTGGAGGGAGCCTCTAAACAGCCCAGTTTGGGCAAATTCATGGTGGAGGGAGCCTCTAAACAGCCCAGTTTGGGCAAATTCATGGTGGAGGGAGCCTCTAACCAGCCCAGTTTGGACCAATTAATGGTGGAGGGAGCCTCTAACCAGCCCAGTTTGGACCAATTAATGGTGGAGGGAGCCTCTAACCACCCCAGTTTGGACCAATTCATGGTGGAGGGAGCCTCTAAACAGCCAAGTTTGGACCAATTCATGGTGGATGGAGCCTCTAAAAACCCCAGTTTGGACCAATTCATGGTGGAGGGAGCCTCTAACCAGCCCAGTTTGGGCAAATTCATGGTGGAGGGAGCCTCTAAACAGCCCAGTTTGGGCAAATTCATGGTGGAGGGAGCCTCTAACCAGCCCAGTTTGGACCAATTAATGGTGGAGGGAGCCGCTAAACAGCCCAGTTTGGGCAAATTCATGGTGGAGGGAGCCTCTAAACAGCCCAGTTTGGGCAAATTCATGGTGGAGGGAGCCTCTAACCAGCCCAGTTTGGACCAATTAATGGTGGAGGGAGCCTCTAAACAGCCAAGTTTTGGGAAATTCATGGTGGAGGGAGCCTCTAACCAGCCCAGTTTGGACCAATTCATGGTGGAGGGAGCCTCTAAACAGCCCAGTTTGGGCAAATTCATGGTGGAGGGAGCCTCTAAAAAACCCAGTTTGGACCAATTCATGGTGGAGGGAGCCTCTAACCAGCCCAGTTTGGACCAATTAATGGTGGAGGGAGCCTCTAAACAGCCAAGTTTGGACCAATTCATGGTGGAGGGAGCCTCTAAAAACCCCAGTTTGGACCAATTCATGGTGGAGGGAGCCTCTAACCAGCCCAGTTTGGGCAAATTCATGGTGGAGGGAGCCTCTAAACAGCCCAGTTTGGGCAAATTCATGGTGGAGGGAGCCTCTAAACAGCCCAGTTTGGGCAAATTCATGGTGTAGGGAGCCTCTAAAAAACCCAGTTTGGACCAATTCATGGTGGAGGGAGCCTCTAACCACCCCAGTTTGGACCAATTCATGGTGGAGGGAGCCTCTAAACAGCCAAGTTTGGACCAATTCATGGTGGAGGGAGCCTCTAAAAACCCCAGTTTGGACCAATTCATGGTGGAGGGAGCCTCTAACCAGCCCAGTTTGGGCAAATTCATGGTGGAGGGAGCCTCTAACCAGCCCAGTTTGGACCAATTAATGGTGGAGGGAGCCGCTAAACAGCCCAGTTTGGGCAAATTCATGGTGGAGGGAGCCTCTAAACAGCCCAGTTTGGACCAATTCATGGTGGAGGGAGCCTCTAAAAAACCCAGTTTGGACCAATTCATGGTGGAGGGAGCCTCTAAACAGCCCAGTTTGGGCAAATTCATGGTGGAGGGAGCCTCTAAACAGCCCAGTTTGGGCAAATTCATGGTGGAGGGAGCCTCTAACCAGCCCAGTTTGGACCAATTAATGGTGGAGGGAGCCTCTAACCAGCCCAGTTTGGACCAATTAATGGTGGAGGGAGCCTCTAACCACCCCAGTTTGGACCAATTCATGGTGGAGGGAGCCTCTAAACAGCCAAGTTTGGACCAATTCATGGTGGATGGAGCCTCTAAAAACCCCAGTTTGGACCAATTCATGGTGGAGGGAGCCTCTAACCAGCCCAGTTTGGGCAAATTCATGGTGGAGGGAGCCTCTAAACAGCCCAGTTTGGGCAAATTCATGGTGGAGGGAGCCTCTAACCAGCCCAGTTTGGACCAATTAATGGTGGAGGGAGCCGCTAAACAGCCCAGTTTGGGCAAATTCATGGTGGAGGGAGCCTCTAAACAGCCCAGTTTGGGCAAATTCATGGTGGAGGGAGCCTCTAACCAGCCCAGTTTGGACCAATTAATGGTGGAGGGAGCCTCTAAACAGCCAAGTTTTGGGAAATTCATGGTGGAGGGAGCCTCTAACCAGCCCAGTTTGGACCAATTCATGGTGGAGGGAGCCTCTAAACAGCCCAGTTTGGGCAAATTCATGGTGGAGGGAGCCTCTAAAAAACCCAGTTTGGACCAATTCATGGTGGAGGGAGCCTCTAACCAGCCCAGTTTGGACCAATTAATGGTGGAGGGAGCCTCTAAACAGCCAAGTTTGGACCAATTCATGGTGGAGGGAGCCTCTAAAAACCCCAGTTTGGACCAATTCATGGTGGAGGGAGCCTCTAACCAGCCCAGTTTGGGCAAATTCATGGTGGAGGGAGCCTCTAAACAGCCCAGTTTGGGCAAATTCATGGTGGAGGGAGCCTCTAAACAGCCCAGTTTGGGCAAATTCATGGTGGAGGGAGCCTCTAACCAGCCCAGTTTGGACCAATTAATGGTGGAGGGAGCCTCTAACCAGCCCAGTTTGGACCAATTAATGGTGGAGGGAGCCTCTAACCACCCCAGTTTGGACCAATTCATGGTGGAGGGAGCCTCTAAACAGCCAAGTTTGGACCAATTCATGGTGGAGGGAGCCTCTAAAAACCCCAGTTTGGACCAATTCATGGTGGAGGGAGCCTCTAACCAGCCCAGTTTGGGCAAATTCATGGTGGAGGGAGCCTCTAAACAGCCCAGTTTGGGCAAATTCATGGTGGAGGGAGCCTCTAACCAGCCCAGTTTGGACCAATTAATGGTGGAGGGAGCCGCTAAACAGCCCAGTTTGGGCAAATTCATGGTGGAGGGAGCCTATAAACAGCCCAGTTTGGGCAAATTCATGGTGGAGGGAGCCTCTAACCAGCCCAGTTTGGACCAATTAATGGTGGAGGGAGCCTCTAAACAGCCAAGTTTTGGGAAATTCATGGTGGAGGGAGCCTCTAACCAGCCCAGTTTGGACCAATTCATGGTGGAGGGAGCCTCTAAACAGCCCAGTTTGGGCAAATTCATGGTGTAGGGAGCCTCTAAAAAACCCAGTTTGGACCAATTCATGGTGGAGGGAGCCTCTAACCAGCCCAGTTTGGACCAATTAATGGTGGAGGGAGCCTCTAAACAGCCAAGTTTGGACCAATTCATGGTGGAGGGAGCCTCTAAAAACCCCAGTTTGGACCAATTCATGGTGGAGGGAGCCTCTAACCAGCCCAGTTTGGACCAATTAATGGTGGAGGGAGCCTCTAAACAGCCAAGTTTGGACCAATTCATGGTGGAGGGAGCCTCTAAAAACCCCAGTTTGGACCAATTCATGGTGGAGGGAGCCTCTAACCAGCCCAGTTTGGGCAAATTCATGGTGGAGGGAGCCTCTAAACAGCCCAGTTTGGGCAAATTCATGGTGGAGGGAGCCTCTAACCAGCCCAGTTTGGACCAATTAATGGTGGAGGGAGCCTCTAACCAGCCCAGTTTGGACCAATTAATGGTGGAGGGAGCCTCTAACCACCCCAGTTTGGACCAATTCATGGTGGAAGGAGCCTCTAAACAGCCAAGTTTGGACCAATTCATGGTGGAGGGAGCCTCTAAAAACCCCAGTTTGGACCAATTCATGGTGGAGGGAGCCTCTAACCAGCCCAGTTTGGGCAAATTCATGGTGGAGGGAGCCTCTAAACAGCCCAGTTTGGGCAAATTCATGGTGGAGGGAGCCTCTAACCAGCCCAGTTTGGACCAATTAATGGTGGAGGGAGCCGCTAAACAGCCCAGTTTGGGCAAATTCATGGTGGAGGGAGCCTCTAAACAGCCCAGTTTGGGCAAATTCATGGTGGAGGGAGCCTCTAACCAGCCCAGTTTGGACCAATTAATGGTGGAGGGAGCCTCTAAACAGCCAAGTTTTGGGAAATTCATGGTGGAGGGAGCCTCTAACCAGCCCAGTTTGGACCAATTCATGGTGGAGGGAGCCTCTAAACAGCCCAGTTTGGGCAAATTCATGGTGGAGGGAGCCTCTAAAAAACCCAGTTTGGACCAATTCATGGTGGAGGGAGCCTCTAACCAGCCCAGTTTGGACCAATTAATGGTGGAGGGAGCCTCTAAACAGCCAAGTTTGGACCAATTCATGGTGGAGGGAGCCTCTAAAAACCCCAGTTTGGACCAATTCATGGTGGAGGGAGCCTCTAACCAGCCCAGTTTGGGCAAATTCATGGTGGAGGGAGCCTCTAAACAGCCCAGTTTGGGCAAATTCATGGTGGAGGGAGCCTCTAACCAGCCCAGTTTGGACCAATTAATGGTGGAGGGAGCCGCTAAACAGCCCAGTTTGGACCAATTCATGGTGGAGGGAGCCTCTAAAAACCCCAGTTTGGACCAATTCATGGTGGAGGGAGCCTCTAAAAACCCAGTTTGGACCAATTCATGGTGGAGGGAGCCTCTAACCAGCCCAGTTTGGACCAATTAATGGTGGAGGGAGCCTCTAAACAGCCAAGTTTGGACCAATTCATGGTGGAGGGAGCCTCTAAAAACCCCAGTTTGGACCAATTCATGGTGGAGGGAGCCTCTAACCAGCCCAGTTTGGACCAATTAATGGTGGAGGGAGCCTCTAACCAGCCCAGTTTGGACCAATTAATGGTGGAGGGAGCCTCTAACCACCCCAGTTTGGACCAATTCATGGTGGAGGGAGCCTCTAAACAGCCAAGTTTGGACCAATTCATGGTGGAGGGAGCCTCTAAAAACCCCAGTTTGGACCAATTCATGGTGGAGGGAGCCTCTAAACAGCCCAGTTTGGGCAAATTCATGGTGGAGGGAGCCTCTAACCAGCAGAGTTGTGGGAAAGCAGGGTGGAGGGAGCCTCTAACCAGCAGAGTTGGTGGAAATCAGGGTGGAGGGAGCCTCTAACCAGCAGAGTTGGGGGAAATCATGTTGGAGGGAGCCTAGTATTAGCAGAATTGTGCAACGCTTATGGTGGATGAGTATGAGGATGCGGAGGAATTGGAGAGGTTGAGTACAGACATGGAGTTTCATGTTGGGGTGCTTTACACAGGTGGGCACAAAAATGAAGGCTCTATCCAGTGGTGGTTCATTTTTATCAAAGTGAGCCGGTCGGCACTCTCAGCTGACAGACGGGTGCGCTTGTCAGTGATGATGCCACCGGCTGCACTGAACACCCTCTCAGATAGGACGCTGGCGGCAGGACAGGACAGCACCTCCAAGGCATATAGGGCAAGTTCAAGCCACAGGTCCAACTTCGACACCCAATACGTGTAGGGCGCAGAGGGGTCGGAGAGGACAGGGCTGTGGTTGGAAAGGTATTCCCGCAACATGCGCCTATACTTCTCACGCCTGGTGACACTAGGACCCTCCGTGGCGGCACTTTGGCGAGGGGGTGCCATCAAGGTGTCCCAGACCTTAGACAGTGTGCCCCTCGTTTGTGTGGACCGGTGAGAACTTGGTTGCCTACTGGAGGAACTGCCCTCCCTGCCGCCAACGTCACATGCTGGAAACATCTCCATCATATTCTGCACCAATTGCCTGTGGCAAGCATTGATGCGATTGGCCCTCCCCTCTACCGGAATAAAAGATGAGATGTTGTTTTTATACCGGGGGTCAAGGATAGCAAAGATCCAGTACTGGTTGTCCTCCATGATTTTGACAATACGCTTGTCGGTTGTAAAGCACCCCAACATGAACTCAGCCATGTCTGCCACAGTGTTAGTTGGCATGACTCCTCTGGCCCCACCGGAAAGTTCAATCTCCATTTCCTCCTCATCCTCCATGTCTACCCATCCGCGCTGCAACAATGGGACGATTCGAAGTTGCCCGGAAGCCTCCTGTATCACCATCACATCATCGGACAACTCTTCTTCCTCCTCCTCCTCCTCCTCCTCCTCCATTAAACGCAGTGAAGCGGACAGATGTGTGGACCTACTCTCCAGCTGTGACGGATCGGATGCTATCCCTAACTCCTCTGTGTGATCTGAGTTATCCCTGATGTCAATCAGGGATTCTCTCAGAACACACAAGAGCGGGATTGTAAGGCTCACCATCGCATCCTCAGAGCTCACCCTCCTTGTGGACTCCTCAAAGACCCGTAGGATGTCACAAAGGTCTCTCATCCATGGCCACTCATGGATGTGAAACTGAGGCAGCTGACTTTGTGGCACCCTAGGGTTTTGTAGCTGGTATTCCATCAAAGGTCTCTGCTGCTCAACCACTCTATTCAACATCTGAAACGTTGAGTTCCAGCGTGTGGGGACGTCGCACAAAAGCCGGTGTTGTGGCACATGCAGGCGTTGCTGGAGAGATTTTAAGCTAGCAGCGGCTACTGTCGACTTGCGAAAGTGGGCGCACATGCGCCGCACTTTCACCAGTAGCTCTGGAACATTGGGGTAGCTCTTTAGGAAACGTTGCACCACTAGGTTGAAGACGTGGGCCAGGCATGGAACATGTTGGAGTCCGGCAAGCTCCAGAGCTGCTACCAGGTTCCGGCCGTTATCACAAACGACCATGCCTGGGCCCAGGTGCAGCGGCTCAAACCATATTGCCGTCTCATCGAGGAGGGCATCCCTCACCTCGGAGGCAGTGTGCTGTCTGTCCCCCAAGCTGATCAGCTTCAGCACAGCCTGCTGACGTCTACCAACGCCAGTGCTGCAACGTTTCCAACTCGTAGCTGGGGTCAATCTAACAGCGGAGGAGGAGGCGGTGGCGGAGGAGGAGGCGGTGGCGGAGGAGGAGGCGGTAGAGGAGGAGGAGGAGGGGGGTGTTCTTCTCGTGTCCCTGCCAGGAATGTTAGGCGGGGAGACGAGGTACACCGGGCCAGTTTGGGAAGCAGTCCCAGCCTCAACTACATTCACCCAGTGTGCCGTCAGTGAAATGTAGCGTCCCTGTCCGCATGCACTTGTCCACGCGTCGGTGGTCAAGTGGACCTTTGTGCAAAGCGCGGAACTAAGGGCCCGCCTGATGTTGAGTGACACGTGCTGGTGCAAGGCGGGGACGGCACACCGGGAGAAGTAGTGACGGCTAGGGACGGCATAGCGAGGTGCCGCAGTTGCCATCAGGTCCAGGAAGGCGGGAGTTTCAACAAGCCGGAACGCCAACATCTCCTGGGCCAGCAGTTTAGCGATGTTGGCGTTCAAGGCTTGCGCGTGTGGGTGGTTAGCAGTGTATTTCTGCCGCCGCTCCAATGTCTGAGAGATGGTGGGTTGTTGTAAAGAAACGCCTGATGGTGCCTTTGATGGTGCAGGAGAAGGAGATAAGACAGGACCAGGGGAGGATGAGGTAGAAGTCAACAAAGTGGCGGAGGCAGATGAAGTGGTGTCCTGGCTCGTCCTCTGGAGTGCATCGCCAGCACAGTCAGCAGTGGCAGTGGCAGAGGCAGAGGCAGTGGCAGTGGCAGTGGCGTGAACGGCAGGCGGCCTTTGTCCTGCCGTTGCTGCCTGCCACTGATTCCAGTGCTTGGATTCCAAATGACGGCGCATTGAAGTGGTGGACAGGTTGCTCTTCTCAGAGCCCCTAATCAATTTCGAGAGGCAAATTGTGCAGACAACACTATATCTGTCCTCGGCGCATTCCTTGAAAAAACTCCACACCTTCGAGAAACGTGCCCTCGAGGTGGGAGTTTTTCGGGGCTGGGTACGAACTGGAACATCTTGGGAGATTCCGGGTGTGGCCTGGCTTCGCCTAAGCTGCTGACCTCTGCCTCTGCCTCTAGCTACCCTTTTTGGTGCTGCACCTGCCTCAACATCCACACTACTTTCCCCGCTTGACATCCCCCCTGTCCAGGTCGGGTCAGTGTCCTCATCATCCACCACTTCCTCTTCCAACTCCTGTCTCATCTCCTCCTCCCGCACAATGCGCCGGTCAACTGGATGCCCTGACGGCAACTGCGTCACATCATCGTCGATGAGGGTGGGTTGCTGGTCATCCACCACCAAATCGAACGGAGATGGAGGAGACTCTAGTGTTTGAGCATCTGGACACAGATGCTCCTCTGTTAGGTTCGTGGAATCGTGACGTGGAGAGGCAGGTTGAGGGACAATGAAAGGAGCGGAGAACAGCTCTGGGGAGCAGGGACAGTTTGGGTTATTGTTCTGTAAAGCTTCGGAATTTTGGGAGGAAGGAAGACAAGACTGTTGGGTAATAGGAGGAGAGGAGGCAGAGTCTGACTGGCTGCTGGACAATGTGCTGTAAGTGTTCTCTGACAGCCATTGCAAGACCTGTTCCTGGTTCTCGGGCCTACTAAGGTTTGTACCCTGCAGTTTAGTTAATGTGGCAAGCAACCCTGGCACTGTGGAGTGGCGCAATGCTTGCTGCCCCACAGGAGTAGGCACGGGACGCCCTGTGGCTTCACTGCTACCTTGCTCCCCAGAACCATTCCCCCGACCTCGCCCACGGCCTCGTCCACGTCCCTTTCCGGGAGCCTTGCGCATTTTGAATTCCTAGTTAGAAATTGGCACTGTATACCAGTAGTAAAAATTGTGGGTGCACGTAACCCCAATATATTCTTTGAATTCCCAGTCAGACACTGGCACTATATGGCAGTAGCAAGAAATGAGGGTATTTGTATTCCCAATATATTCTTTGAATTCCCAGTCAGACAATGGCACTGTATACCAGTAGTAAAAATTGTGGGTGCACGTAACCCCAATATATTCTTTGAATTACCAGTCAGAAACTGGCACTATATGGCAGTAGCAAGAAATGAGGGTATTTGTATTCCCAATATATTCTTTGAATTCCCAGTCAGACACTGGCACTATATGGCAGTAGCAAGAAATGAGGGTATTTGTATTCCCAATATATTCTTTGAATTCCCAGTCAGACAATGGCACTGTATACCAGTAGTAAAAATTGTGGGTGCACGTAACCACAATATATTCTTTGAATTACCAGTCAGAAACTGGCACTATATGGCAGTAGCAAGAAATGAGGGTATTTATAACCCCAATATATTCTTTGAATTCCCAGTCAGACAATGGCACTGTATACCAGTAGTAAAAATTGTGGGTGCACGTAACCCCAATATATTCTTTGAATTACCAGTCAGAAACTGGCACTATATGGCAGTAGCAAGAAATGAGGGTATTTGTATTCCCAATATATTCTTTGAATTCCCAGTCAGACACTGGCACTATATGGCAGTAGCAAGAAATGAGGGTATTTGTATTCCCAATATATTCTTTGAATTCCCAGTCAGACAATGGCACTGTATACCAGTAGTAAAAATTGTGGGTACACGTAACCCCAATATATTCTTTGAATTCCCAGTCAGACACTGGCACTATATGGCAGTAGCAAGAAATGAGGGTATTTGTATTCCCAATATATTCTTTGAATTCCCAGTCAGACAATGGCACTGTATACCAGTAGTAAAAATTGTGGGTGCACGTAACCCCAATATATTCTTTGAATTCCCAGTCAGACACTGGCACTATATGGCAGTAGCAAGAAATGAGGGTATTTGTATTCCCAATATATTCTTTGAATTCCCAGTCAGACAATGGCACTGTATACCAGTAGTAAAAATTGTGGGTGCACGTAACCCCAATATATTCTTTGAATTCCCAGTCAGACACTGGCACTATATGGCAGTAGCAAGAAATGAGGGTATTTGTATTCCCAATATATTCTTTGAATTCCCAGTCAGACAATGGCACTGTATACCAGTAGTAAAAATTGTGGGTGCACGTAACCCCAATATATTCTTTGAATTCCCAGTCAGACACTGGCACTATATGGCAGTAGCAAGAAATGAGGGTATTTGTATTCCCAATATATTCTTTGAATTCCCAGTCAGACAATGGCACTGTATACCAGTAGTAAAAATTGTGGGTGCACGTAACCCCAATATATTCTTTGAATTCCCAGTCAGACACTGGCACTATATGGCAGTAGCAAGAAATGAGGGTATTTGTATTCCCAATATATTCTTTGAATTCCCAGTCAGACAATGGCACTGTATACCAGTAGTAAAAATTGTGGGTGCACGTAACCCCAATATATTCTTTGAATTCCCAGTCAGACACTGGCACTATATGGTAGTAGCAAGAAATGAGGGTATTTGTATTCCCAATATATTCTTTGAATTCCCAGTCAGACAATGGCACTGTATACCAGTAGTAAAAATTGTGGGTGCACGTAACCACAATATATTCTTTGAATTACCAGTCAGAAACTGGCACTATATGGCAGTAGCAAGAAATGAGGGTATTTATAACCCCAATATATTCTTTGAATTCCCAGTCAGACAATGGCACTGTATACCAGTAGTAAAAATTGTGGGTGCACGTAACCCCAATATATTCTTTGAATTACCAGTCAGAAACTGGCACTATATGGCAGTAGCAAGAAATGAGGGTATTTATAACCCCAATATATTCTTTGAATTCCCAGTCAGACAATGGCACTGTATACCAGTAGTAAAAATTGTGGGTGCACGTAACCCCAATATATTCTTTGAATTACCAGTCAGAAACTGGCACTATATGGCAGTAGCAAGAAATGAGGGTATTTGTATTCCCAATATATTCTTTGAATTCCCAGTCAGACACTGGCACTATATGGCAGTAGCAAGAAATGAGGGTATTTGTATTCCCAATATATTCTTTGAATTCCCAGTCAGACAATGGCACTGTATACCAGTAGTAAAAATTGTGGGTGCACGTAACCCCAATATATTCTTTGAATTCCCAGTCAGACACTGGCACTATATGGCAGTAGCAAGAAATGAGGGTATTTGTATTCCCAATATATTCTTTGAATTCCCAGTCAGACAATGGCACTGTATACCAGTAGTAAAAATTGTGGGTGCACGTAACCCCAATATATTCTTTGAATTCCCAGTCAGACACTGGCACTATATGGCAGTAGCAAGAAATGAGGGTATTTATAACCCCAATATATTCTTTGAATTCCCAGTCAGACAATGGCACTGTATACCAGTAGTAAAAATTGTGGGTGCACGTAACCCCAATATATTCTTTGAATTACCAGTCAGAAACTGGCACTATATGGCAGTAGCAAGAAATGAGGGTATTTGTATTCCCAATATATTCTTTGAATTCCCAGTCAGACAATGGCACTGTATACCAGTAGTAAAAATTGTGGGTGTATATAGCCCCAATTCTATTGCTAGGGGACTTGCAGGGTATTTCTGGGGTGAAGGTGGGGGGGCACACCGTTGGAACGGGTATCGGGGTATATATCGGGTATACGGGAATACACTGACAGTGTATTCCATTCAGGATCCTGGGAAAGCTGGGTTGCGGCGATTGAGCCCGTCAGTGCCACGTTACACTGACAAGCTTCTCCCTGGAATTTAGCTCTTATAAGAGCTGTTGGTTGTCTTCTCCTTCCTATCCTAGCCTGTCCCTGCCTACCCAGAATCTAAGCCCTAGCTAGCTGGACGGAAACCTCCGTCCTCGGTGAATTGCAAGCTCAGAATGACGCGAACCTGGGCGGCGCTGTTCTTTTAAATTAGAGGTCACATGTTTTCGGCAGCCAATGGGTTTTGCCTACTTTTCTCAACGTCACCGGTGTCGTAGTTCCTGTCCCACCTACCCTGCGCTGTTATTGGAGCAAAAAAGGCGCCAGGGAAGGTGGGAGGGGAATCGAGTAATGGCGCACTTTACCACGCGGTGTTCGATTCGATTCGAACATGCCGAACAGCCTAATATCCGATCGAACATGAGTTCGATAGAACACTGTTCGCTCATCTCTATTACTTACCTTTATCCTGTATGAAAAAAAAAATCATTGTAAAACTTCATCTGAAACACAGAACATAGTTAAAAGGTGTTATCTGGAAATTAGAAAGGCATGGCTTCTTTTATCCAGAAAGAGCACCACACTTGTCTACAGGTTGTGTTTGGTATTGCACCTCAGCTGTGTTTACTTCAGTGGAGTGGAGCTGCAATAGGTACAGCACATGGACAGGGTGTTATGTTGGAAGAAAGCAGCCAGGGATTTCTAATTCTGGACAACCCCTTTAAGACTTACTGTGCATTTCATGCATTTAAAGGGGTTTTGTCATCACAGACTTTATAGCATATCAGCAGGATATGCCATTAATGTCTTATAGATACAGATTCCATCTCTTGTCCCACACCTGAGGCTAAGGCCCACATTGCAGAAATGCAGCATTTTTTGTTGCAGATTTTGCTCCATTTTTTAGCCAAAGGCCGGGACCCCACAGGCCGGAAACTCCACGAGAAAAATCGTGGCATTTACAGTATCTGCAAAATGGATGTAATTCATGCTAAATCCCATGCCCACTTAACATCTCAAACCCCAGTGCGGACTCGCTGCGATTTCCAAAACTGGCGCAGTTTTGGAAATCACAGTATGTCAATTATATCTATGGAATCGCTGGCGGCCTTCCCATAGATATAAAGGTAACAGAAAGTCCACAGAGGAAAACTCAGTGAACTTTCTGTTCAAAGCGCTGCAGGAAGAACCGCAATGTGTTCCTGCCACAGTTTTGTCCTGCAGCGCTTTGGCGCTGCGCATCGTCCCATGGGGCCTTAGCCAAAATCAGGAATGGATTTAAGAGTTACTTTTATATTTCCCATTCATTTTCAAGTCACTCCTAGCTTTGGCTCAAAAATGGCAGAAAAATCTGCAATAAAAAAATAATGCATTTCTGCAACGTGGTGGCTCAAGTGATAAATGGCTGTGTGACATCTGTTTTTTGTTTTGGTTTTTTTTACCAGACATGACTAGATGAAGCATCTCCCCACCCCATGACTAGTTACTAGGGCCAGTAAATGGTGAAACAAGACATCTGACAAGTCCCCTTTAGGGTTGGTTCACACTAGCGCTTGTATTCCGTCCGCAAGGAGTCCGCATGGAGACCCCCCCGGACGGAATGCAATTGCAAGCGATGTGCTTGCAAAGCACATGGAGCCGATAGACTATAATGGGCTCCGTGTGCTTGCCGCGCACTGGCCGCACAAATGAATTGTGCAGGCAGCGCGCGGCAAGCACACGGAGCCCATTATAGTCTATGGGTTCTGTGTGCTTAACTGCGCAGCGCTTGCATTAGCGTTGGTATTCTGTCCGGGGGGGGGGGGTGTCTCCATGCAGACTCCTTGCGGACGGAATACAAGCGCTAGTGTGAACCAACCCTTAAGCTCTGATTTAGGAATGAAAACAAGTAATGTGCAACAATGTAACCAATACAATATCTTACATAAAGGTCTACAAATAATGGCGACAACCTTTGGCTGTTGCCTCCTTCGCCTAGCACATTCCCGGTACTTCATGCTCCATCTTCCAATATTTCCACCTTCATTTAATAAATACTCTGCCACCCAAAGCAACAAGAACATTTAACCTCATGTCAGTTCACTTTAAGACACCATTTCCATGCGCCAAATCCAATCCTCTAAAACTCCCCAGAGCACTAAGCAACGATATTAAAAAGAGCATATCCATAATTTCCACCATATAAAGTGTTATGTTATTTTAAAACTGTCTTTTCACCTCATTATAGCCCTTCAAATAGGAGAGTGATGTCATGCTTGACCCAGCACCAGCATAAATGATACTGAATGTTTCCCTCTTAAGTTCCTGGCTCATGCAGTGAAAAGGAGCTTAATATAAAATTCATGTTCTGATGACAGATTTAGAACTTGTTATGGGGTGTTACAGACTGCAACTGTGCTCTGTAGGCTCACATACAGGACACATACCACTCTCTTGTACTCGAAAGTCAGCGATGACATAGCTGCTTTCTGGAGTTAAACGTACGTTACATATTACCTTTGTCTGTCTACAAAATTAGTCAAGAGGGAAGCCATAAATCTGACAAAGAGTTTTACTGAGTGAATAAGCCTAATATTAATCAGTGACTGCAGGGCTGACCACTAATTTCTAATCATACTGTATTTCTTGTGTTTCTGGGGAGTTGAGCATGTAGACACGGCTGTTGCACTTAACTAGTAAAATGTGCCCTTTACACTTCAAGCACTTAAATTCTGAAGGTAAAAAATGGCGCTAAACTGTAAATCTCAAGGCAGGAAAGTCACAAGATTCCAAACCTGCGGACACCTATGTGAGGGCCTTTTTTTCCGAGCAATTAAGTAAATAGCAATCATAGATTATCTTCTGGGCAGTAAAACATGACAATGGATAATATTTACAGGAGTGGGGGAGTTGGATTTATTTCATGGTGAGATTGTATGTTCCAGATGGGACTTTGTGCTTGTAAAAATTTTACCATAGTTAATAAAAAACGTACCATGTACATGAGTTTTATTCCCAGCGTGATTATATATATATATATATATATATATATATATATATATATATATTGTATATGAGGCAGTGGTGCGGACCCAAACTGTCAAGACAGGGACACAAAATATACAGCGAACCGATTTATTTAGAAAAAAACTGGAAAAATAAAATAATAAATAAATAATAATAAAAATAAAATAAATAAACCTTGACTTCAGGCACAAAAATGAGCAAAACAAAATACATCTGTAACTAACTTTAGGCAAAAACAAAACAAAATCCTGCTCGTCTGAGCAACTAACTAAACAGTAATGTTAACCTAACTATACAAGTGGCTTACTACTAGAGATGAGCGAACACTAAAATGTTCGAGGTTCGAAATTCGATTCGAACAGCCGCTCACTGTTCGAGTGTTCGAATGGGTTTCGAACCCCATTATAGTCTATGGGGAACATAAACTCGTTAAGGGGGAAACCCAAATTCGTGTCTGGAGGGTCACCAAGTCCACTATGACACCCCAGGAAATGATACCAACACCCTGGAATGACACTGGGACAGCAGGGGAAGCATGTCTGGGGGCATAAAAGTCACTTTATTTCATGGAAATCCCTGTCAGTTTGCGATTTTCGCAAGCTAACTTTTCCCCATAGAAATGCATTGGCCAGTGCTGATTGGCCAGAGTACGGAACTCGACCAATCAGCGCTGGCTCTGCTGGAGGAGGCGGAGTCTAAGATAGCTCCACACCAGTCTCCATTCAGGTCCGACCTTAGACTCCGCCTCCTCCGGCAGAGCCAGCGCTGATTGGCCGAAGGCTGGCCAATGCATTCCTATGCGAATGCAGACTTAGCAGTGCTGAGTCAGTTTTGCTCAACTACACATCTGATGCACACTCGGCACTGCTACATCAGATGTAGCAATCTGATGTAGCAGAGCCGAGGGTGCACTAGAACCCCTGTGCAAACTCAGTTCACGCTAATAGAATGCATTGGCCAGCGCTGATTGGCCAATGCATTCTATTAGCCCGATGAAGTAGAGCTGAATGTGTGTGCTAAGCACACACATTCAGCACTGCTTCATCAAGCCAATACAATGCATTAGCCAGTGCTGATTGGCCAGAGTACGGAATTCGGCCAATCAGCGCTGGCTCTGCTGGAGGAGGCGGAGTCTAAGATCGCTCCACACCAGTCTCCATTCAGGTCCGACCTTAGACTCCGCCTCCTCCGGCAGAGCCAGCGCTGATTGGCCGAAGGCTGGCCAATGCATTCCTATGCGAATGCAGACTTAGCAGTGCTGAGTCAGTTTTGCTCAACTACACATCTGATGCACACTCGGCACTGCTACATCAGATGTAGCAATCTGATGTAGCAGAGCCGAGGGTGCACTAGAACCCCTGTGCAAACTCAGTTCACACTAATAGAATGCATTGGCCAGCGCTGATTGGCCAATGCATTCTATTAGCCCGATGAAGTAGAGCTGAATGTGTGTGCTAAGCACACACATTCAGCACTGCTTCATCAAGCCAATACAATGCATTAGCCAGTGCTGATTTGCCAGAGTACGGAATTCGGCCAATCAGCGCTGGCTCTGCTGGAGGAGGCGGAGTCTAAGGTCGGACCTGAATGGAGACTGGTGTGGAGCGATCTTAGACTCCGCCTCCTCCAGCAGAGCCAGCGCTGATTGGCCGAATTCCGTACTCTGGCCAATCAGCACTGGCTAATGCATTGTATTGGCTTGATGAAGCAGTGCTGAATGTGTGTGCTTAGCACACACATTCAGCTCTACTTCATCGGGCTAATAGAATGCATTGGCCAATCAGCGCTGGCCAATGCATTCTATTAGCGTGAACTGAGTTTGCACAGGGGTTCTAGTGCACCCTCGGCTCTGCTACATCAGATTGCTACATCTGATGTAGCAGTGCCGAGTGTGCATCAGATGTGTAGTTGAGCAAAACTGACTCAGCACTGCTAAGTCTCTGCATTCGCATAGGAATGCATTGGCCAGCCTTCGGCCAATCAGCGCTGGCTCTGCCGGAGGAGGCGGAGTCTAAGGTCGGACCTGAATGGAGACTGGTGTGGAGCGATCTTAGACTCCGCCTCCTCCAGCAGAGCCAGCGCTGATTGGTCGAGTTCCGTACTCTGGCCAATCAGCGCTGGCCAATGCATTCTATTAGCCCGATGAAGTAGAGCTGAATGTGTGTGCTTAGCACACACATTCAGCTCTACTTCATCAGGCTAATAGAATACATTGGCCAATCAGCGCTGGCCAATGCATTCTATTAGCTTGATGAAGCAGAGTGTGCACAAGGGTTCAAGCGCACCCTCGGCTCTGATGTAGCAGAGCTGAGGGTGCACAAGGGTTCAAGTGCACCCTCGGCTCTCCTACATCAGAGCCGAGGGTGCGCTTGAACCCTTGTGCAGCCTCGGCTCTGCTACATCAGAGCCGAGGGTGCGCTTGAACCCTTGTGCACACTCTGCTTCATCAAGCTAATAGAATGCATTGGCCAGCGCTGATTGGCCAGAGTACGGAATTCGGCCAATCAGCGCTGGCCAATGCATCCCTATGGGAAAAAGTTTATCTCACAAAAATCACAATTACACACCCGATAGAGCCCCAAAAAGTTATTTTTAATAACATTCCCCCCTAAATAAAGGTTATCCCTAGCTATCCCTGCCTGTACAGCTATCCCTGTCTCATAGTCACAAAGTTCACATTCTCATATGACCCGGATTTGAAATCCACTATTCGTCTAAAATGGAGGTCACCTGATTTCGGCAGCCAATGACTTTTTCCAATTTTTTTCAATGCCCCCAGTGTCGTAGTTCCTGTCCCACCTCCCCTGCGCTGTTATTGGTGCAAAAAAGGCGCCAGGGAAGGTGGGAGGGGAATCGAATTTTGGCGCACTTTACCACGTGGTGTTCGATTCGATTCGAACATGGCGAACACCCTGATATCCGATCGAACATGTGTTCGATAGAACACTGTTCGCTCATCTCTACTTACTACCACCCGCATGAACAAAATAAGCACAACTTTTCAAAGTATTTGTGTTATGAATACATTTTATAATATACTTTATTAATAGATTTTAGCTTCTTTCCATGAAACCTTGTACTGAAATGCAATTTTTTGCCTATTTGTATTCTTTCTCCTATTTGTCTTACTACTTTTCACTGGAGTTGGGGCTCTTGTATTACGGTATGTATATAATGCAGGGAAGGTGAGGCTGGGGGTTCACTTTTATGTCTGGTACCTATAATAGTGATTCTGGGGTCATATGAAAGATATAATTCTCACCTATCATATGTTACCAAGATCATAATTTACCTTTATTATACTCAGTTCAAAAATGCAGTGCTCCCACAGGGCTCCTAATGCCAAATATGTCAGGATATTAATTATTTAAATTAAATATTAATTAAATATTATTTGGAAATAATAAAGGTAATACCGTGAATAATGAGAATCTCCTCTTTCATTAGAAGTATTGGTCTTCATTTTATAGTTTCTTACATTGAAAGGGTAGCTGCATTTTCATGAAAAGATGAAATATGTGTAGTTTTTTTCTATGACTGTATAAGTTTTCATACATCTGCTAATAGTCACATTATGGCTGAAGCACATTTTACATTTGTCTATGAGACAGTGGTGTGTACAATAAGGAGTCGTTTCTCCCACCCCTATCCATTATTACTAATTTGGTTTGTTTACATGTAATTCTGCCAGGAGTAACTGTACAATAGCTAACAAATAACTGCCCTATCAGTGACAGTCATGGAAGTGGAAGCTGTCAGTCTCTGCTAGGACCTCCTCTTTGGCTTCTCAGTATAGAAAGAGCAGATATTTCAGTGGATAAATGACAAGATATCATTTTCCCAGAAAACCATATATCAATCTGTGCAGCTCCTCCTGCTCTAACATTTTTTCATGTGACAAGTTCCTTTTAATGACAATGTTATTGTTCTGCTGGGGATATAGCTATGGCAATATGGTGACACTATATACACAGGTGTTGTCTGTACATATATCACCTGTCGCTCCTTGATCTCTGGGGTGGGGGCTGTAGTCACCACTTCCTATAGACTGCAACAGTCTATGTAATTTCTCTGTCGATTCACTAACAGTCATTCCAGCTGCCGTAAAACACAGATATCTACAAATACATTATAAGGTAATATTGCACCTCATATAAAGCCAAATCCTGCTTACAACTAAGGTCCTGTTCAGTTATATTTCTAAACCTTTCTTTTTATATACTTTTATACCGCCTTATTTATACACACTGTAAATATATCACACAATATCCACTATAAAATATGAGGAATTTGTGCGCTTGCAATACTATACATACTGTGATGCTGCAGAGCTAAGATAAAAGGTTTATGGGATTAAAACTGGTGTCTGTTAAATGACTCTTTTTATTGACAGCACTGAGCAGTCCATTTTCTTTCTTGGCACTGTGCTAGTGAAAATAAAATCCTAATGTGAATTCTTACAGTTACATGTTAGGTTTTCCCCTTAACTCTTGCTCTTGTTGGGATTTATAGTAAGTAGGTGAAATAATTGTTGTGGCCCCTCACGTGGCCTATCAGATGCAAGATTACCACCCTAAGCCACAGCATTCACTACTTTATAGAGTACTTTACATCAATGTAGGCATTACCTCCCCCAACTTCAGTTAAGGCACTACCTGGTCTCTTCTGGTCTTTACTTCCTGGGGTCACTTGACACACAGGAAGTGCCTGTGGATGCCTTCTCAATCAATCACTAACTTTCATAAAATTCTTGCTATTTGCAACCACCACTAGGGGGAGCTCACACTTTGAACTCATTTATAAAACAGTAATGTCTCTTTACCCATTACACATATAATATATCTTCCTACAACCTATTTTGCATATGAAGAGCCATTATTCCTCCCCCCCCCCCCGCTACCAGCTATAGGAACTGGTGAGCAAAAGGGTAACAATGTTTGGAACTTGTGGCTTTCAGGCTCCATATCTCACCATTCACTAAAGCTTTGAATGTGAGTCTACCATCGTTTTATAGGCAATCATCTTGGCTATCTCATGCATAAATCTGATTTGCAACAATTTAGCATATAATTAGTTATGCAGAGTCTTATTATGTAACTGCATTGTTACTGTTTTGCTCCTAAAAATATAAATTTAAATTTTCATTATTTTGGCTTTCAACTATGCCTGAATCCTTCTGAGCATGCTCTCGATCAGATTCCAACATGACTGAGCTGAAATCTGATCCCAGGTCTCTACATGTTCCTAATGTTGGTGCATACTGGTTGACGCACTTAGATATGAATACAACTTTTTCTTCAACTTTAGCCAGTTCGATTGAGTTGAGGTCTGGGGACTGTAGGAGCCAATTCAACACCTCTACTTCATTGTCATTGAGCCATTTCTTTGCTAATCTCAACAAATGCTTCGGGTCATTGTCCTGCCGGAACACTATGTCATGCTATTCGTACCAATAGTACTCAGGTTTATGCAGTAACTTGTCCCCTAGAATACTCCCATATAGCCCAGCATTGAGCCCACCATCGATCCTGGTCAAATATACAATGCCTTTATATGTGAAACAACCACATATCATCACACTTCCTCCACCAAGCTTGACAGTTCCTTCAATTTCCCAATCCGTACGGGCTTCCACTGCACTACTATAAGAAGTTTGCTAAGATTCTGTTGCCCCAACTGTTTCTCCTCTGTAACTCTCTCATGAATGGCACACCCCTACCAAGAAAGTCCCAAGAGGTGCACATCGTGCTTATCCTGAAAGAGGGGAAAGACCCCAACCACTGCAGTAATTACCGACCCATTTCACTCCTCAACGTGGATGTCAAAATTTGGGCCAAAATCCTGGCCAGACGGATACAACCACTGGTCTCCCGGTTAGTACACGAGGAGCAATCTGGCTTTGTGCTAGGGAGGGAGGGAAAGCACAATACAGCAAAGCTTCTCCCGTTGATTCACTTCGCATGCAGGCATGGAATCCCCTTAGTCCTTCTCGTGGATGCCGAGAAGGCCTTCGATAGAGTGGCATGGGACTTCATGAAGGAGGCACTTCGAAGGTTTGCTGTACCGGACCGGTTTATACAAGCGATCTTGTCCCAATATGCCCAACCTATTGCAAAGCTGAAGGTGAACGGCTCTCTGTCTGACAGCTTCGCTATCTCCAACGGCAACTGCCAGGGGTGCCCATTGTCCCCCTCACTCTTTGTCCTGGTGCTAGAATCTCTTCTTCAAGCAGGACTGTAAAGTTGAGGGCGTGTACACGAATGGCCAGCTGCTTCAATCTACAGCCTATGCCGATAATGTGCTATTCATCGTCTCGAACCCTACAAAGGGATGATGAATATCCTGATGTCGTATGGAGTTTTGTCGGGTTACAAAGCAAATTTTTCAAAGTCTGAAGTGCTGAACATCACACTGCCCCCCCGAAGAGTTCTCAACGTTGAAGGGAGCTACGCATTTCAGTGGTCCACGAAGCCGCTCAAATATCTGGGAGTGTATCTGACACCGAGACTGGAGGATCTTTACAACGCAAACTTCCCACCTCTCATTGAGGACCTGAAACGCTCCTTAACCAGATGAAAACCTGGTGAAAACCTATCTAATCCCCAAACTTATTTACCGGATGGCGATATTGCCCATTGCTCTGCTTGCAGCATTCTTTCAGTCCATCAGACGCCTATTCACTGGGTTCATATGGAGACATAAGACACCCAGAATCTCCTGGCAACAGCTGTATATGGCCCTGTTACAATCCCACGGCTTCTCTCCATGTATACGGCTGCAGGAAAATAACTATAAGCTTGTTTCCCACTGGTACAGGACCCCCTATTGCCTATTCTGTAGGGGTCTACATGCCTCTGACCGATGCTGGCGGTGCTTGTCCGATGCTGGTACTTACCTCCATAACTGGTGGTCCCGCCCGAACATACAAGGTTATTGGAGAGACATTCAGGAGGTGATGTGGGCAGTCAGTTATCCCTGGATTCTTTATAAACACTAGGACTACCTTTGTGTTGGATGCCTTGATTTGTCACCCCCCCCTCTTTCTCCCTCCCCCCCGACTCCCTTACCCTCCCCCTCTTTCTCCTCCACTCCGCTCTTTCTCTTTCCCTTCCTTCTACTTGTCTCGCTCTTTGTTTATAGTCTTCTTCTCTTCTCCTTCACTTTCTTTCTTCTTTCCTCCCTACTCTTTTCATGCCTATTCTCGATGGTGTATTTGTTACTCGGATGGGTGTATACGCATATGATACGGAAGATGTAAAGTATGACTTTCTCTGGTAAACACGACGATTGCTTGTAATATGCAGTGTACACCTTTGGGTGTTAGCCCAATTCTGTTTCAAATATGTGCTGTATGTACGTACCTATACTGATATTGTAGTTGATTGCAGTTTTCATTCATTTCCTGTCTTGTTCTTTTAAATTTGTTAATTATTTTCTCCACTTCATACAATTTCTGTGCTAACTGTTGTGTATAAACCTAGTACTTTCACCATGCTCATGCTTAAAGTATTGAATGGGTTAAAACAAAAAAGATAGAATATAATAATATGCCATACCTCCCTCTGAGTTCATACATAGGGGAATGATGGTGAATATGTAAATGCGCCTCCTCTGGCTGCTGCTGGATTAATGTGTAAATATGACTTTCCTTGTTTCCCATAGATATTTACATCAGTTGACAACAAATGACTTCCCTTGTTTTTCCTAATACTCCCTGCGATGCACATTATTATGGTAATTTAAAAATGGAATCTATGGTGAAAAGAAGAATTTGATAAATGCGAAGCTTCTCCTGGCTTGCAGTGCTTGTAAATTCAGTACCTGAGGGTGAGCTGGCTAAGACTTCTTATTCAACAATCATTTTAGAAATGTATCAGTCAAAGGCATTGCTTCTTTCATTACATCCTTGCCTAGAGGATGGCAGGATCTCCGCACATGCAATAATTTACTTTTTAAAAAGTACACTATGTTTGGCAATTTAATATAATTTAATCTGTATCATACATGGCCTCAAATACAACATGGAGAGTAATGAGTTATAGTTGGGTGATAATATTTCACAACAAAAGCTTCGACTGATTTGTAATGTGCTGAAATAATCCTGATCTTGATCTTCTCTAATTCTTACATTCATTCATTCATTCATTCATTCATTCATTCATTCATTCAGGCATACAAGAAAGAGGGGCAAGTCCAGAGATGTAGCAAAATGGTTTGACAAGTCATCACCTCGAATAGGATGTATAGTTGGGCATTGAGATCATCTTGACTATGTGATGGGTATTGCATCTGACATGGTGTATCCTCTGTATACATGCCATAAAAAATGACTAGGGGTTATACGGGAACTGATATACCAGCCTTGGGATTGTACATATTAAGATCCTTGGATTTCATGGTTGGTTCTGACTCTTGGACACCTGTTCGGCACTCAACTCCATCTTCCTCTTCTATCCTCTCCCTGTTCCTTAGTAGCACATACATTAAGGGGTTGGCAGACTCACTCATTGTAATAGTATGAAAATGAAAAATGCCTGGTGTCCCAATAAATGTCCTACATCAGGATATACCAGAAACCAGACGCTCACTCGGACATACCAGAAACTTCTTTATTATTGGAATGAGGACATGGCACAACACATTTCTGACCACCGATGGTCCTTTCTCAAGTGCACAATTGCTTAAAATGACACAATTGCTTAATTAGGGTGCATTCACACTTCTGATTCTGATGTGTTAAAACACATTCAGAATCAGCGCGTATAAAGCAGATCCCATTCATTTCAAAGGGAGCCGGCATATGAGCACTCCCCATTGAAATGAATGGGCTGCTTTTTTCTCTATGGGCCCCTTCAAACGGCGTAAGCACTCGGCTCTTCCGAGCTGCACACGCGAGTGCTTCTAAACACTTCCCATTCACTTCAATGGGAGTGCTTGTAGAGAAAAAAGCAGCCCATTCATTTCAATGGGGAGCGCTCGTATGCCGGCTCCCTTAGAAATGAATGGGATCTGCTTTATACGCACTGATTCTGAACGTGTTTTAACGTTCAGAATCAGTCAGCGTATCTGAAGTGTGAATTCACCCTTATGATGTATTTATTTGTGTCATTTTAAGGAATTGTGCACTTGAGAAAGGACCATCAGTGGTCAGAAACGCGTTGTGACATGTCCTCATTCCAATAATTAAGAAGTTTCTGGTATGTCCGGATGAGCGCTGTCCTTCGGCCTGTATCCCAAACAGGTTGGTCCATCCATTGCATCTAACACTGAAATCAGAGCAGCTTGATATCGGCTGCTGCAAAATAGCGCCGCGTATATGGTACCAGCTCCCATTGAAAACAATGGGAGCGTATACGGCCCACAAAAGCTCCCACGCCGTCTACGTACCACATTACGTGCCATAATACATTGTGTGAACCTGGCCTTAAGATCCACTTATTTCTGTTAATTGACAAACAAAATCTTAACACTGCTATTTTTGAAAACATTATTACTTTACCTAATATTTTTCATGTATGCCTAAAACTTTTGCATGGCACTGTACATATTGTTTGCATTAAAATATATTTTAACTGACTGTTAAAAAAGTTAAAAAAAATACAAACTGAAAGTATTCTGCTCCATCCATCAATGAGCAATGTCCATAAGAGGAACAGATGCCGAAACAGAAAGTGAGAACCTCATTCCTCTTGTCCTTAGAATGAGGCCACCTAAGATGAGATTCTGAACTCCTCTCTAGGGAGGAACAACCTTAATTTCAGCCAAGCCTCAGATGTTGTAGAAATTGATTGACCTACAATAGAGGTCACTTCTGTAGGTGAACATCATTAGAGACCATCGGTTTGCGCTAAAAGTTGGATCATCAAGGACGCTCATCAGAAATGCAGATTGGTGCAAACGTTGTCATCAATGATTGTGATACCTGTGGGATATTGCAAGGTTTAGTCTCAGAGAGCAAGTCATTACTAAGAAGTCATATAACACTTATGTAATCACACTCACGCTTGTGATCAATGGATGAGCTCCCAGGAGAAGACAACACTGCTCTATCTACACAAATGTCATTGTAGTTCAGGCAGTTCCTGTATTATAGTCATGAAACAGGTAGCCCAGGATGAATAGCGCGGTAACACTGGGAATGGGATGGCAGTTTCGCACAGAAAAAGTGAATAATGTGGTACAAATAATGTGTTCTGCAAAACACAACAGCTCATTATAAAAGTGGTACAGATTCTGTCCATCCTGCTGACACCTGATAGGTAAGGGCTAGTTCACATGGAGTTTTTTGCAGGCAGATTTTGATGCAGAATTCGCCTGCAAAAATGGCTTCCATTGACTTTACTGGGAGCCGTTCGTTGTTCTTCCACTAACTAGTAGAGGAAAAAAGAATCGATACGACCTGTCTTGCCACGGATTCCGCGTTTGAGTCAGCCATGACGTCCGCAGCTCGAGACACGCTTCTGTTTAGGCCCATTCATTTGACCTAATCAGGAGCGGGATGTTGATGCACTGCATTCGCATCCTGTCGCGGCTAGCTGTGCAGAAGTTTACACAGTGGAAACCATTTTCCACCATATAAACATACCCTAACCTCACTAGCACTGCTTAGTGACATTGAATGTGATTGGTCAGTACCCCATGAGTGTAATCGGCACCAAAAAACTCAGTGTGAATGAACCCTAACAGAGCACAGAGGAGTGCTGAAATTATACAAGTACTGACCTGTCTGCAGCCAATTCAGCTCTGTCATCACTGAGTCCCTTGTAGTCCAGCTATGGGTCCATAGAGAAGAATGGAGTTGGTGATGTTACTAGGAGTTGGATCACCAACATGGGAGGCAATCGAAGAAGAAGAGTCTACACTGCTGCCCTCTGCAAATATAAGCTTTGGGTTTTTGGGTGTTCAGTTTATACATTAGTAAAGCTTAACCAATGCAGGGAATGCACTGATACATTTACTATTCCCTAGATAATCCCTTTACAGCAATGTTCTAAAATGGTTAGCAAACCCAACACCAAAACCCAACCGAAGCCAAAACCCAATACCAAGAGGTCCAGTCAACAGGGTTTGGAACCTGTAACGCTACAGCTCGAAGTGAACAGTGAATACTATTGAAGCTTTAGACTCTTTCACAAACTAGAAATTTCCTCTCCTAAAGAGTTTTTATTGGACAGTAAAAATTAAGAGAATATTTTTTATACACAAATGATCCTGAATAATATTGTACAATACTGAAGACATGATATAACATTGACGTACGCTCTTTAAAGGACATAACATAAAACTACACAGATATCCCTCTCTTACTCTCATCCTCTCCTTTGACCCTATTTTACATCTTATTAGAATTAAGAATATTTCAAGATAACTTGTTTCCTAGGAGATCATCAATTTTATGTAGATTGTGTGCTCCATATACAGATCACAATGTACATTGTTTTTTCTTGTTTCCTATAAGTATGTCTTTTTTTGCAGATTGGGAGGAAATCTACGTAAACACGGGGAGAGCATACAAACTCCTTGCACAGATGCTGTTCCTGGTGGGGTTTGAACCCAGGACTCCAGCACTGCAAGGCTCCAGTGCTAAAAACTGAGCCACCGTGCTGCCCCCTCATCCCGATTCTGTGACTGGCTGCAAGAAGGATTCTCCCCCTACTGTTTTGTCTGCAGTAGTACATATTGGTTGTTAAGCCACACCCCTTAATTGAGACCCTCCCCTTCCAATGTTAAGCAGCCAAAAATGGCAGAGAGTAACAGGGAAGTAAGTCCAGAGATCTTTGCAGGTTTTCTTTACAATCTTTCACTTCAGGAGTGAGCAGAAAATGCCGCACACTAACTAACAGTGCAGACAATTTTATCTCCTATCTAATCTTATCATTCATTCCTATTCTAAGAATTCCTTTTAGTCTGAGGCCACAATTTGTAGGAAAATCACAGTTTTTGCAGATGTTACTGGGGTTTTTATAACCAAAGGTAAGAGTGGATTTAGCATAAGGTATAAGTATAAGAGTTCAGAGAGAATATCAGGGAAAGAATTCCCAAAATTGCCAGGATGTTCTCTCTCTCGGAGAAGTAGGACATGATGTGCTAAAACTTTTATTGGTATGGATAACGCGTATGGATTTTAGTTTATTTACAAGTATAAGTGTCTCCTTTATATGTCATGGCTTTGACTCCAAAAATAAAAAAACCCCATCAAAATCTGCAACAAAAACCACAGCTTTTCCGCAATGCGTGGAAATGGAAGGTATATAGGTACAACCATTGGTGGATTCTGCATATAAAATATGATGCAAATAGTTTTGGTTAAAAATGCGTTAACGTTTTGTGCAGTCTATAAAGGGGGAGATATAAGGGGAACGTTGAAGCCAGTGCAACATTGGAATATTGGAATGACCTTGATGTGCTGAGCAAAACCTTCAGGCAAATAGACTGAAAGCAATGTTATCTGGAGGTGCGCAAGGTATAAAAGTGCCATTTTTGGCACGGCTCTGCGGATCGCTTTAATAACATTGCTGCCATCGGTGGTCCTTGGAAGGGTGCAATGCAGTGCATCTGGCGTGTCATTTAAGAAACATCAAACCCATTTTGTAAACACTGCGTAGGAGTAAAAACAACCAGCAAGGTGGTGAACGGATTACACAAAGGGTACATCATTTAAGCCTCCGCAGGAGTGCAGACTGCAGCATCGCTGTCTAAGCACTATAAGCAAAATCACTCCCCTCAAAGGTGAAATGATTTAGAAGCTCGGAGAAACTTAATTTTTCTTGATCACCATGTGGAACCTGGATTTTTAACGGCAGGCATAATTAATTCTTCTGATGTTAATCATCAGGGCTGGGCTGTGCAATTATCAGCCTGGTGCAGCTGGGGCAGGGATCAGACATGAAAAATTAGGAAAATGAATCAGCAATAGGGTGGCAGATTTAATCTGCATCACGAAAACAAAGTTAAAAAAGGAAAATCGAGAGGATTTCAGTTGAAGCTTTTGTGCCAACGTGCGGTGACAGAACTGAAAAATGTTGCCGATGTCCAAAGTGATTGGTAATTACCAGCCCATTGAATTTTTTATTGTCAATTTATCACTGCGGTGGAGGTTAAATTTAACATCTTCTTTTAAAGCCATCAGTCTGAGGAAAAGCATGCTCGCCGTCACGTGACCCACAGGAGTCAGCGAAAGGTTAATCAGGTGCCGCTCCGTTCTCTGCGTCTTCCTATAATATTAAACAGCCCTATACCCACCTCCATTATATTTATTGTATTTCTCAATAATTCGTATAGGTCGGCAACCTATTCATCGATCGCAATCAGTATTAACTCTTTCATTGACTGCCATAGTCAAAAGATAGGTTTGTAAAATAGCCCTGGAATTTTTTTTCGCAGCTGCCTGTGCATGTTCTCCTTATGATAAGATTGTACCATTCGCAGGAAGAGAGGGTCTTCGAGTGAAAACATCTCATCTCGGAAGCAAGAATCAATGTATTCATTGATTGCTGCAATTCGTTATCTGCGTCTCCCCCCGCTTTAAAAAATTCATGAATCAACCTTTTGCTTGTAACAAACATAGGGGCAGAAGACAAAGCCGTGTGACTCTGGCCATGTTAATCTGTAGATCACAGAATGTGTGCGTCCACTCTGGAAGAAGCTTCCTCTAGGGGATATCTTGGCTGCAGGCAGTGAGTTATTGCCTCTGAATACAAAAGCTGATCACGTGACTTGGCTGTCACCGGCAGCGGTGCTGTTTTTCTGAAATCCTTCACACCTATTGTAAAGCATAATTAAACTTGATATATGAAAAATTAGCTGCAATGTGACCTCTGATTGTTTTATAAACATAGTACGTCCTTCCTTTATGACAAATCGTGATTTATAAGTGCACCATTTTTTAAGTATTGCAGTATGGAGACTGGAAAGATCAATTAAAAATAACATTTATTTATCATATCATGTGCCGCCGTGCTGGGGAAGAATATACATTACATAGTATAGAATAATACAAACCGGTATAAAAACGATACATTGTATAGATAGAAGCTAGAATGTTACGGTTAACATAAAATTGTTTATTACAAGAGTATTACCATTTCATAAAGGATCATACATCTCATAGACCCCCTTATAGTCAATGGAATCCATTGGGTATCCAATGTAAAGAAAAAATGGTGGCATGTTCCTTTTGATCACATCCTATAGAGTTAGTTTCACCTAGAAGAATAACCACATAACTTGGCACTATATGCAAATATTCACAAATAGAGATGAGCGAGTAGTACTCGATCAAGTAGGTATTCGATCGAATACTACGGTATTCGAAATACTCGTACTCGATCGAGTACCACTCGCTATTCGAATGTAAAAGTTTGATGCAGAACCAGCATTGATTGGCCGAATGCTATACAGTCGGCCAATCAACGCTGGTTCTTCTCCTACCTTTAGAAGTCTTCTCCGTTCAACTTCCCCGCGGCGTCTTCCGGCTCTGAATTCACTCTGCCAGGCATCAAGCCTGAGCAGAGCCGACTGCGCATGTCCACTTGTAGTGCGGGCATGCGCAGACGGCTCTGCCCAGGCCCGATGTCTAGCAGAGTGAATTCAGAGCTGGAAGATGCCGCAGGGATGCTGCACGGAGAAGACTTCTCGGAGGATCCAGCCCGACCCTCACTCGTGGACTTGGTAAGTATAATTTGATCGAATGTTGCCTACCCCTGAAACGAGCATTTTCCCCCCCATAGAGTATAATAGGGTTCAATATTCGATTCGAGTAGTCGAATATTGAGGCGCTACTCGAAACGAATATCGAACCTCGAACATTTTACTGTTCGCTCATCTCTATTCACAAATATTCAATGTGCAAGTAGTTTAAGGGTACGTTCACATTAATATTTTTAAGAGAATGGAAAATATTCTTATTTTAATACATTCTAATATATAATATTAGATATATATATATATTAAACAATTCTAATATAAAATGATTATTTTTTGTGAACAGGCATAAATACAAGTAAAGGTAAATCAATGGGGTCAATCAGGTACAAGAAGGTGGCAGGCAGGGTTCTGGAGTCCCGCTATATCAGCCCCAGGTTTATGACATATGTGTGGTCCAGTGTGGGTCTGGAATAGGCCTCAGCTTCAGGTGTGGGTCAGACTTGTTACAGACCCAGACCCACTTCAGGGCAAATTCTTGGAGGAGAGGAAGTGACTGTTACTGAGAACCTCATGATATGGTACAGTGGTTTTTTTTGGTTGATTCATGTGGTGGGTAGTAAACCACATGTACAGTTAGTATTTTCTGTTTAGTTAGTGCTCAGACAAGCAGGATATTGTTTGATGTTATTTTGCCTGAAGTTAAGTCTGATTTCCATGATGTAATTAGGACGTCAGTGCCTCAAGTATGCACACCAATAGAGGGTGCTGACTGAGAATGTGCAAGTCTATCTTCCATGATGTAATTAGGAAGACAGAGTCTCAGTCAAGCAATCCAATAGACAATATCCCCTCAACCCTGTCTAAGCTTCTCACTTCTGCCAGGTCAGTCCTCTCTGCGCCAAGCTGATGAGTTGCAAATACATCGAAACAGCTATCCTTGGCTGAGAGACTGTATCTGGTAAAATCCCAACATCATTGCAAACAAAGGCCTCTGAGAAGGTCGGCATGATGTTAAAGGGAGCGCCCTCTATTGGATTGCTTGACTGAGACTCTGTCTTCCTAATTACATCATGGAAGATAGACTTGCACATTCTCAGTCAGCGCCCTCTATTTTTGTGTATACTTGAGGCATTGACATCCTAATTACATCATGGAAGTCAGATTTGCATATTCTTCCCATGTTCCTTTGCACAGTGGCACGCTCATGGCTTAATAAGACTCCACACACCTAAATGGTGGTCTCTCCCTATGGAGTGACGATATCCCCTTAATGAAGTTAAGTCTGTATTTTATTTTGCTCACTTTTGGTGCTTGACGTAAAGGTTTATTTATTTTGCTGTTTTTCTTAAATAAACTGCTTTGCTGCAAGATTTGTGTCCCTGTCTCTGACTGGTTGAGTCTGCACCACTGCTCCTACCGAGCTATCTTCCTCACACAGGGAATAGATCAATGGGGGAATTTACTATTCCTTCAGGTATAGATGGGAACAGTTTTTGTGCAATTTTAGTGCACAAACCTTTTTACGTGCCAATGATGCACCATTTCATTCTCTCTGCACCTTACTTATTTATTTATACAGTGCACACTAAAAAAAAACTTGCATGAGTTATATAGCAATTCTACACGAGTTCCTTACTGGCGCCCATTTCCATTCCGGCAGTTGGGAGTGAGCTTGAATTATTACCCATCTGGAATCTCTTAATTCAGGCACAGTTATCACCAGGCAGTTAAAGGTTAAGACTGGCACATGGAATGCCAGTCTTATTAAACCCTCCTTGGTTTCTTATTAGAGATGAGCGAGTACTGTTCGGATCAGCCAATCCAAACAGCACGCTCCATAGAAATGAATGGATGCACCTGGTACTTTCCGCTTTGATGGCGGCCGGCCGCTTAACCCCCCGCGTGCCGGCTACGTCCACTCATTTCTATGCGAGCGTGCTGTTCGGATCGGCTGATCCGAACAGTACTCGCTCATCTCTATTTCTTATCAACTGTACACCTTACATTTAATGTACAAACCCCCCACCAGACTGGCACTCAAATCACATCCACTGGGTGTCCACATGTAGATACATATACACAGTCAGTCATATAATGTGATCACCGTCTACTTTTGACGCCAACGTTAAATAAGCAATCGCAGAAGGCACGTGTCATCAGCCATCTGGGTGCACTCATCATTGTGGGCGGCACGATGGATCAACACCAGTATGCATCTATCCTTGCGGACCATGTTCACCCCTACATGTAAAATGTTTTTCCTCGGGATGATGGCATCTACCAGCAGGACAATGCGACATGTCATAAAGCTCGCAGTGTACGTGCGTGGTTCGAGGAGCACCCAGATGCACCCAGAGCACCCAGGGAGTTTACCATACTCCCTTAGCCAGCAAATTCCCTGGACTTGAACCCAATCGAGAATCTGTGGGACCACCTCGATCGGGTTGTTCGTGCCATGGATGCTCAATCGTGTAACCTAGTGCAGCTGGCCACGACACTGGAGTGGGCATGGCTCAACATCCCAGTGACCATCATCACAACATCCCCTCTCTTCCTGCACGTCTTGCAGTGGTCCGCTAAAGTAAGAAAGGACATAACTATATACACATGTAGACAAACTCAAGGGTCATAACAGTCATCTATATTTCTTCTATCAAAAGACAACGTGTATTGTGTATAATAGGTCTTGAGATCCAGTAAGCTATTGCCCCAACACATCTTTTCTGGAAGAAGTATTTGCTGCCACCAGAGAAACTGCTATGAGACGCATGGACTGGCGTAAACACATTGATAAATCTTCCTCTGCAGCTTTAAAAAGAAAAAGTCTCCTAAAAAATTCAGTGCATGTTACCTAATTGTATTCACCCATTCCTAAATCCTCTACCGTGTACTTTATCACAATTGAAAGAGGGCTGAGTGTCTAATGCTTTGCACATAATGTTGCAATTTCTTCTCCTTGCTCGAAATTCTGCTGTTTTTTCCCTTACTGCTGGATTGTATCCAAAACTGCAACTAATTAAGAATCAATTCAGGACCATTAGTAATGGGAATTAGCAAACCCTGGTTCCATATTTCACCAGAGTTTGCTTTAATGAAAGTAGTTCTAGAATTGGAAAAGTCGAGCAGATTTCAGATAGTGGACAGGCACTTTTTAGCTACGGAAAACAAGTGATTGTACACGTAAAGATGCTGAACTTGTAGCCCTCGCTAATTGATGTACTTACAGGGAGACTTAAAAATGAGCGCAAGTATTTACTGTGCATTAACGGGTCAATAGTGATTTATAGACAATAGGCATTACAGAGGTTCTACGGTATTCCTCCATCTGCGTACAAGGCTGTGGACACCGGCTGAATGTCCGTCTCAGCATTTCTTACCTATATGTTTTTTAATTAGATAATATTGTTAATGCTATCTATCTATATATAAAAATTACCGCAGCACTCTGCCTACAGCACCTGTACATATAGCTAAAGAAAAAAGCATTACTGCTATTATTTATTATTAAGTGGATTACTATTATCTATACCTATACAATAGAGGTGCTTGGTTCTACACGTTTGATCAAATAGTAAAAGCCCATCTGCCGCAACAAGGTGACCTCATGTAGACGGTACCCTACACTAAACAGATATACTGCTCTTGGGACCAGAATAAGCCTACAGTGTGAACACAGGGCAAACAAGATCCAAAAACAATGGCCTTGGGCAGACCGGAGACTAATATAGAATCTAAGCGCATACTCTATTGCCCTATAGTACTGTGCAAATGGAAGTGGAAGTCCAATAGAGGGGGCCACACCCCTAATGTAACACCAAACAGAAACGTAAGGCAACACATCCCAATGTGAACAGATGCAAGGAGTTTCCTGTTTTTTAATTAGATAAGGTCGCTATCTATCCATCCATCCATAAATCCATCTATCTATCATATCTATCTATCTATCTATCTATCTATCTATCTATCTATCTCCTATCTATCTATCTATCTATCTATCTCCTATCTATCTATCTATCTATCTATCTATCTATCTATCTATCTATCTCCTATCTATCTATCTTATCTATCTATTCATCTATCTATCTATCTATCTATCTATCTATCTATCTATCTATCTCTATCTATCTATCTATCTATCTATCTATCTATCTATCTATCTATCTCCTATCTATCTATCTATCCCCTATCTATCTATCTATCTATCTATCTATCTATCTATCTATCTATCTTATCTATCTATTCATTTATTCATCTATCTATCTATTATCTATCTATCTATCTATCTATCTATCTATCTATCTGTCTATCTCCTATCTATCTATCTATCTATCTATCTATCTATCTATCTATCTATCTATCTCCTATCTACGTATCTATCTATCTATCTATCTATCTATCTCAGTAAGTAATTAGTCAAATAAAAAGGACCACTCACCAGGTCAGAAAATCCCAATAGCTTAATATACATCATCTGTCATCCTGAGCATTTTGGTTATTTGTTTATTCAAATCTGTTCAGCCATTCAAAAGATATAAGCCTTGTTAATGTTGATTCTTATTAGGGTATACAGCAAAAGGATATGTAACACTGTGGTTTCGCTAGGGGATGGGTCTTTTTGTACTGTATGTCATGCAGTGTTACTGCTCATTTGGCTAGTATACCCTAATTTGCATCTACACTAAAAGGACTTATATCTTTGGAATGGCTGAACAGATTTGGATAAACAAAACAACAAAATGCTAACGGCGACAGCACCTATCTGAATATGTATATCGTTGAGCTTCCCACACCCATTGACAGGTTCTCTTTAAAGCCCAATGAAACTTCCATCCCCGACCACTGGTTAAGCATTGTTGCCACAGGATACGTCTTCTTCTCATCATCAAGGTCAAGCATGATCGCTCAGGTTTGTTTTAAAAAAAATGTTGCATCTTGGTAAAATACCTTTAAGCAAAGTTTGTCCCCACAGTAATTATCTGAGGATACCTTAATCCCTTGAACAATCGATGTGGGTAGACATCTATGTGTGAACGGCACCTTATCATCCACATAGTGCAAATATTGTGAATTGTCCTAAGGGAGGGCACGTCAGCATATTTAGCTGTGCAACTTTAACCTACAAGGGTGTTTATGTTGTAATGTGTTTAGACGTTTTAGCCTAAGTGGCAAATAATAAAAGTTATATATTTTAGTGAAATACATTAGTCTTTAGACCAGTCAGCCAGGCTGTGACAATACTGAAATAGTGGTTGTACTATACCCCTGTGAAGAGTATATACAGACTGTGCAGGAAACTGCAATACAAACTGTGGCGAAGGTAGCTCGGTAGAAGCAGTGGTGCGGACCCAACCAGTCAGAGATAGGGACATAAATCTATCAGCAAACAGGTTTATTTAAATAAAAAAAATATCCTTTATGTCTGGTACAAAAAAATATCAAAATAAAAAACAGCCTTAACTTCAGACAAAACAATAAAAAACAAAATCCTGCTTGTCTGAGCTCTTAACTAAACAGTAACAATAAACTAACTATATGTGTGGCTTACTACCAGGCACATAACAAAACAAATTATCACGATGCCGCGTCTCCAGATTCAGAGTATCAGGAAAGACCTAGACGCCCCCCTCTCACTCCCTGGATCTGCCCTGAAGTGCAAGCTCTTCAGCCTTTTTGGGCGGGTTATGATCCTATGACCCACACCTTGCTTGAAGCCTACTCCAGACCTGCCCTGGACCACACATAGGTCAGAAACCTGGGGCTGATATAGTGAAACTCCAGCACTTTGACCTTCTCCCAAAACCCATTCATTTGATCATCAGGGGCCCCAGGTATTATAGCAAATCCTAATTGGGCTACGCAATTGAACAAGAAACCAGGTTCTATTTTGCACTCTGCTGCCTTAGATACATTCAAACCTGCAGAGTAAGAGGGATGGAAGAGTCACCTACCTGACTTTTAGAGAAGTGAATATCGTCTCTGGATAAGGGCCCATTTACAGTGGTAGAATATCTCCCTGTAATAAGCACTGGCCAATGTTATAGCAAGTGATCAGAGGTTACTTCCATGTGCATGGATCAATCATCCTAATGACGTTCAGATCTATAATTGTCCTCATACACTGTGCATTATTATGTGTGGGCACATATCTAGTTTACAGGAGGTAAGTGATCTTCTGCCAGCAAACAATGATTTTTACGTCTGCATAAAAGATCCGATCAGAAACAAATGATCTGAGGACATATTTACATGAGGCAATGATGGGGAACCAATGTTCTTACCACCATCATCCTGTGTGAATGGGTCCTACCTATGCAGTTATTGAAGATTAGAATTTAGGTGCATCATTTAGTTGCAATGTTTTGGTTGAAGACATGAGTCAATATCATTATGAGATACCATGAAGAAATATGATTTACAAAGTCAAAGTGGTTAGAAGAACCATATATCTAAAGATATAATGGTCTTATAATTTAATGGTCAGTGATGATCTACTACATTATTCTACATCCACAATGGCACCATGAATAACAACCATAATGCTCCCATGAGTGACACAGTGCCCCATTTGAACCAGCCATAGTAATCTAACCAGTACCAGCCTCAGTTGTTCCAATTGTGCCAGTTATACCAAGTGAATACCAATGCTATGTACCAGTATATGCTCACCTGCCTTTGCTCTTCCACAAATTTGTCTTCTGGTTAGAATTTTCATGTGAATGGAAGACATCTATTGGTTATGGGGTATGGGGTTGTCCTTACTTACACCAATGTCAGTCGATAAAAGGGTCATGCTGAATTTCAATATACCTGATCCTTTTATTGTCATAGGAGATGAGCTGGCAGAGGCTGACTCCCCTCTCTCAATTGAGATCTAATCTGTGCATGTGAATGGGGGATTGAAAGGAGCTCGTGTAAGAGGCCACAGGAATATGGCTGACAGAAATGAGCAGTTGATGTTTTTGGATGAAGATGAAAAAGAGGTGGTAAGCAGAAGAAGACAGAGGCGTTGCTGGAGAATTTTCGGACAGCACAGAAGACACCCACTGTGCTGTTTGAGCAAAGGGGAACGCCCCCTGTGCTGTCCGAGAACTCATTTACATATGCAAGAAATAAGAAATTTCTCAGGAATGGCAGTGCGGATCAGAATAATAAAGGTAAGGAAAGAATACATTTTCTTAAGGCTATTCCGATGTGTTCTTAGCTAAAAAAAAGGGATTCTAATGATAGAAACCCTTTAAGAAGCCTCTAGAAGGATCTACAGAAATGATACAAATAGAATGTTCAGGAGTATAAAAATACAGTAACATTATATTCATTAGACTACAATTAATAAAAACAAAATCAAAATTCCCAAGTAAAGAATCGCCTTATGCTAGAGTTCATCTTCAGCAATTTCCACGCGTATATCCTTCATCATTACATAGACCGCGCCAATACAGATTCTTAATTACAAATCTTAATCCCCGAGGCGTTAACAACCAGGGCTTAAATTATTTTCGTTTATGGTCTGTAAAGTAAGAGTAAAATAGAAATGATGGCAAACAAACAAACATTACACCATATCCCTTTTCACCCCAGCTCTACTTAAAGGAGCTGAACATATGGTTGCCGTTACACCCCGCTGTCATTTCTTAATAAAAAGTGTGTTGTAGAATAAGCTTTCAATGTGTGACATAACAACGTGCTCTTAAAAATAGTGAAAACTTTACACTCTGATTAACCGATCCGTTGGGGAAATATGTAAAACATTAAATGGTAATAAAATTAAACAGAGGGTTTGTTTTGTGGAAGCGAAAAATCCAATGGCTTCCTCTTCCCTTGATCAAAATATATTATGTGTGTATTCCCAGTTAAGGGGGAAGGGGTGGGAGATGGAGCTGTACAACCAAGATTCAACAGCTTATATTTAGGTTGTTTTTTTCTACATAAGTAATATGGTAGATGTGTATCAATGTCATTTTACTAAGTAACGTTTGGAATTTTTGTTTTTGAAATCTGTTTTTTGCCAACATAGGGTTAATTTTTGAATTGACTTCTATGTAAAATTAGTTTTAGGAATGTGAACAAAATGTTGAAAGGGGGGTATTTGGGTTATATGTAAAATCAAGTGGTAACTTCAAATTATCTTTAGCTCAGGGGTGAAAGGGGACTGATACATAGTAGACCCAATGTTCCACCTAACCAATTTGATAAATTGTCCAGAGAAAATAAAGTTATCTACCCAGAGCTACATATTTATCCATCCATTCCTTAGGCCTGGTTCACATCTGCATCGGTTATCCATTCGGGGAGTCCGCATGGGGACCCCCCAAACGGACTACCGAACGCATTGATAAGCAGTGAGCAGTGAATTTATATGGACCCCATAGACTATAATGGGGTCTGTGTGCTTTCCACGCGGAGTCCGCATGAGTCATGTGGACAGGAAAGTAGATCATGAAGTACTTTTCTGTCCATGTGTACCGTGCGGACATCGTGCGGAAAGCACACGGACCCCATTATATTCTATGGCATCCGTGTGCTTTCATAAGCTCACCTATTACCGATGTGACGGTAGTCCGTTCAGGGGGTCCCCATGCAGACTCCCCGAATGGATTACCGAACACAGATGTGAACCAGGCCTTAGCTCAAATTTACATAGGGACCCCATTTTTTTTTATAAAACAAATTCAATAGAATTTTATGACCTGCTAGCAGGACCATTATCAGGCTGCAATTCACAACACAGCCACTGGGTGGCTGCATATGTATACATATAGCATAGATATCTCTTGACAGAGTATCACAAAATCATGCTTTTTTATGCTGGTCATCTTGCTTCACATATCTTTGATATGTTGACCTTAGCAAAAAGGGAAAAGGGTCTATCTATCTATCTATCTATCTATCTATCTATCTATCTATCTATCTCCTATCTATCTATCTATCTATCTATCTATCTATCTCCTATCTATCTATCTATCTATCTATCTATCTATCTATCTATCTATCTATCTATCTATCTATCTATCCATACATCCATGTATCTATTATTATTCACATTCTAAAGCTAAAATGAATGATTATTTATAGGAACAGTGTTTATATTCCGTATACAGTCACACATGAAAGGTAATAATTACTATAAAATATTTCAGGCCTCTCCGAGCAACTATCATCTATTGTTCACCAGGGATCCCAAACTTGCATGCATCTACATATATTTGAAAAGTAAGTCTTCCATTAAAAAATCTAACTTTATTAACTCTTGCAGAGGAGGCAAGGATATTGACAGTCATGCAAACATATATGCAAATGAGCTTGGATTGCTCATTTGCATATTAATTGGAGTCATAATTTAAACCAGGAATGGTAATTTCTATGTAAATGGACACTTAGACTCTCATTATATAGTCAGATGGGACTTCCTATGCTCTGCTAGGGTGCATTAGGTTCTCATAGGAAATATATCCAAATATGTATCATTTGATAAGGGGGCCCGGGGTCTCCTACCTCTCCCTTGGTGCCATATTTCATGCCTAAGGAATGTTAAAGTTATTTATCATTAAATAAAGTCTTAACCAGTTATCATTTATACCTGTGAATCGAGCACATTAGAGCGGTATATGAAACGCGTTGTGATATTTACAATATTTATATATTGAGATTAAAATGATGACATAAAAGGCAATTACCAGGCAGTGGATAAGGGGAATATAAAGGGAATTATTCTCAGCATTGAGTTCCCTATCGCTATAAGGTCACACAGCACTCTGCAATCCTTGGGCACAGATACTCATAGGCAGTGCCTACACTTTTATGTCTGCCTTTGCTCTGTAGGTGGAGCTACAGAGTTCAGTACATGTGGGGTGTATACAAGGACAACTCCATAGATAGCAGAAAATAACTATGAGCGCCAGTTATACAAATATAGAATGGAACTCCACACAATATTTTCTGGGCCATTTTCATATTTCGGGTTCATTATAAGGGGATATGACATTAGAAGTCTGACCCCAATAAAAAAAAAAATAGATATTCACCTTCCCTCCTCTGTCCTGAGTGTCCTGTTTTCTTTCCCGGCATCCAGTCTTCACCGGTGGACCAGTGGGGTGCTCCAACGTTGATGATGCTACAATCCAGCATCATTACTTTGGTACACCACATATGACCCAATTTTCTCCTAACCTCTCCTGGGCTTCCACTTATTATACTCTGGGGGGATATTATAATATCACTTCCAGTTCAGTTTGAACAATCAGAAACTTGAGTCAAAGTCAAGTAAGCAGGCTGGTTTCAGAATTTCAAAACGAAGATTCGCCAATATCTGGTGCGTAATGTAATGTCTGCCTTTTGGTCACCACTGAATCATGCTTCTGGTCAGCATTGAGACATTTGGGAATCTATTCGGGGGAGAGCTTTCTCGGACCTACATCTTTGGCCTACTTGTTCTTAGGACATTGTGCCCAAACTGCAACCCAAAACCTAATAGTTTATCACAAAGTGCCAACACTGCAATTTAACCTTAATAATACGTGGATCCACAATTGCAGACAATTACAGACCTGCAAAATACGGTCATGTGAATGGGGCTTTATAGAGCTTTCTGCTCTTCTGTAACCCCCACACAGTCCAATCTGCTTCATAGTGACCCCCACAGAGTACAATCAGCTGCACAGTGACCCCCACACAGTACAATCTGCTCCACAGTGACCCCCCACACAGTATTATCTGCTGCACAGTGGTCCACACACAGTACAATTTGCTTCACGGTTTCCCACACACAGTATAATCTGTTCCACAGATGGGTGCCCACAGACAGGGCTCTGAGTGCCACCTCTGGCACCCGTGCCATAAGTTCGCCATCACAGGTGTAGGGTCATGAAATAAATGGCATATACGTCTTCTAGAAATGCCACTCAAGTTGGTCTTTCTGGTCGATCTTCATCTTCAGTGCTTGAATCTCCTGTTCTAAACTTTTGCACAGTACCGTACAATTAACTATATGAGAAATCAACTCTTTCTCTTGCATTCATTTTTTTTCCTCTAAGTAATTCCAGTCTTGGTTCTGTAGTGAGAAAAAGTAACTTTTTGTTTTCTTAAAATATAATTACTCGTGGAGCTTTGAGACCACCTGAAACAAAACGCAGAGCCCCATAAATTATTTAAGTGCATCTACACACCCTACAGAAACAGACAGGCAAGTCATTGGCACTTAGATTGGAATACATGTTGTCAAACAGAAGTGTCCTAAGGCGCGAACATTTCCCATTGTCTGCACATGAACAGCGAAGGAGAGGCGCTTTGTCTTCTCTCCGTATCGCTATTTTTCATTTTCACTGGATACATACAGAGAATGAATGGGAATAAAGTAATTCTTAGTTCTTTGGTGGACTTGTAGTGTTTAAGGGTCCCAGTGAATGAAAATTTTTTGACTTTCCAATCTTGTAAAAACAAATATAGTCATATTTACTTTTACGAAAAAAGATGTATGACAGCCATAATGGCCAACATTCTGGATTTCACAGAGATTGTTACCTGCAGAAACCTGTGGACCTCGCAGACTATAATGGAGTCCGCCAGGTTTCCGCCTGGTTTCCACCCGAGAAGGGTGAAAAGCATTTTCATGCTAAGGCCCCCATGGGCCGCAAACACCGCAGGAAAAATCACTGTGACACATGCTCACTTTGCAGAAAAATGGCCGATTTCCAAAATCGTCGCAGTTTTGAAAATTTCAGCATGTCAATTATATGTATGGATTTGCCGGCGGCTTTCTGGTAGATAAAATTGTAACAGAAAGTCCACGGAGGAAAACTCTGTGAACTTTCTGTTCAAAGCGCTGCAGGAATAACCGCAATGTATTCACGCCGCAGTTGTTCCCACAGCGCTTTAGCGCGGCATTTCCAGCCCATGTGGCCTTAGCCTTAAATGGGTTTGGGGATGGAATTCAAGTGCTGGTGTGCACCCAGTATGAATGAAAACACCCAGCACCCCCACCGACCAGCTGCCACGGCCACCAAATGTGAACAGTGTATAAAGCTGTAAGCAGACAGATCCATATACGTTGTGTGATAGTGTGCTAATGCAGCATCTCACTTGAATGGGAGCTGAGTGGCAGTACCCACCATGACCACTATTCAGGGTATGGAGCTGTCCGTATACTGTATAGATCTGGAGACAGTTGATCACTGTGGGTGCCCGTTGACCCAATGATCTGATATTAAATGTATAGGCCGTTATATATAGTACTGGACAACTTCTTCACCTTTATGAGTATACTGAATTATGTATCTTGCACTGTGTGGAATTGAGTGCACTCTTACAACCATTCAGTTAGGTAGCATTTGAGACAGCCAGACTGTTGCTGTGACCCTATAATGTAATATATCTCCTTTATTAGATAACATAATAGTATTTAGTGTAAAGATGACACTTTGCATTACACAAATCACTGTAGCAATTGCTGCACAAACCATACCTTTAGATGTCTCTTCTGAAGCCTTAAGGGGTATTCCAGTCCCAACAAGCTACTCAATACCCAGAGGACAGGGGGTACCTTGTAAACCAGTGTGTGTGTGTGTGTGTGTGTGGGGGGGGGGTGACTGCTGAGATCCTCATCGATTACAAGATCTGGGGTGTTTTACACCTAAGATGGAGTAGCTGGTTAGAAATGCGTAGTAATGTCTATTCATTTCGATGGGAGTTCTGCACTTGTCTATCCCTGGTGGCTGAATACAGAGGCTGCAAATATTTCTGACCTGCTCTTTCATTCAAACTGGGGTGCGCACATAATCGGGACACATATATCATAATAGGGACATACTTTAATATGTTTATGGTGAAAAACCTATAATTATATAATTCAGCCAGGTGAAAAATTGGAAAATCAGTCTTTAAATTGACTTTTCAACAATATTTCCCACCTTAAGAAGTAGCTGCGTGTGCTTGGAATCGCGATCACTCAGTGTCTTTAGGTTGGCTCTCTCCATATTCATAATTTGATCTGATGCACATCAGGACCCAACCCCAGATCAAGCCTGTGCATTAAGATAAAATCCATCAATAAAGATTATTACTCCACAAGACGCGTTTCTGCCCACTTTCATCTTTTGCAATAAAGCACCAATAGATTTGTAGCAATTCATATCAACTGAGAAAAACTCTTATAATATGACAAATATAATATATTTTATTTTATAGCCGGGGCTATAGTTTTATGAGCCATAAAAGACCATATGTCTCTTGTCACATTTCATAGTCTTATTCTTTACTTCGAAAAGGCATCAAGCCAAAACTATGAGCCTGTGTAGGCTCGACTCTAAATAACTATAAATTGATTGTTTCTTTTATGTAGATTAGAATCGTAGCTAGAGGTAAAAAGGTTAGCAAAGTTCCAACTCTGTAAAAATATGATTCGGTAGAATGGAAATTGCGCTGCCAGTAGAGTCACATAGGGTCTGCATAATATTGTAGAGACGTAAGGTCATGACAGTGTTAATTTAATTAAAATTCACTCCACTTTCACTAGTAGGTTAGCTGTTACTATGGAATGTATTTATAGTCTTATATTGAATGCTTCGTATGTCGAGACTTCTTAGGAGACCGGAATGTATATCAAATAGTTACAAACTTTCATTTTTAAGCTGATACCCGAACATTTCTATAGATTGTAATTATATTTAGTAGTTTAGCCCAGATTGTCTGATAGTTTAAAGGGTTTTTCTATGGACAAAAAGTTTGGTTATTATAAAAATATAACTTAACAAAAATTACAGATATGGTTTTGTAATAAAAGTGTCACCATTGTCATGACTTCAGTGCCTGTCCCCAGCCCTGGGAGCGTCATGTCTGCATTACACCACAGGCAGAACTTCCTCTGTCTTTCAGGGAGGTGATTGAAGGGGGTGGTTATTTGGGACATCTCACCTGGGTGATAGGGGGCACTGAGGGGAATTGAGGGCTATATCAGGACTAAATCATCAGAGATACACCAGATTTTTTTCACTGTTTGTCACTGTATGCCACTTAGATTTTGGGACCCTTCCGAGGTCTAGGGAGAGGAGTTGTGTGGAAGTTATGTCCTGTCCTCCCCTGCTTCCTGGCTCACCTCTGCTTCTGTGGAGGTGGGTACACCTTGTAGGCTCCGGGCAGTACCCTGGAGTGAGATCATATGGGACCAGGAGCAAGTTGAGCCTCCCTTGCTTTGCTGTGGGGAGACCATTGTCCTTGATCTTCTGACTCGGGAAGGTTGGAGAGGGTTTGCGAAAAAACGCATCCTTGTGTACTTTTTTTTAGTGTGGCATGTCCCCCTATTTTGTCACATGGATGATAGAAAACATGTTCTCGGTTTTATAAAAAAAAAAAATCACAGATACATCAATTTTATAATCCAGTATAAATATGTCTGCTTGTCTAAATTTACTAACCATTAGTAAATCAGGGCCTATTTTTACATCTGATGCTGGGTTTACCCCCAAATGAGAGGTGGACCGCTAAAGAAGGGCTTACACAGGGAGTCCAATGGGACTATCCGGGGTCTATTGATCGTCCGTAGTTATGAAACTCCACACAGGACTTTTTTATTCACCGATTTTCAGCGGTCTCTGCGACAGAGTCCCCAATGAAAACTTTGACACAGCTATGAACCCAATCTTGTCTCCCTATGAGTGTCTTCTTCGCATTCTCATGGAACTACAGTGTCTAATTAACATATGAATACATAGAAATATACATGAATACACACTGTCCCCAAGGGCAATCTATATCTACAAAACTACTGTACCTATAAGTAAATCTGGACATGATCTAGCCCTTGTATTCTTCAAGAAGCTAGTGTGCAGAATTTGACTGGGACACTATGAAGTACTAAGTGCCTATAGACATTGCCTCTACCATGAGATATTATTTATTATGATTACTATAAATTTATAATGTAGATCAAACATGTATGGTTAATGTATATTACATTACACAGATTTAGAGAACATTTACATCCTAGAATATACTCTAGGAGACAGAATTGTGAATACAGCTCTGGGCTACGGTACAAGTTATAATAGAAATAATGCAAGATAAGTAATGCAATGGAGTTGTTTAGCTACTTACAAATTACATTTGTTATACATGATAAAGAAAATTTGGGGGGAATTTCATCAGAATTGTCAAAAAAAAAACACTGTTGGGTATCTGAGCGGTTGCAATTGTGTAAGGCAAAAACACTGTCATGGTGTGCCGTGATAAACATAATGGGGCACATGTCAAGAGCTCTGTTAATAGACGCAGATAATCTTAATTTATGTAAATTGGCAAATTGGTAAATATGTAAATTGTCTCTGTATTATAAATTAGGTAGTGGTATAAGTTTCAGCTTTTTGAGCTTTTGTATTTGTATATTTTTACTGTATGTCTCTGTTTTATAGAAGCCTCAGATATAAATTTCAATCTATTTTTGCTAAAATTCTCAAAAAAAGAAAAAAATATTTTTTAAGTAATAAATGAGTATTCTTTTGATAAACATTCAGGGCATATGCTTTGGAGTGTCTAACAGGAATTTCAACCTATTTAGAGAGGGGAGATTTTAGAGAAATGGCTTTACTGTTTACTTGGCTATTTCAGTATCTTTCATAGCCCTCAATAGAGAGGGCTCTATACATTAGTACATCTATACACTAATACAGTAGGAACTGTAGCGGCCATGAATCGACAAGCAGAGTTCACAGAACCCCCATTCACCTATAGTGCGAGATCTGAACCTATAAGATATTTTGGCTTATCCTGTGTATGGGAATACCCATTTAAAAAGAGTGTCACCAGAACTAGAGATGAGCGAACAGTAAAATGTTCGAGGTTCGATATTCGTTTCGAGTAGCCCCTCAATATTCGACTACTCGAATCGAATATCGAACCCTATTATAGTCTATGGGGGGAAAATGCTCGTTTCAGGGGTAGGCAACGTTCGATCAAATTATACTTACCAAGTCCACGAGTGAGGGTCAGACTGGATCCTCCGAGAAGTCTTCTATGTGCAGCGTCCTCGCGGCGTCTTCCGGCTCTGAATTCACTCTGCCAGGCATCGGGCCTGGGCAGAGCCAACTGCGCATGCCCGCACTACAAGTGGACATGCGCAGTCGTCTCTGCCCAGGCCCGATGCCTGGCAGAGTGAATTCAGAGCCGGAAGACGCCGCAGGGAAGCTGCACGGAGAAGACTTCTAAAGGTAGGAGAAGAACCAGCATTGATTGGCCGACTGTATAGCAATCAGCCAATCAATGCTGGTTCTGCATCGAACTTTTCCATTCGAATAGCGAGTGGTACTCGATCGAGTACAAGTATTTCGAATACAGTAGTATTCGATCCAATACCTACTCGATTGAGTACTACTCGTTCATCTCTAACCAGAACCCAAGATCTCAATCCAACGCCAAAGATAGAAGCAGTCACCTGAATTAAACTTGGCTTTCCCCTTTTGAATCGGTGTGAATTTTTCATCAGTATGCGACTACTGAACGCATTGGCAAGCACTGTGCAGTGAAAGCACACGGATCCCCATAGACTATAATGGGGTCCGTGTGTTTGTCGCAAGATCTCCGCAGGGAACATGCGGACAAGAAGGTACTTCACAATCTACTTTTCTGTCCGTGTAACTCATGCTGAGATCTGGTGGCAAGCACACGGATCCCATTATAGTCTATGGGGGTCCATGTACTTTCACTGCACACCGCTTGCAATTGCACTTGGTAGTCCCCATGTGGACTCGCCAAACGGATTACCAAACGCAGATATGAACCAAGGGTAAGCCATTATGACAATTTTCCATGAATATTATTAAAATGGCTGGGATCAGATGAAAGCCTTCAGTGACAAGCGGTGTGTTGTAATACATTACACCGCTACCCCCAGGTATTTATCTGCTCTTGAGCTATGGAATCTTAAGGTCTCAGTAGTGTCAGCTCTTAATATCTATGGTAGTAACCTTCATTTGCTCCATTGTCCTAGAAATATGAAAAAACGTAAATATTTTTGCCCTTTTTTTTTGCATATGTAAATGACTTGCGAATATGAAGTGACCTTGCATGTAGCGGGGGCGATCAAATCGAAGTGTGTACTGACAACAAAGCAGTGGTTAATGGGCATGCCTTTGTGGTTAACCATTGTATACAGTAGTTTATTGCTCGCTGTCAGTAACACGGTGATACAATCCTTCAGTTCGGCTTTTGTACAAATCTTATCAGTTCACCCAATGGAATCATTAATTGAAGCGGTGTGTAGAGTACATTGTGAGATTGTCCCTCCTTAATCAATACTTATTTATTTCCCACGCCGGATTTTACGGACACACCGAGCGGTTTTATTATCAAACTATCTGTGTCAAATAAAGTTCACGAATTAAAAAAAGAAGGCGCCTTAAATGGGATTTTTTTGTTTTGATTTAATTGCGGCGAGGTATCTTCGCATCTTAGCCGGTGTTATACAGCAGGAGCGTCGTGTAGTTATCTAAGGATAATAATCAGACTTACATTATTGACCCCTTATAATACGCTACTGTTACTGTCTGCAAAATTGGTTCCTTGGGGCCTAAAATATATACAGTGATGTTATGGGTTCCTATCGTAAATTGCAACACAGTAAAGTAGCGAGTCTGAAATACGGTTTCTGCTACTTTGATCAATACTTAATTCTAAAGAGGGAAGAAATATCTGTTGCCATAGGAACATTGATGTCACCGAGGTTGAACAGTGGCTGATCCTACAAATCATTCCTTCTGAGCTCTCGTAATTGACTCTACGTAGTCCTCACTGTCATTCAACTCTATTTAAATTGCATCCGAATAACAGAAGGGTTATTCTTCAAGCAAAATCCGAATATTCCTGTTCGCCTCCCGAGAAGAAAAGAAAACAAGGCGCGGGATGCAAAAAAAAAAACAAGGGAGAGATCTTTTTGTAAACGTATTATGCAAATGAGATCAAGTCGTATGATGAATTATTAAAGTTTATTTATAGCGAGAGTTTTAATTAGAGCCAGGCATCTCATCCTAGTCTTAATGGGCAGCGATTAACTCTTTCCTTCATTTTTCCGAAGGTTATCCTTCCGTTTGCGACAAGTACGTACGTCGTCGGGAATGTTGCAGAGCTATAAAGTGTGATGCAGTAAATAACAATTCCAGGAAAAATATAAATACTAGATGTAATGATTTTACCAGTCATCTACTGCAAAATGTCCATCAATCTGGTGGAGTTGAAGGATAGACTGGCGGCTTGATTTAGACGTAATAAAATATATTTACAGCCGGACAATAAACATGACTTGTTCTCTCCATCATTTCTTTTTGAAGTGAACATGATGTTCTGGTTCAGATGACCAGTTAATCTGTTTACTGCAAGATGAGGAGAGGTCTACATGTGCATGGTACTTGAGATGACCTGGAAGATAGGACGAGATTGTAACGGATAGCTACATATGTTTTTAGGTCCTTGTTTCTGGATTTGAAAGCTATATTGGAGTATTTCCCCAAAAATCTAAATTTCTCCTAAAGCCATAAGCTACTGATCTGTCAAGTTAAAACTACTTTAGCCAAAATTCCCCTTGGGTTGCCCTCTATTTTTCTAGGTAAGTGGCCTGTCAGAATTCTCAATCTGACTGCTTCACTTTGAGACCCCTTGTTGCAGAAACGCAGCTTTTTTTTGTTGCAGATTTTGTTGAGGTTTTTGAGCCAAAGACAAGAAGGGCTACCTTCTGCTCAATCCACTCCTGGCTTTGGCTCAAAAACTGCAACAAAAAAGAAGCTGCAATTCTGCAATGTGGTGCCTATGGCTCAGTTCGTGTCTGCGTTCGGGGATTCCGTTCCCCTGGCTGCACTGCAAACAACACTTTTCTCTCCGCATTTTTCGCATGGAAACTGAGCGGAAACCACACGGACCCTATTACAGTCTATGGGGTCCACGGGTTTCCTAAGGTAACCTCTTTTTTATGCGGATCAGGATTCTGTTCTGGGGGTCCCCAAATAGACCCCTGGAACAGAAGCCCAAATGTAGATGTGAACCTAGTCTTAGCCTTAAGGTTGCAGAATCAACTTGGGAAGCTTCTACTTCCTTGGGTTGATTCAGTTTGCAGCTGAGGAGGTCCTATATAGTTTGTAAGGCTGAATATAATATAATGCATTTGGCTACCATTACTGTACAACTTAGCCGAAGAGGACAACTCCAAGTGGTGGTCTTTAGCCCATTCTATTAATGTAACATTCTTATAAAGCTCCTCTAAACAGGTAACTTGCTTTTGACCTCAAGATCTTCTATATACTTAAAGACAAGTCCAAACTATAAGCCTAAAGTGAAGCTTTTATGCTGTCATGCCAATTTTCAGGAACCAGGGTTCATAGAAACAATTATTTGTCAGCTCATTGTATCTTATATGCAGTAAAAAAAGATGCTAAGTTTTCGGCAGCAGCACATCACTGTGTGAATGCGGATAAACTGTAAATAATGAAGCTAAATGGAGGATGAACGATCATTGTTCTCCCACAGGATGGTTCATCACTACTGTATATCCCAGTCTACCCATAATGTACTATATAGACTCGTGATGGATAAAGATCAGTCCCAAATAAGAAACTTTGCAGTGTAATTCCCATTGCTTTGATACATTTCCCTTAAAGTGTCACTGTACCTCAAGCTTCTATTAAATCAACTGTAAAACCAACAGAAAATGCCGAGTTGGCAAAGTAATTCTCAATGAACTTACTTCGTATCATGCAGTGCATTAACTTGCAAACCATGACAAAAATCACTTTGTGGGCACATATTAAGCACTTGCGTTGCTGGCAGTGTGCCCATTATAGTGCTGATCACAGAGACACTTAAGAAAAGAAGGTGACAACGTCTGTTGGCATATTTATTAAGATATAAGAAGTCCTTGTCTTAGTGCATCATATCCACAAGACATTACATTAACACTGATAGCAAATTTTTACACTCCCAAAAACAGATTATTCTATTTATTTTGTGTCTTTTTGCATGCATCAAATGTTTTTGGATATTAGATTTTTTTTATAAGTCACCATGACATATATTTTGTGTGGAATTAGAGATGAGCGAACACTGTTCGGATCAGCCGATCCGAACAGCACGCTCCCATAGAATTGGAAGCTTCCATTCATTTCTATGGGAGCGTGCTGTGAGCGTGCTGTTCCGAACAGTGTTCGCTCATCTCTAGAATTAGTATATCAGGCATTTGAGAGGACATTTGCATTCTTATAATAAGTCACTCCACTAATCCTGGTGCAGTTGGAATTTTCTCTCTATCTCCCACCATTCCTGAGCAGTTAGTTTTGGTGCCTGATATACTCTCTATTGTCAGGAGTAAGGTAGGAGCAGACAAGCGGGTGAGATTATGGTCTCTGGTACTCCACAGTGGACAGTGTCTGAGAATTCAGAATAACACCCCCGGTGTATGCTCTGGTCCAATACCACCCACCTGACAGTAATTATACTAATTAGCATATCAGGCACCAAAACTAACTGCACTGATTGTTCAGGAATAGTGGGGAGATAGAGGGATCATTCCAGCTGCACCTATTAAAAGATGGAAGGAACTTTAGGAGATGATGAGGCCTCTTATTACAATAATGTTTAGATGGCCATTCCTAGAAGTGGTTACTTGGAAAGAGTTTCATGGATTTGCTTCATTTAAATGCAAAATAGTTAGGTTTATAGGTTTATATTCAGATTTTTTTTTCTTCTTCAACTTTAGTTTATTTTTATCTATTTTTTTATACTGTAATTTTTTCATTGGATACCAAACCAGCCAAAGTGCATTTTAAGTAATATCATGCTGAGCTCCATAACAGTCAAGTAGGTGCACCATTTCCTTGAAAAAGCTAAAGCTAAATATGCAAATGCTTAAATGCAATGGGGGCATATCTGATCCTCCAAGGTGTTCTGGCATGTCCCATTGCACTTGAGCCTTATTTGCATATTTATAAAAATGTCTTTTTTTAAAAAAAAATGACTCTACAGTCAGAGGACTATACTGCTAATTGACTTAGGAATTTCACACACCATGGCACCGGAGCATCTTGTAAGTGCATATAGGTACGTAACATAGTCTGCTATATATAGAAGACATAGAACATTCCTGCTACAATGGCCAACACCTTTAAAGTCTAACTCCACTGAAGACACTGGGGCTAACAAATGTAATGATTTGATTTGTGCAATACCTAGAAAAAAACCAACTGGAATCCACAGATTCACCTATAGTAAGTTGGAACCTTCTTGCCCACAACCTTAGTTAAGATTGAGGTACTCTCCTGTCTTCAGGACTGGGGCACCATTGGCTGACCAGGGGATTGATTTTGTGGATGACAGCTAATGTAGGTGAAAGTATAAAAAAGGAAAGGGAATAATGCAAAGTACAGATCCTGTGGGCAATCGAACTAACAAAAGAGGATAGAATAGTCAGGCAATCCTTAAGTAGTCAACAGATGTAACACAGAGTCAGATGTGGTGCCATGGGTAAGATTAGGGGCCTCGGTTTATATTCGGGTCGGCTTATACTCGACTATGTACGGTAGTTTATTTTTGCCTATTTATAAAATTAAGCCAAAGAACAAAAATGAACGATAAATCTAAATCCCATCAATATTTGGTGTGACCTGCTCCCTTTGAAGGAGAAGTCCTAGAAATGATCATATGACCCCCACAATGCCCTGATCTCAACATCATCCAGTCTGTCTGGTATTACATGAAGACACAGAAGGATTGGAGCAAGCCTAAATACACAGAAGATATGTGCTTAGTTCTTCCAGATGGTGGACCAACTTCCTTGCTGAGTTCCTTCAAGAACTGTCTGTAAGTGTATCGAGAAGAATTGGTGGAGGACAAAGGGCAAAAGTCATTTAGATTTCTCTTTTTTGCATTCACTTAATTTTATTAATTGACAAACGTAAACTATTAACCCTTCTATTTTTGAAAGCACTCTGACTGCATTTTTTTTCCATACCTGGCTTAAACGTTTTGCATGTTACAGTCCAGTTGAGTATATGGAACAATGGGAAGTTCGAATAGTAGACAGGCAAGCCATTGTTTGGTACAGGAGTTGCAGTACAGGGGAGTCAAATTCATATACTGGAACAAATAAGGCAAACTAGGGGATAACCTTAATATGTGACACCAAGGGCACCCTATTGCCATTACAATTGTGGCATTTTACTCTATGATTGACTATGGCCATGTGCTACCAGTTTCCATTCTCACCGTCTACAAGAAACATTGTGATGGCAGCTGGCAGAGATAGACAACACTCTTGCAGGACAGGGTCAGTCCATGAAGGTCCAATGTATAATGAAAGGTCTTTAAAGGGTTTGACCGGAGGCTGTTTCTTTTTTTTTTTTTTTTTAATCAAAGGCCTCACACAGTGCCAACGTAAACACCCAGTGCACAAAAAAAGTGGGAGTGCCACTAAAAAAAAACGTGCCCAGGATGCTAGCCAAGGGGGTTCCCGACTTTACCCTTCCCCACAAGGCCCAAAAGGCGCCAAGCGGAGTCGAGTACCAACGGGCTAACTGCCGAAGCAGAAAGCCCTCAAACATCCTTTTCCCCTTGGGCTGCCACCACCTAGGGTACTAGGGATTGACCTTCGTCCAGTTTCTCCTTGGGCTGCTACCACCTAGGATACTCCTGGACTCAGACCAACTATCAGTGTCCGCCCCAGTCGACCCAGGGCGGATCACCGACGAGACAGGAGGGAAGCCCATTACAGACTTCACCTCCCAAACGACCGTCGGGGGCGTCCCAAAAGGGTACAGCATCCTCGACCGGAGGCTGTTTCTTGTACTCATTTGTGACACTAGCTTTTATATAGAGCAGAGCTTTATAAAGCATACAAATTAACCTGATATCAGTGTGATATGTGTAGATACTAAACACAGTCCCAATGTACACAGCTGATATTACCCTTCTGCTACAATGTACTGTAGCTTATAAAATACAGACTAATGTGAACCCACTCATTTATGGAAATAAATATCATATTTAACAGTCCCTATTGCATTAGAAACATTTAACTCACAAATCACTTGTCGACATCTTGCAATTCATTCCGCACTGTGTATTTATTCTTCCTTATTAGCTCCTGAAATGTACATTTTGATGAAGGAAGTAAATCTGATTTCTACAAGCTTATTATTTATCCGACTTAATTTGAAGTTTAAGTAAAGCTTTTAATTTTCCTCAGAAGAAATGCTGAGCTCATAGTGATAGAGTTTGGATTTTATCTCCAAAGCAATGCATAATTGCCTGTGGTTAGATCGTGCCTTAGGATTAGTAGTCAGCATGGAGACCATTGGCCATTTGTCCCCCAGGCAGATCAGGCGCTGGAATTCCTTTGAAAGTCCTCCATACTCTTGTAGCATTTTCTTGCAGGTTGATTATTTACTATTTTTTGTTAGTTATTACTAAACTATTTCCCTTATCATATTTAGTTCAGATCTTTCCACATTATAGGTTATCATCTATCTAAAACTCATTAGGTCATGTGATGTTGATACATTTGCGGAGTATTGGAACAATAGACTTCAGTTGAGTTCCTCTAGAACTGGTTCAGCCAGTTGATCAGGTGCCCAAATACATCTAACAAACCATTCCCAGGGCCAATTTATTTATTTTTTTAAGTCATTTATGTAACATACCTTAAATGTCGCCAGTGACACCTTCTAAGGTACAAATAAGAGTCTCTTCAGACCCCAGACTATAATAAGTGGAGGCCCAGGGGAGGTGTTGAAACGTAACCGTTATACTCAACATCCCTCAGCTCTCCTGAGAACTTCCTCAAGGTCTTCTTCTGGACTTCTCATGTGTACTGGGTGACCTCTCTTGCCATGTACCAGGGTGCCCGATGAGGTGCCCAGGAAAGCTGAAGGATTATGAGTTTAACTGTTTATTTCCATGCCTCCTCTGGGCCAACACTTATTATATTCTGGAATCTGAAGAAATCTGAAAATTTTTTGGTATGTTTTAGCTTCTGATAAGGGCACAAGATGCATAGAGCTGATGTAATATTTTTGCACATAGGCCTTTTCTGTGTATACTAACCTGCAAATGGACAGGTAAAGACCAGCAGAATGTAAAGAATCATCAAGTAATAACTTCTCCTTACTAATAACATACAGTACATGAGACTATTCATTGACCCAGATCTTCAAGGACCAAATAATGACAATGTGAATGTAATATCTGTTAACCATGTCCGTGGCTTACGTCATGTAATGGACACTGCTACAATTTGGTCATGTGTATGGAAATAGACTATGGCAACTTCAATGTTTCTGCAATGAGATTACAGAGACTTTATGAGTGATACCTATATGGACAATGATCAGATTAAGGCAGTCATAGGGGCAGTACCATAACTCTAATAGTTTGGCTTGCAAAATTTTGAAGAAGTAGTTGCCACAGCAGTGGAGCTCCATTACCCATAGAAACACTTGGATGCAAATAGATCTCTAGGTCTTAAAGGGGAATTCTGATCAAAATGATCTGTCATTGACATTGGTGATGGACATGAAGTCTAACCATCATCTAGACCAACTGCAGTCCTTCTAAACCATGGCTATAAAACTACTGTAGGTATCTACTGCAGAGTTGTGTTCAGTATTTATCTCAACCTATATTGCATACCATAACTGTTGTTGGCTTAGGCCGGGTTCACATCTGCGCCCCGGCCCCCTTATGCAGGTTTCCGTTTCCTGCCCGAAACTCCGAAACTGGACAGGAGACAGAAGCCTGCAGGCAGTTTTCAAACCCATTCATTTGCATGAGTTTGAAAGGTGTCCGGCCGTGAGCGTTTAGTGAAGGACTTTGCAGGACTTTGTTGAGCACTTTGCAGGACCGGTTGAGCACAAAACGCTCACGGGCGCTCACAGCCGGTCTGTCAGGTTTCTGTCTTCTGAAGACGGAAACCTGACAGACAGAGATCAGGCGCAGATGTGAACGAGCCCTTACTTGTAGTGAAATAACAAAATCCCCAAATGAATAGCATTTTTTGCAAATGGACTGGTTAAAAATTTTTTTAATATTGTATAAAAGTGATTATCATAAAGTAGATGTTATGAAATTCAACAAAGGCAAAAATTTCTTTCATTGCCAATTTGCATTGCGTATTGCATCTGCATTTCCCATTTACTTCTATTTGCAAAAATGGCAAATAAATTTTTAAAAGATTCTAAAAATTTAGCTTTTTTTTTATAATGAAAAAGAAAAGCAAAAAATCTATGTGTAAAGTAAGCCTAAGAACATTTCAGTCATCACATTACCTAATATTATAATCACTCTATGGTACAAAATGAAATGGCTATTAAAAGAGGCCACGATATTCATGTAGAACTTGGGTTAATGTGCAGGCTATGCACTGCAGGATTGTCGCCGCCGCCACCGCCGTTAACGATCTCTCAATCTATTAAACAAACATTTGTTTAAATTCATCTTTATTTCGCTCAAGTACATAATAGTAAATAATCTCACTGTTTTCCTGGGCATATCTTTCAGAAAGTTTATTAAGGGTATATGTCACTTGCGTTCAAGATGGATGTCTCTGAATTGCACCATTGTTTCTAATTAGCAGCGTTTTTTAATTAACAAAGCTACATGCAAATTACATGAACACACTTTACTGCATTGTAATTTCACAGGCTGTGCTCATGAATATGGTAATTTGTTTGAGTTTACGCCCTCTCAAATTGCCTTTTTGAAAGAAAACACTATATTTCATGGATGATCTTATTTCTCTTTATACCCTTCGCCAGCCTATTCGATTGGAAACCAACTCGGTCAAGAAAAGAAGAAATTGTCAAGGATGAGTAACAATTGGTTCATAATCCCAACACAAATTGATGATTAACAATTGGTTCATAATCCCAATAAAAAAAATTTGATGTAAAATTAAATTTGTAAATTTTCGAATTTTATTTTTGAATTTTTTTTACAATCTTGGAAATAAAAGGTTTATAGTTAGGGTGATTAAAATTCTAACGTGATTGTCCCAACACATGCAATTACCAAGGCTCCACTGTTTTTGTTAATTGTACTTGCCGGGGACGTTGGTTGGAAGCCAACGGTTTTGATGGTTAGTGAAATATAATTTTTATTCTGCTACCTGAAAAAAAAAATCATTTGCAAAATCCCCTGTGTAATTAGTAGGACTCATGATTAATTGTCCTGCAAAATTAGCTCCACTGTTGCTTTTATTTCACTGCTTCAAATATTAATTAACGTTAACTTCTTCCCTCCACTGTCGCCTCTTGAATATTCAGCGTTGTGGTGAAAAATTAGTCCGGTTTTCTCCGTGCATTAGCTTACTGGAGCTTCGATTGCGGGAATTAGTATCGTGATTTAAGAGATCACACTTGGGTCAGAAATAATTTTTATAGAAGGGCAAACAAAGTGGCAAAGCATCATGGGAAGGCGTTCATGCACAAACTACAAGCAAATTGTTTAAATAATGATTCATTCTCTCGTGCTTTTGGGTACCATTAGCAAATATGCAAACCTCGGCATGGTCGTGTGCCCAGGAAGGCTTTATTGACATGTACTTAATGTATATTACCTAATCATTAAAATGTTATGAAGAGACCAAGTGGAACCGCGGACCTCGCGAATTAAACTCTGGGACTTCAGTAACTTTTGTATGGCAATATATTTCATGGTGTTGAAAGGGAAGAGTGTTCACTTGTGCATTTGCCACAAACTTCCTTCCCTATCATTAGATTTATAGTCGAGTCCTTTCCTCATAGCCTTTGAGGCTTATAAGAGCCAAAAAAGTTTTGACAGTTTTATTTCTGAAATGTTTCGTTTTGCCAGATTTGAGGTTAGCACATCAATTTACGCTGCATATTTAAGGGCGTGTTAGTTGTAATGTATCGAAGATTTCTCATTTTAAAGCATGAATTTTATTAGTTTTGGAAAAAAGAATTGAATTTCTAACAATAATCCATATTAAAGACTATCTGGCACCAGAAAGACCCTTCAATGTCTGTAAGATGCCATCATGAACAGAAGATGGTGAGTACAAAAATTTTGGCATACTATATGCAAAAAGTTCATAGCCTATCATAATTGGCCAGAGGGATAGTTTGCTTATTATTGACCAAAATCACTATGGGAAGGCAGAGTTCTATGGAAATCAAAGTTATTCCCCGTTGGTGTATTTTCCTTAAAGGGGTCATTCTGAGTAGCATGGACAAATATTTACTCCTGATCTCTAAACCAAAGTTATTCTCCTTTAATAGATTCTCCCGCATTATGTCTAGTGCTGGACCCAGCGCCGCACCTCCCATGAGGCGACCTGAAGCGAGCGCTTCAGGCGGCACTATGCCAGGGACTCAGGGAGGGCGGCATTTTTGCTAACCTAAGCCAGTCCAGGACAAGCTGTCCTGGAGTGGCTTAGCATGGAGTGGTGGTTTGGGGAGGCCACTGGAGCAGCGCTGCTCCAACAGCCTCCCCTCACGCTCAGGCAGAGCGCAGGCAGTCTCTGGGCCTGCTCTCTGCCAGCGAACGGGGCTAAGCCCCGCCCCCTTTCGAGATGCCACACCCCCTCCGCTAAGCCCCGCCCCACTCCGCCCCCTACTCCCGGCAAGGGGGGGGGGGGGCGGCTTTCTGTACTTCGCTCGGGCGGCGAAAGGAGCAGGTTCACCCCTGGCTGGACCTGAGGGGACAAGGCATGTCACAAAGATTGTCTAAACAGAGGTAGTGTTATTTGACTCCCTGTATCATTCACCTCCTTCTCAGACCATGAATGCCATGGTTGCCATGGATAACACACCCAATCACAGACTTTAAAGATGACTCAGGGCTGGAGACATCAGCAAGGAGGCCAGAAGAAGATAGAAGGTGCCCAGGGAAGAACACTGGTCTCCGTGAGTGAGCACAGGAGATGTGAGCAAAAGTGAGTATGATTTATTACTATATTTTTTAATGTAGATTGTGAGCCCCATATAGGGTTCACAATGTACATTTTTTTTCCCTATCAGTATGTCTTTATAGAATGGGAGGAAATCCACACAAACACGGGGAGAACATACAAACTCCTTGCAGATGTTGTTCCTGGTGGGATTTGAACCCAGGACTCCAGCACTGCAAGGCTGCAGTGCCAACCACTGAGCCACCGTGTTGCCCCTGTTATTATTATTTTTTGCAATTATTCTTCCCTGGGATATGAAATGACCCCAGATTAAAATAGATCTCAAAAAACAAAAAAGATACTGAGCAACCTGTAGTGTAGCACTTTAGTAACAACAGGTAAGTATAGCAAACAAGGAGGCTCACCTTTTAAGGTTGTGGTTACACAACTTTAATAACAGCAGGGGGAAACATTTGGTAGGGGTTCCCTCTCTGTCATGACTGGAGCTGCGGGTTCCTGATACCTCACAGGTGTAGAAGAATGCAATAAGGATCAAGAACCAGAGACGGTGGAGAATCAAGTTGTATAAGAACCGCGCTCTACAGGAAAGGATGAAATCAAAGCGGTTTTATTGTATAACTCAAACACATTAAAACTCGCCTTTCATCAGGTGCAATAGTTCTTAAACCGTCTGGCAGAGAGCTTGCCAGTTTGGCGGAAGGCTATTGCACCTGATGAAGGGTGAGTTTAAATGCCCGAAACGCGTTGTGTTTGAGTTATACAATAAAACCGTTTTGATTTCATCCTTTCCTGTAGAGCGCAGTTCTTATACAACTGGATTCTCCACCGTCTCTGGTTCTTGGTTCTTATTGCACGCCAGATTATAATAGGGGCACTTACAGTTCTGACCAAAACAAAACTTGCATCTTCTATCTCTATAGGTAATGACACATCCAAAATCAGAAGACGAGTGGATATCCAGTAACAACCCAAAGGTCAGATGTCAGGAGGTAACATCAGAGCCAAAATCAGAAGATAAAGGGTTTTCCAGTCACATGGTAAAGTTCAGTGTACACAATCAGGATATGAAAGCCACACTAGGTACAAACAATTAGCAGGCACCTGGATCAGGAGGAATACGGTTTAAATAAGCCTTGTCAGCTGCTAAATGGATAATCCTAGGAGAACTTTGAACACTGCAGAAGATTCCCAGGTCAGTATGGTAACCTTAAAGCAACAGTGGGGGAAAAAAAGGAGATTCCTAACCCTGAGGCTGCCATGGACAGTTGATCAGTGCATGGTCCAGGTATTAATAATCTGATACTGATGGCCTATTCTAAGGACCCCCAGCCTATAAAACCCCTTTAAACTGTATTAAGTTATATTCGTAGTACAGGACCCTGCCTGTCTATGCCTTATAAAGACAGCTTAGTGATCTCAGCATGGGCAGCTTGTAATGTGAAATAAAAACTTTCAACCAAGTTCTCCAGCCAGGTAAAGAAGGTCACTGAGGTTCCTGTAATCATCACTTTATCATATGGGGGATTCTTCTAACAATAACCAAACGTGGACGACTCCTTAATGCAGCAGGTGAAAATGTTTTCATGCATTGTTCCCAAGTTTATCTGATTTTTATTCTGTTGCTCAGTATACTAACTACACATTGGGTTTACCATAGGCGAGGTTTACATGAACTACTATTTTGATGATGTCAGGATGTAATTCACAATATACTTGTAGATCATTTCAGTTTGAAGAGTGAGTTTAATATATGATAGCTCATAACATCTTTATTATAATGCATTTATATTGATTTAGTGTGACTATTCTCACACTCACTATTTAGTGTTCTTTATTCGCATAGAACACTTGGAAGAAAATGTAGTCTCATCAAGTAGTGTAGCTTCAGGGAAAATAAAACCTAAGCTCGTAGTGTCTGGCAATTCTATAAACTGCATTAAGGGTTGAAGCGCTTGCCTTAATGTCAATTAAGTTATTAATAAAGCCAATAATGACATTCTCGTAGGCATATTTCACATTTACTTTTCAATTCTTTACAGTGAAATCGCAGCTTAGCTGCACAGAAAATTCCGTTTGGCAATCAGCCTGTCTTATTACATGGTAATATTGTATGATATTTCACAAGTGTCGTACTTAGGAAGATTAGAGATTAATGTCTTCCAAGATTTTTCCTAATACCTGTTGCAAATCACTTTGCCATTATTCCATTTTTTTAATATTTTCTGTACTTTGGCTGTCTAATACAATTATCAGTTATAAATATATTTCTGCATGGATTAACAAGATAAAGCATGAGTGGGTGTACCCATCTAGATACTCCGGAACACAAAAAATCCAACTTTATACACTGTCTACCAATAAGTATTTGGACACCCATGCAAAAAGATATCTGCGGTCGTGATGTACGTCACGTCTTCCGCCGTTAAATAGGAAACAACATTGACATTAGTGCATTGGCTTTAGTTGCGTGCAAGATGCCACAAAGTGCACAGTTGTCTGATTTCGAGAAATGGGTAATTGTGGGGTACCACACAAATGGTCAATCCTTAAGGGACATAGCAAGTGAACTGAATTACCCAAAATCAACAGTGCCCTATGTGATTACGAAGTTAAAGGTGAACGGTGATTGTTGGAATGTGCCCCGAGTCAGCAGAACCCCGAAACTGGGAGAAAGAGACCGACGAGTGCTGGCCAGGGAAAACGCACCCAACCGATGGCTCACATACACCAGGAGTTTCACCAGGCATCCGGGAGTATTGTGCCGATCAATACCATCCGTAAGGAAGCATCTGCTGGCTTCTACCATCTATTGGATAGGAATAAATGTGGTTTTCCTATTCTACCACAGGGGTCTAAATACTTATTGGTAGACAGTGTAGAATAAATAACTATAGCATAGCAAATATATCACTCAATGTATACACTGCCAACATATTCCAGTTTGTATTTGGCATCCTCAGCTGTAACAATAGGCAGACACTTCCTATTTCACTTGGGACTGAGCTGTAACACCAAACTTATCCTCTACACAACGTGTTTTGTAATAGGTGAAGAGGCTTACTAGAAAGCTGTGGCCTTTTTAACCAGCTGATCTATGGGGGTCCTGCGTATTGGATCCACATCAATTACAGATTGATGACCTGTCCTAAAGATAGGTCATCAACATGTAAATTGATTACCCTTTAATACTAGTGTGAACAGATTCTTATATACAAAAATCATTTTCTAAGCTTCTATAAAATGCCAACTTAATACCCCTCTGTAACTCTTCTTAAGGGTCGTTCACACTACCACCCCTATCCGCCCAGGGGTTTCCGTCCTAAACCCCTGGGAAACTGGACAAGGGACTACTTGCCGGTGGTCAGCTTTAAAACCCATTCATTTGAAAGGTTTTTAAAGTTAACTGACGGTGTCCAGTCCATATGCAACCATTTTTTATTAAATTTTTTGCTCAGATACAAAGTCGGAAATGCAGAACTTTGTGTCCATGCAGAAAAAAACAGTTTCCCTGCGGAGAGGCTGCATATGGACACCGGCGGTTAGCTTTAAAAACCTATTCAAATTAATGGGTTTTAAAGCTGATCGACTGAAAGCCGTCCCCTATCCAGATTCCCCGGGGTTTATGATGGAAACCCCTGGGTGGACAATGGCAGTAGTATGAACACCCCCTTAGAGATTTATGAATAAATTGGCAACCAGGTGTTACTAGTTGGGGGTGTCTTGTCTCCCTGTAGACCCTGACACTATCAAACCATTGTTGACTATGCCAGACTGTATTGGGTGAAGCCGTCTGAGGACGGAAAGGGATCGCTCGGAATAACAGAGAAACAAATTCTAAGGAATAGGGTTAAGCGATCGGGATTGGAAGAGATCGGAACTCAATCGGCGATCGAGCAAATTTCACGATTGGGAAAGGCTGGATAATGATCGGAAATCGGATTTTGAAATCTCAAGATTGGCTCAACCCTAAAAGTAACTTTTCCCATAGAGAAGCATTGATTAGGGTTGAGCGATCGGGATCGGGAAAGATCAGATCCCGATCGGCGATCAAGCAAATTTCACAATCACAATCGGGATCGGCTGGAAAATAATCCGAAATCGGCTTTTAAAATTGATCCTGAAATCTCAAGATCGGCTCAACCCCACTAAGGAAATATGCTCCAGAATTATTTTATAGGAATAGTAAGTATTTAGTAAAACAGACATGTCGGGAGAGGTGTCAGGTCCTTTTTAACTGACTGGAGACCTTTCTAGTATCCTAATTTAGTATTACATGACCCTTTCTCAGCAGACTGTTTCCCGGATGATGACTAAGTTTCGGCTAAGGAACGCAGTGTATTTTTAAACGTCCTTTTAGGCTCTTGTTCAAGTACATGTGTTACTTTTTATTATGTGGCTTTTAGTAGTGTTAAGGGCATTGTATCAAAGTTCCTGGTAAAAAAAAACATACAAGAAAAAGTTTTCAAACAGCTGCAACTTTGAGGTTTCCTTTGCATCCAAAGAAAACAGGTTTTGTATTGGATGTAATACATGAGGGTTTACAGCTCATTTGTACTATGGATAATTTTCTATGTGTGTTTGAGATATTTTCATGTTTTATGATGACCTATCATCATTCCTGACATGTCTGCTTTAGCATATAATTTGGGAAACATTCTTTATGATATAATGTATCATTTACATTGTGGATGTTGTATCAGAAGAAATGCAAGCACAAAATACAATGACGACAAAACAAACCTCACATTACACAGAGACAATAAAGCAAAAAGGGAGGTAGCAGAAACCCACAGGGGCTTCGAAATGATCACCCACAAGAAGGTCAAAAAGGAAGCCAGAAGATACCCACAAGAACAGCAAAATAACCACCCACAAAAACATCAAAAAGGGAGCCATCAGCAGTGTTTTATTTAGGTTCCTTGACTCCATCAGATAAAATGATTCGGGTGCCACTCTCTAATGACTCTTGGGAAATAGACTATATTACCTTTGAAATTTGAGGCTTGGGTTCCTGATTTGTTTTTAGGTCAACCAAGTTTGGTACAAACTGCAAGTGAAACTATATATATATATATATATATATATATATATATTAAATGTAGATTGTGAGCCCCACAATGTACATTTTTCCCTATCAGTATGTCTTTGGAATGGAAATCCATGCAAACACAGGGAGAACATACAAACTCCTTGCAGATGGTTTTTTATGCCCTTGGCTGGATTTGAACACCAGGACTCCAGTGCTGCAAGGCTGCAGTGCTAACCACTGAGCCACTGTGTGGCCCCTAGTGAAATTATATTCTGTGAGGAGGCCCAAAAGAGGTGAGGGAAGGGGAGTATTAATGCTGTTTATTTTTTCATCTGCCCTGGGCATCCACCTATTACACCTATCAGTGATGTAACTAGGAATGGTGGGGCCCTGTGGTGAACTTTTTACATGCTCCCCCCCCCCCCGACTGACGCCAAAGATCTTGACCGACCTACCCCCTCCCCCAGAGTATAATAATTGAAGATCCAAGGGGGGATACAAACATAAAAACACTGTTAGATATCCCCGACTCCCCTGCCCTCAGTGGTGTTGGCCATCTTCAATGACGTCCGGACATCACATGACCCAGGACGCAGGTCCCGGTCATGTGACGTCTGGAACGTCACACAACTAGGTATAAAGCCTGTCTGGAGTGCGGAGAGGTAAGTAACAATGTTTTTTTTATGTTCTCTTACCTATATCGGGCCTCCGATCATTATACTTGGGGGTCTGAAAAGTAGTGTTTGTGGGGCCTGTGGCGTCACCCTGCCAGGATCAGTAAGTAAATAAGGCCCATTACCGGCTGGAGTAACTCCAGCCGGTAATGGCCTATTAATTTTTAAAAAATGCAGCGGTAGCGGCTGTCGCCAGGCCCCTAGGGTCCTGGGCCCTGTGGCAGCTGCTACCCTGGTAGTTACACAACTGACACCTATTATAGTCTGGGGTTTGGAAAAGTATAAAAATTTACCACAATACATGTCACGATGGCCTTTTGGTTCATCCATGATAAATCGCCAATTGTTCGGTTTCATTAAAAACGGAATAATTTGGAATATTGGGTCAAACCTGGCTCGGAATGAATTGGTTTGCCCATCTCTACTAACAATCTTTACGAATACATGTGTGAGCAACTGTGCTGCTTCTCTACAAAAGTATAGCAATCCAGAGTTGTCACCCCCACCATCACCATGTCTTTAGAGGACTGAACAAATTTGGATTTAGGCAAGACATGGTAATGGGTAAATTAAATGGGAAAATCAAAGGAAGTTTCTGCTCAAGTTCCCGATTCATTGACCATCATTTAATTCTCTGTAGACTTTAACATTGGTACAATTTCATTATTTCATCTTAGATTACTAAGAACATTTAGAAAAATTTGCATACTGCAAAGATCTGCCACTGGCCAAAGGGTTATTTAACTGGTATTAGTGGAGGAACAAGAGCTCCAAGTCATGTGTCACCGTAATTCTCTCTTCTCTTCTCTTCTCTTCTCTTCTCTTCTCTTCTCTTCTCTTCTCTTCTCTTCTCTTCTCTTCTCTTCTCTTCTCTTCTCTATATGTTTCTCCCAACATCTGTAACTCACTTCTTTTTATGAACACAACACTCAGAACACATTCATCCCCCACTTGGTGGTATCCACCATATAAATGGGTTGACTTGGTAAATAAAAATGCATCTATGACTTCCAGGTTGTATCGTGTGACCACCGACCTCACATCTAGCCATTGGGATCTTACCACTTCAAAGTTCCAATAAATGGAGACGTAAGTGGGTTCTCATACTAGCAAGAACTGCTGACAATGGTGATACATCACATTCAGGTAGGTTTTGGGCTATGAGCAAGCATGTCAGTTATGCCGACACATGTGGCTGTTCTTTACAAGTTCTATTAGAAAAAGATGAAAATTTGAGATCAATCACATTGTAGGTGATTCATTGCCTTGTTGGCAAATAAAGTGGTTAAAGGAAATTGATGAAGGAACTAAGAAAAATACCAAAATCTAGATGTGATAAAATCTAGGCATTATTTACATGGCCGTTCTGTTTTTGAGAGGATGAAAATTAAAAGAATAAACATATATGTCTATTTTTTAACAACCATTTTATATCTAATTTGTGTCCATTTGGCCGTTTTTGGTGTCATTCGTTTTGCATCTTTATATAATGGACCATTATAATAGCAGATGAATTTCATTGGCCAACTGATCCATGTTTACCAGATATAACCCGGATGTCAATCAAAATGTTAAAAATGGATCCATTGATTTCTATTGGGTCTGTGTGCCCATCAAAACAGTCAAACATAGAATATGTCCATTTTTTAAACTGACCGTTTTCTCTCTCCGTCAAAAAAATAGACAGGTGAGTATATTCACTGTCATTGGTTTGAATAGGGTCACGAGACAGCTGCTAAAAAAAACTGCCATCACATGGCGATTATTCATTGTGTGAATAAAGTCTAAAGATATGGTGAAAACTGCCCCACTGCATTAAAGGGACTCAACCAAGTTTTATTCTTAGGGGGTGGCTAAGCACTTTCATAAAAGGGTCAGAAGTATTCCTCCTCACCGATTCCAAACCCCTCCTGTTCCCGTGGTTCCAAGGTCCCAGACAGTCTCTTTACTTCATGGTCCCTCTAGACAGAGAAATAAGGCTGAGTTCACACAGGGTTTTTTGGGCCTGATTGTGACGCGGGATCTGAATCCAGCTAAAAAAAACACCTCCCATTGAAATCAATGAGAGCCGGTCATTTCCTTTTTCCGCGAGCAGTTTGTTCCCATTCGTGGAAAAAAGAAGCGACATGCCCTTTCTTAAGGCGGGTTCCGCAGATGTCAGCCTCGCGACACCTTCCTCCCGACTAGGCCCATTCATTTGGGCCTAATCTGGAGTGGAATGCCGTGACTGTATACCGGTGCACTGCTCTGGCATCCAGTCGCGGCTAGCCGTTTTTTGGACCGGAGTCAGAGGCGGCAAATTCCGGCCCAAAACCCGTGTGAACTCAGCCTAAGACTGCTGACCCAACCAGTGGTGGAGGTTGGTCTATGCAATGATTGGCCATATTTCCTAGGTTGAGAGGAACCAAAAAGTAGAGAGCCCAGGTGGGACCTGGGAAAAGCTCGGTATGGGAATGGCCTTATGGCAATATGACTCCTTTAATTTTACTGGTCCAACAACCCCTTTGGGTGTTCTATACAATATATATTTTTATTGTTCCTGGCCCAGTAGACTAGTACCTACAGTATTCTATCCATATTGGTATCCTCGGCACATCCTGCAATGCTTTTTGTTCTAAACTATTATGTTTTTTTTTTTTTTTTTGGTCCTATAATTGTCTTCCACTCAGGAAAATCTCTTTTTCTCACACAAAATAAATCAGTCTGTTTAATATTGTAGATTTATGAAGAGTTCCTATGTTTTTGCAATTTTATTGAATCCATATATATAGAAGCCTAATAAAATATATTCTTGCCAGATAAAAATACAGCAGAAGATTTTGCTTTATGAGCGCGCTATAATTTTTATGTTCGGAATTGTCTGGGTTTATTAGGGCTATACATATTGAAGCATCTGTATTTAAAATATTCGGTGTGTGCTGAAGGCCGCATTTCTGATTCACCGGGTATCGGCCCTACGATATTTAAGAATTGGTCACTGCATTAGGCTTATTCTTCAGGTAAATAATGGCAGCTTGTAATGTTTGAACCCATAAAGGGTCCCGGTCTTAAGTATTTTTTTTTTTTTTGCCTGAAGACTTACTGCCCCTATAATCACGGTTCCCTGCACACTAATATTTCCTCTGATACAGTATGATCAATGTGGTGGAAAAACATTTATTATATTTCTTTCAGCTACTTAGAGACATTACTGAATTATGGCTACGGAGAAATGAATCTGCAATGTATTCCTCCTTCATACGACATTTTTACAATCTTCATTTCCGCTCTTGCCACCACTGAGCTTGAGAAAATGCCGAGAGACCTTTATCCAATGAGTGCCACAGCCGAAAAACCAACCTCGGGGTCTTTCATAGTCTTCCCCGAGCACCCCACATGTCATGGATTTTCATTCCGTCATAGATTCCATCGCAGAACTGAGATGACAGCGCAATTCCGGCAGTCATGACTTTAGCAACATTGCAAGTTCTATTCCTTGAACGGATTCTCTACAGATCTGGAGTTCTTAGGAGGAAAGGTGTAGGGGACATGTCGAAAGGGAGGAATAGGGTTTTGTTAAAGGAAATATTAATGTAATGATCCAGGTAGGGTGGGAAGAAATGTGTTACATCTTACAATATGGAAGTTTGGAAATCATTTACTTGAAAAAAGTAATATATTTTAATGCACGATATATGGTTTTAGTGAAAATGTTTTAGAAATAAAAAATATCACAGGACAAAATAGTTTCATTGTAGTCAATGACAATGATGTGGCGTATGGGAAAAAGTGTCGCTGTGATTTCCCAATTTTATTCTATTTCATATTTATTCTAGTTCCATTTATGGAAATGAGTCTCCAGACAGTACGTTCACATAAGCGGCAACAGTAACATGGCCGAACAGACATGTGCAGTTGTCTCTGCCCAAAGCCCAATGGCAGAGCCGACTGAGCATGTGTGGATTACCATCCCGAATGCAAGTTCGGCATGGAGATGACGACATGAAGGCAAGGCTGAAGAAGATGGAGGCGTCGCTGAGGAGTCTTCAGGCAGAACAGGGGACGCCCCCTGTGCTGTCTGGAAACTCATTTGCATACGACAAAAAAAACAGGATATCTACGGAACAGCGGCGCGAAGCAGAATTATAAAGGTAGGGAAATAATAGCCTTTCTTAAAGGGGTTGTCCCATCACAAGGATCCTATCTATACTGCTGGTTAATGTGGATTTAAGACTTTTCCTAAATACACTGCTTCAGCAAAACTGCTTTGTTTGTCCACTATCTTACTTTATTCAATTCATTGTTGACACAGCCCTGACTTATCTGCTCATGAGTCAAGTGATGTATCTGCTGCTCTCAGGGGGGAGGGAGGAGGGGCTAAGTGCAGGGGAGCGAGCCTGTGTATCTAGCTAATCCTGTGTCTACACCACGTGACCTAGCTTCCTGCTCTCAGATAGGGGAGAGGAGCTGCTTTCATTTCTTCTGTTCTCCCAGTTATCAGGCTAGCTAATTCAGTTGTGTTCATTATGGCAGAGACAGGCAGTCTCTGTATGTAACACAGAATGGAGCTGCTGCTGCCTGTACTTCATAGTCCAATATGGGTGGGCGGAGCTACACACAAATTTGGGGCGGAGCTAAACGGCAGGTTGCATGTGAAATCCCGCCCACCAAATGATGCAAGAAACCAGGAAGAAAGAAGATTTTACAGCAGTAAAGACTGATGAGTATGTGAGGTGGGAATACCCCTTTAAGGCTATTCCAATGTGGTATTACTTCAAAAAGGGATGTTAACGATAGAATCTCTTTATACCAGAGTTAGGCCTTATTCACACAACAGTGTACATGTCCACTTTTAACAGCCATTTTGTATCCGTTCCATTTTTTATGGCCGAGTGTCATCCATTTTGCATCATTTTTTAACTGTCAGTTAAAAAACGCGGGTTTAGTCTCCTTTTTTGACCCAACTCACCGATCAGCTTTCAACAGACATAACATGGACATAGATCATGTGTTCACTGAAGGAGTAACTAAAATATAACTTTTAATAAATTCAATTAAAATGATTACCTAATAAAGCTAGTCCTACAACAATTGTGTGAGTGGACAGATTCTTAGACAATATGCTCATGGTGTAAAATAATGACCACGTTTGATATATAAGCTCCTCTATCAAAAAACACACATGAAACCCCTATATACTACTGAAGGGGTTTAACCTAATGTGCATAACACATAACGCTATCAGAGTCCCATGGTCTAAATAGGGCTACTGACATGGAGGCAATGTATAGCCAGGAGCTCGGGCATGATAGAAGCACCCGGCAGCTCTCTCCGTTTTAGATGCAGCAATAGAGTGAATTTGTCCCGATACCAATGATCCCCTCTACACATTTCCCCAACCCTATCATGGATCAGTTCATCTGGAGGAGTATTTGACCACTCCATAATAGCGAATAGATACAGTAAAAACCGCAGTTCTCCTACCCGTGATGGTGGGACAGGGTACTTCGATATATGCCGACGAGCGCGACATCTCTGCAGACTATAAATCATAACCTCCGTCCCCGAGCCGTCCCTAGACCGACATGGCGCTTCCCGATTGGTTGCGCCCACTCAATGACATCAGGGAGGGGTCAGTCAAAATAACGGACATGCAAATAAATTCATTGAATTAAATGAGTCATCAAAACAGCCATGGCCTTACATTATAGTCACACAACTGTGTGATGGCCATTACAAAGAGGCACTCAAACCACTCCATTATATTCATTGTATGTGGATAAGGGTTATTCACATGACCAATATTTGACGGTGCATTAAAAATAGGTCATGTCCTATTTTTACCCATTTTCACAGATCCCTCGATACATTCAAATTTATGATGGATCTTGGGTGCAAAATGGCAAGTGATTATTTTTCACGGCCGTTCTTTCCCACAGTCATGTGAATATAGTGTGGGGAAGGTAGCTTAGTAGCAGAGACAGGGACACAAAATATGCAGGAAACATGTTCATCTATAAAAAACAAACAAAAAAAAAAACAGGAAAACAAATAAACCTTGACTTCAGGCACAAAATTAGCAAAATAAAATGCAGCCTTAACTTCAGGTAAAACAATAAGGAACAAAATCCTGCTCGTCTGAGCAACTAACTAAACAGTTGTCGGGGGGAACTCCCATTGATATGTTGCCGTAGGCCAAATAGATAATCAATAAGTTCAAGCGCTCGGGAAACATACCCTAAGACACCAGTGTATCTCAAGCAAATGTTTCAGTTTAATGCAGCGTCAAGCAGATACTTATAGGAACCATGATTATACTACAGTCACAGGGTACATGCCCTTACAGGGAGATCCGCTTCTGGGCCTAGTATTACAACATGCAGACACAACAGCAACTGATAACAATGTACAGCTGCTTCTTTTCCCAGCTTTGATATCACTATGCCCTAGACCAGGGGTCCTCAAACTTTTTAAACAGTGGGCCGGAGGCAGAGCAGGTCGCACAAACATCAGGAGCGGTGCCCTCCAATAGGTAAAGTGAAGTGTGCTCCATAGCCTGGCCCGAGCTCCCCAGGAGCTTCATTATAAATGCACGCCTGCCGGCGTCGTCGGCGGGGCCAGACAGAAGTGCTTGGCGGACCGCAGTTTGAGGACCCCTGCCCTAGACTGTCTGGCCACCCAGACCTGTAAGGTCAACACTATGATCACGGCAAGCGTTTATTTTTTTTACTATTTTTCAAGAACAAGAATCATCAGACTATTTTAACCCTCACACAGTAAAAATACACTAACTATGCGTGTGGCTTACTAACAGCCACATGACCAAACCAATAAGTGCGATACAGTCTCACCAGACGGGAGGACAGGACAGACCCAGACACTTCCCTCATTCCCTGAATGCAGGCTTTTATGGCCCAGTAATGAGCTCAGAACCCACACCTGGAACTGAGGCCTATTCCAGACCTGCCCTGGATCGCACATAAGTCAGGAACCTGGTGCAGATATTGCAGGACTCTAGCACGTTGCCTGTTACCTACCCACAATAGTCTTAAGCTAGCATTTGGGTTTATGCATTTTGCATTAGCAGATCGGGGACGGAATCCCCGAATGGAGTGTGAGTGCTGGTGTGAATCCAGCCTTAGGCCAACTTCACACAGGCATACTCAGTCCTGGAAATGTGGGCCATATCTGGGCCATATGTCCTCGACTGGATACTGAGCAGGGACTAGGACTGAAAACATCATTGTCTTCTTTTTATAGCAGAAGCCACAAAACCCTGATGAAAGGGACCTGCAAGATTATACACCTTGAGGTGTATGTAGAGGTGTATACTATATACTACACTGTATTGCACCGGGCATATTTCACACACTGTGAATGACCTGACTATCCACCAGTTGTATTTCAGAAGAAAATATTTTTTTTACCAAAAGTGGTTTCTTTATAAAGACATAATATGTCATGCATGTGTTTTTTGTGTGTGCCCACATGATGTCAGTGTTGTATATGAGAGATAGTAAAACAAAATACATGCGCAAGTTTTGGAGTAGGAGGTAGGAAAATATTATTTTGGAGTAGTAGTCACTGCAGTAAGGTAGGAAGAGGGAAAGAACAACATAGTCCAGGAAATAGGAAATTCCCCCTGCTGGTGACATCATACGCCTTTCATCAGCTTCAGTAATATGAAAGGAACATTTCGGGACGTGTTAATGACCCAACAATGATTTTTTGTAAAGTGACGTATCTCATCTCATGTGCAATAAAGAGTTAAATCCCACCATGTAACCTGTCTAATTGTACCTGAGCGATCCGTCCTCCTCTTTAGAAGTTATTTGGAATTGAGATTGGGAGAAGTAAAACAACAAAAGTGTACGAGTAAGGTTTTGGCAATGTTATCGGCTTTCACACCAATTTTGGCATTTTCTCAGTTTCTGAGTCAGAATTTTATAATGTAGCCAGTTACAAGCTTTAATACAAGACTACACAAGGAATGTGACACCTTTATTTCTAAAACGCTTAGGAGAAATATTTTTGGCTCAACCAAACAAGTAAAGTAACATTAAAGTAACATTAAATTCATATATATATATACACTCACCGGCCACTTTATTAGGTACACCATGCTAGTGACGGGTTGGACCCCCTTTTGCCTTCAGAACTGCCTCAATTCTTCGTGGCATAGATTCAACAAGGTGCTGGAAGCATTCCTCAGAGATTTTGGTCCATATTGACATGATGGCATCACACAGTTGCCGCAGATTTGTCGGCTGCACATCCATGATGCGAATCTCCCGTTCCACCACATCCCAAAGATGCTCTATTGGATTGAGATCTGGTGACTGTGGAGGCCATTGGAGTACAGTGAACTCATTGTCATGTTCAACAAACCAGTCTGAGAGGATTCCAGCTTTATGACATGGCGCATTATCCTGCTGAAAGTAGCCATCAGATGTTGGGTACATTGTGGTCATAAAGGGATGGACATGGTCAGCAACAATACTCAGGTAGGCTTTGGCGTTGCAACGATGCTCAATTGGTACCAAGGGGCCCAAAGAGTGCCAAGAAAATATTCCCCACACCATGACACCACCACCACCAGCCTGAACCGTTGATACAAGGCAGGATGGATCCATGCTTTCATGTTGTTGACGCCAAATTCTGACCCTACCATCCGAATGTCGCAGCAGAAATCGAGACTCATCAGACCAGGCAACGTTTTTCCAATCTTCAATTGTCCAATTTCGATGAGCTTTTGCAAATTGTAGCCTCAGTTTTCTGTTCTTAGCTGAAAGGAGTGGCACCCGGTGTGGTCTTCTGCTGCTGTAGCCCATCTGCCTCAAAGTTCGACGTACTGTGCGGCGTTCAGAGATGCTCTTCTGGCTACCTTGGTTGTAACGGGTGGCTATTTGAGTCACTGTTGCCTTTCTATCAGCTCGAACCAGTCTGGCCATTCTCCTCTGACCTCTGGCATCAACAACGCATTTCCGCCCACAGAACTGCCGCTCACTGGATGTTTTTTCTTTTTCGGACCATTCTCTGTAAACCCTAGAGATGGTTGTGCGTGAAAATCCCAGTAGATCAGCAGTTTCTGAAATACTCAGACCAGCCCTTCTGGCACCAACAACCATGCCACGTTCAAAGGCACTCAAATCACCTTTCTTCCCCATACTGATGCTCGGTTTGAACTGCAGGAGATTGTCTTGACCATGTCTACATGCCTAAATGCACTGAGTTGCCGCCATGTGATTGGCTGATTAGAAATTAAGTGTTAACGAGCAGTTGGACAGGTGTACCTAATAAAGTGGCCGGTGAGTGTATATAGTGTATATTTAAAGGGAATCTACCACCAAAGCCCATTATATCATCCCAGCCCTGCAGATAGATAGGTTAGTGTCACCTGAATCCAATGGTGCTTTGCCCTTGTGAATTAGTGTCTCCATAGTCGAGATATTACCGTTTTTGTCAATATGCAAATGAGATCATTTCAGCTTACCCCTTTGAAAAAGGACATCCCTTGCCCAAAACGCGTTGTGTTTGTTCTTTAAATAAAGACTACTTCCATGGAGCAGCACCCATGATCTCTTTATTCTTCACCAGGGATTCTTCTCCTGTGTTCTTTTTGGATTTTTGTTGTAATGTCACTCCAATGAGTGAGTGGCATGGTAAGTGGAGGGACATCTCTGAGGGGTTGGGGCTTATATACAGGACATTTCTATGTTTCATAGACCTAACATCTGTGAAAAAATGGATGCGTTGATCCATTTTTGCCTTACTCACAAGACCATGAAACTTTTTTTTTTTTCAATGGCATTATATGACCATTTTAAAACCCATGAAATTCTATGGGTGTACTGCACGTCCATTTTTGTATCCATAAGACAGAGTGTGTCCATTTTTTTGGCTATTTAAATTGATAGGACAATGGTATAATAAGATGTTCACTATGATGTGAATAAAGCCCTAGATGTATACATGCACGCCAACAAAACTAAATACAAATACTCCTAAGAATAATTTCCTATCTCAAACGCCGCACAGTCTATTTCTTGCCGCAAACCTTAAGGGACAATTCTGAGATTGAGAAAGAGTGTTATAATTCTTAAAGAGGTTATCCAAGTTGGACAATCCCATATCTCAGAGTATTCCACTGCTGGATCATGTAGCAATCTGTTGTATTCGGTGGAAGAACACAACAGAAAGTGTAAATTGCCCTTCAGTGCAGGTGACATGAAGCATTACACAGTGTCCATAAATAACAATGGACTATCTGTGTACTGTGTGGACATGCTGGGTCCTCTAAACCGGGAGATGTTCTCTATATTTACTAATAGATGAAGACTCTTAATGGCAGATTATTTACTCAGAATGCCCTAGTAGAACTTGGAATTTACCATATTATTCAGTCAAACAAGTTAAGATTCATGCTTACTAATGTGATGTTCGCTAATAATAAGACCTTATTCACATGACAGGGAAAACCAACAAGAGTGAATGAGTATAAGGGAATTGCTAGTTGTGCAATTCCCTAGCACTGCTGCTGGAACAATGGAAGAAGGGGAAGACAGACAGTGAGCCCTAAACCCGACCCAGTCCATGTCTCTACCTAATTGCCACAACTGTCCTAATGACAGGAGCAACTGGGCGGCGATCCCTTCTCTGAAATAAGTGTCACTCAGAACAAGACAAAACAACAAAGAAGTGAAGTCAGCAAGCAAGGGTCAAAGCCAGATAGACAAAGCAGTACAAAATTGTAATCCAAAACAAGGGAAGACAAAAGTCAGCAGTCAGTAATGCAATAGTAAGAGCAAGTAGAAAGCTAGCGAGGACAAAGTTACAGGACAGAGCCAAAATAGCCATCAAACCTGTGTGGGCTGATGACCTGTATATAGGAAGTCCAGAACCCTCACCAGACTTGATTGGTAGATAGACTGTCAAACACACAGGCAAGGCTAAGATTAACTATTCCATGAACAGAGGGAAACAAGGTACAGGTAGAGGTGATAGAGATGTGCTCAGGCAGAGCAACAAAAATCTCTAAGCAAGGAATTATAACTGAACACGCCTTCTTCACCGTAATGTGCGTGCAGAGAGTGGCGCAGAGACCCGAACAGGCCGAGACGTTACAGTGCGGTAGTTACAAAACAGACATGCTCTATCTTCTTTTTTTTTGGATGGACTCGCAAACTCAAGTAAACTAATAGTATCAAGGGAGGACAAATAGTAAATACTATGTTATTTCATGTGAATTACTCTTGTAAAACGGAATCTGAGCCAATCTAGTATGGAACGAAAAATCCAAAATAACAGCTAACAATTTATTTTTAGCTAAAGCAATTGATCTAGATGTTATCTGATTTACAAGGAAACAAAATATTGTCCTCAGTGGCAATACTTAATCCCATTGCATGCTAAAGATGAAGGGAAAAGCAGAATAGGTCACAAAGGATTGTTGGCCTAGATTTCAGCAATGGAATTGCTGTTTTCAGACAATCTTACAGAAGTAGGTTGCTTGCCATCAATGGGATGCCGAGCTTTAAAGTGTAAGTCATTGTTTTTTCATCCACCGCTGGCAGCAGAATCAAAGAAAAGACTGCACACGTTCTGTTTAGTGAATGCCAAAGAAATACAATAACACTGAAAGGATATAGGCAAATCCCAGTGGTGAGCGCTGCTGCCAATTTTTGCACATGATAGAGGCTTTACAATGACAGAAGATCTTTGACAACTGCTGAATTGTATCTGTGCCAAGGGAAGGAACTAGCAGGCTGGAAGGTGAATACAAGAGGTGGCAACAATTCACTCATATTACACATTTCCTGAGTCTGCTGCAGATAACTAAAGAGAGGAAGAATAATAGCATTAAAGCATATGCACTGGAGAATAATGGTACGTGATCGGAGAGAAATGTTTCTGGTATAAGACAGCATATTAAACGTGTGGGGTGTAGGACGGGGAAATGTTACAAACCACCACAAGATACAATTTCTAAAACAACTAATGTTGTCTCCAATGGAATGATAGTAAGTAAAATAATAAGTGTAATTTAAATACCATATTTTTCAGACACACCAAATATATGAAAAAGCTGAAAATTATGTCACAAAAAGTATTTGTCCTCGATCCATAGGATAGAAGATAAATACATGAGCAGGGGTCTGATCTCTGCCGCTTTGGAAATCACAGCATGTCAATTATATCTATGGAAACACCGGCAGTTTTCCCATAGATATAATTGTAACAGAAAGTCTGCAGAGGGAAACTCCGCAAACTTTCTGTTTAATGTGCTGCGGGAAGAACTTTGATGCGTTGCTGCCATGTTATTTCCCGCAGCGCTGTATTCCATGGGTCTTTAGCCTTAAGGAGAAAGATTTAAGATTTTTTGTTTAGGGTAATTTGAGCTTCCCTGAAGATTTAGGGCGATGTGTCTTCTGTGGCTGTAATAGTATCCTACATGATGGCTACTAGGGGCAGAGAAGTGTTAATCTCCTTAGACTGTAACCCTGGTTGGGACTCATAGTGGTCACACACAGACTCCCTACCCAAACCTGGTTGGCATCTTATTAGTAACAGTGTTTATTCTGTTTATTCCACATTTTTTAAAAAAATTTCCCAAGTCTGCTGTGTACTTTTGACTTCAATTTGTACTTTGGTGTATTGTGATTAGCACACAGGTGCACAGCTTGTTACCAGGAAGATGTCTGATTACTGTGCTGTGACTATAATGAACTGTGCACCTGTGTGCCCATCACATGACCATGGACTGTACATCACGTGACCATAGACTGTATATTACATGACCATGGACTGTGTATCATATGACCATGGACTGTACATCACATGACCATAGACTGTACATCACATGACCATGGACAGTACATCACATGACCATAGACTATATATCACATGATCATGGACAGTACATCACATGACCATAGACTGTATATCACATGACCATGGACTGTACATCACATGACCATGGACTGGATATCACATGACTATGGACTGAGTTTTATCCACTGAGAGTAAGCAGAATAAATGACACCAAGCAGAGATCTAGGACATGACCTATATTTTGATGGTCGATGACAATGGATTTTCTTACCTTATTAAAGCTATAGGGAAAACGCTAGCGTATTCACTGGAATTATAAAAATGCTGCGAATTTAAAAAATATGGGCATTTTTGAAAAGTCAGCTTTTCTGTAGCAGATTTTTTATGCAATGTGTAAGGGATTAGCCAGAATATCATTCACCTTGCAGGTACTGTAAAATGCAATGTTTTTTGCCGTGGTGTTTCTGCAGCAGCAAAAATCTTCGTTTTCACAATGTGAGACTTTAGCCTCAATATTCACCATTTTACAGGAATAATGTGAGCATCATACAACTTTCTACCATGTGAGATTTTACTCCACCATAGTATTTCTAAGCTAATACCATAAGCAGTGTGAAAGTGATGACTTTGTAGTTTATTCTTAGTACAGAGCTGAATAAACATATTCTGACAACTCTTAGAAGGATCTGCCAAGCTCTTTAGGTAATAGTATGAATATATTAACTCCGTGCCATAGAATTCCAAGAATTGTGTTCTGTGAGCAAAGCCAGGTGACAGATCACCTGCATGCGTGTAATAGTGAGCATATGTTGAAATTATGAGATTCTACAAAAAAATCTCCATCTGTTCTTGATGTATCAGTTATAAAGGAAAATGCGAGATCAGTGTTCTATTAGGGATTCCTGAGGAATGTAATTGGACATAAATGAGACTTTTAGTTATTTCAGGGGTAATAAGAACATTTGCTATAAAGCTTCAAAAGAGGTCCTAAAGGAAAAATGCAGTCCAATCTGCAGACAGCATAGTATACAGATGAGAAGATTGATACATAATAGAGATAAGCGAACAGTAAAATGTTCGATATTCGATATTCGTTTCGAGTAGCCCCGCAATATTCGACTACTCGAATCGAATATCGAACCCTATTATAGTCTATGGGGGGAAAATGCTCGTTTCAGGGGTAGGCAACATTCGATCAAATTACACTTACCAAGTCCACCAGAGAGGGTCGGGCTGGATCCTCCGAGAAGTCTTCTCCGTGCAGCGTCCCCGCGGCGTCTTCCGGCTCTGAATTCACTCTGCCAGGCATCAGGCCTGGGCAGAGCCGACTGCGCATGCCCGCACTACAAGAAAATGTAGTGCGGGTATGCGCAGTTGGCTCTGCCCAGGCCCGATGCCTGGCAGAGTGAATTCAGAGCTGGAAGACGCTGCGGGGAAGCTGCACAGAGAAGACTTCTAAAGGTAGGAGAAGAACCAGCGTTGATTGGCCGACTGTATAGCAAGCCAGAATTGAGTCCAGGAGGTCACAGATAAAGTCAAATCAGCAAGAGATCAGATAACCAGGAAAGAGCAGAAAACAGGATAATATCTGAGAATGCAGCCACAATACTAATGTAATCACAGTGAAGAAGTGGCAGAATTAGGTTTAAATACCCTGCCTCAACCCCTGGATCATGAGGGAGCCATCAGATTGGCTCTGAGCAGACCCAGCCAGAGGTTCACTGGTACGCATAACAATCTTAAAGTGACACCGGTAAGCAGATTATAGATGTAAGGGGGATAGGCAGAAACAGAGATATTCAAGTTCCTAAAAGCCTACACATTGTACTGCATTTTAATGTGATAAATCCCCTTTAAAGGTATTTCCAGATTCGGCAACCTCTTTTTAAGGTCTCTCAGAGGCAACTGCTATCCTAGGCTTAACAAGGAGGAGAGAGTCATACTGAGTACAGCTCTGACTGTCCTTTAGTTTTGTAAATTTAACTACTACTTCCACAACCCATACACGAGTTGGTTATATACTGGCTGCTGCTATGTCACCATGTGCAGTGTCTGTTATTACACTTGATAGACTATTACTGCTGGATTACATGTTCCTACTATGGATTTTTTCAGCGTGCCTGCTGCATTCTGCGTATATTCTTGTATTTTGTCATTTTGTCTGATTCTGAATCTCTTCACCTGATCTTTTTAAAGGACCTTCTCTTATCATGTATGGATAATCCCAGTTTGTATTATAGTCCAGAGCTGCCTTCACAGGTCTGCTGAATGTTACTGGAAACATGTAAGATTCTTGTTAGATTTCTATCAACTAAGATTTCTATCTAAGCATCTATAATGATGGGCCGGAGATGATGTAGCTTTTTCCTACATCAAATTTCAGTGTACAGTCTGGTGCAAATATTACTCTGTTGACAGACCAAATACTGTGCAGGTAATAAGAAAGAGATTTCAGCTCTGAAGTCCTCAGCACTGTGACTGCAGCTCTGGACTATAACACAGACTGTAACTGGTAAGTAATGTCATGTTACTCAACATATTTTGTCATTTCTAAATGGATGTTTAATATGGACATACTCTTGAAGGGTATCACAATACAAAGGTAATATCTTTTTAAAAACATCAGTTTTGTTCCAGAAACTACAGTGACTCTCTCTTGACTAATATGCAGCATACCTGTAACCTTATATACAGCTCACTCTCTATAACTCTTCCTCACCTGTCTTACCAAGCTTTCCATCAGTCTCACATTTCCTACCACCCACACGCCTGATTCTGAAGAACAAAAAAGAAGCAATTATAACGTTTATATAAAGTCGACCACCTTTGACGCGGGATCCGTGTCATTCAGTTTTATGACCCATGCAGTTTCATGAGACAACTTCTTGATCGATGACATCATCAGATCTTAAGTAATTAAGAAAGAATCAAGTCTATGCTGTTTGACTACCGATACTTGTCTTCATAGTTTCAGTTGGCTTAATTTTAAGGCTTCAAAGAGATATGTACATTAGCTGGGAATAGTTTCTTTCAACTACCAGCAGTGGCGTTACTAGGAATGGTGGGGCCCTGTGGCGAACCTTTGACAAGGCCCCCCCCAACCGACGCCGAAGACCCCAACCAACCTCCCCCCACATTCCTGCGTGCACTATTATACCCCATAGTTGCCCCTGCATACAGCATTATACCCCGTAGTTGCCCCTTCACCCAGTATTATGCCCCATAGTGGCCCCTGCATACAGCATTATACCCCGTAGTGGCTCCTTCATCCAGTATTATGCCCCATAGTTGCCCCTGCACATAGCATTATACCCCATAGTGGTCCCTTCGCTCAGTATTATGCCCCATAGTGTCCCCATCACCCAGTATTATGCTCCATTGTGGACACCCATTAACAATTATTATACTCTGGGGTCTTTTCAGACCCCAGAGTATAATAATTGGAGACTGAGAGGGGGATACCAACATAAACACTGTTACTTACCTATCCCTGCGCTCCCCGCTGTCGGCTATTTTCAATGACGTCAGGGACGTCATATGAACGGGGGCCTGTTTGCGGGGCCCGCGATGTCACTTACCGATCCCGGCCCCTGCCAGAATCGGTAAGTAAGTAGGGCCCGTTACCGGCTGAAGCAACTCCAGTCGGTAATGGCCTATTAAAAAAAAAACTAAAATGCAGCAGTAGCGGATGTCGCCGGGCCCAATAATGTCCAAGACCCTGTGGCAGCCCCCTCCACTGCTTCCCTGGTAGTTACGCCACTGACTACCAGGATGGTTAAAAAAGTTTCTAGATGTTGATGTCCTACTTTTAATTTTTTTTAAACATATTTATATTAATCTGAATAATTGCTGGGGGTTTTTTGTAACAGACCCATGGACCAATACAAGTCAATGGGATTGCTTGTACCTCCATCCTATTCTGGTCTGTTTTTATAGACCAGACTCCCCCTTTGAAGTCTATGGACTCATACAAGTCAATGGGCCTGCTTACATATCTGTCCTATTCTGGTCCATTTTTGTGGACCAGTCAGGCCCTTTGATGCCTACAGGTGGATCAAAGCCATGACATTACTAAACTATGCTGAAAAAATTATGAAAACCGAAGGTATGAACAAGAAAAACAGACCTTTCAAAGCCTCCACCAAATCCTACTCTTTGTGTCCTTAAAAGGGTTATCAAGTAACATTGTTTCAGCAGTTATCGTGTTGTCTCTTCTTCTCACTTCCTGTATTTCTCCACCACCCCACCACCCCACCCCTTGCTGAACGGGAAACTATGAAGTATCACAGACTCAGTGTTATCTGTGTATTTACATAGAGAGATAACAGACTTGGCTTTATCAGCAAACTACAATTAGCTGAACAATTGTTCAGCCAGCACTGTGTAAGTGATGTCACTTGTCCTATGTAACTGGTCTGTGGTTATAGTAACGCTGTGTTAGCAATGGGAGGAATAAGTTTACATAGCAGGCAAACAAAGCAGGATTTCTAAAGCAATATATTTAGGAAAAGTCTTCAATTTACATAATCTAGCATTATTGATTGGATCCTTGAGATGGGACAATCCCTGTCTCAGTTTTTCTCTACCCTCCAACATTCCTAAGCAATTAATGCTGTTAATGTTAGTTTCAGCACATAATATGCTAATTAGGCTCTCCATTGTCAGATGGGCAGTCCTGGGCTAGAGCAAACAGACGAAGACGACAGCTGGATTTATCTTTTTTCTCTCCATATAGTGTCTGTTAGAAATGTACCTAGGAATAAATGATAGCCTGCAAACAAATTACAAATGGGGTTACGTTCTTCTGTACCTTTACTTTTCAGAACCTGAGCCTGTAGTGAGATGACAAGTTATCTTTCAAGTGTGTCCATATTTTGCTTCTTCTCTTTAAGGCCCACTACCTGCAAAGTGGAAAGGATTCTGGCTAATCCCATCTACACATTGCAGAAAAAAATTTGCAGCGCTTCTGTTTTTGTAAATCGCAGCCTGTCACTTATGCTTATGGAAACACTGGCGTTTTCCATATAGGTACAATAGAAGCAGAAAGTCTGCAGAGGAAAATGCTGCAGACTTTCTGTAAAAAACGCTGCGGAAAAAAAGATGCATTTTTGCTGCATCCTTTTTTGCAGCGTTTTTGGTTGCTGCCAGGTACGTGGGACCTTAAACTAACTCTTTAAAACCAGAGCTGTAGGCAGCAGTTTCTGTTGGTGTTTCCCCATCATCGGTACAGAGTAGAGTTACAGGATTGCGGGATGATACGCCTTAAAGGGGTTGTCCCATCACAAGGATCCTATCTATACTGCTAGTTTATGTGGATTTAAGACTTTTCTTAAATGCATTGCTTTATCAAAACTGCTTTGTTTGGCCGATATCTTAATTTATTCACTTAATTGTTTACACTCCGTTTCTATGGCCCTTGGGATTATCTGCTCATTTGTCAAGTGATGTAGCTGCCTGCTCTCGGGGGGGGGGGGGGGGGGCTGGGAGCAGCTCTGAGCTGTTTGTGTCTTTTAAGTAGCGGAGCTTCTCAGATAGGGGAGGTGAGAGCTCCAAGATTTCTGAGCTCTTATCAGTCGGTTTAATTGAATTTGACTGATAAGGGCTGAGATAGGGAGTCCGTTACCTCTGTATGTAATGCAAACTGACTCAAATCCAGCTCTGCTACATCAGCTTCACACTGTGGTACTTCATATACAACCAATCCCGTGCAAGTGAAACCCCGCCCACCAATGTGCCGAGAAAAGCAGGAAGTGAAGAGAGCACAACAGCCTGCAGGTTAGTGACCAAGCGTCATGGGAATACCCCTTTAAGCGTTCGGTATTCTGTTTGGGCAGTTGAATGGAAACCTATACACATTAAAAAGCGGTTAGGTAAGAAACCACATGGATACCATAGACTATAATGGAGTCCGTGTGGTTTCCACTGGGTTTCCACACGAAACATGCGCATAGAAAATTACTGCTTGCACTGATATCTCCACATGTATTTAGTCTTATTACAATGAATTATATTTCTGGAAAGCTTATGATTGATATGTGTGATGTCCAGCTGAATTATGACAGATAAACTCTGTTGAATGTGTAAATCCATCTGTCAGACATGGCATCCTGATCCTTGAAGTTTGATGAATCCTTGAAAGCCGCATACAGTATAAGCCTACCATAGGTTATATTGTATTTCTGAAGTCTGTTTTCAAAATATATACATTTCTTAACGTCTTGGGACACAAAGCTATATAATAATTTTATTGGACTTGTAATCATAGGACTGCTTATGGAATCAGTCTCTGTGTCTGACTGTCTCCATTATTTGTTTAACGCTGGCTGCCCAGTATAATTTATGACCTGGAATGTTATCCAACCCTAATACCAACTACAAAGTAACCCAAGCATAGCCTAGCGTGAGAGCAGAACACTCTGGATATGGACAGGGAAATGACCACACTGAAACAGTCACATTTATCTGGAATTCTTGTGAAATATATGACTGCTCAATGAGTTCATGTTACATTGTATAGCTATTGTTGTATCATATTCTGTGTACTAGATATTTACATGTAAAGAGGAAGAGAGGCCACTTCTTTACATAGAGAAAAAAAAATATTCAAGAAACAGTGCCACATCTGTCCACAGGTTGTCTATAGTACTGCAGTTCAGACCTATTTATTGAGGTGGATCTGAGCTACAGTTATACACAGAACCTACAAATAGTCATGGCACTCTTTTTGGATGGAACAAGCCATCAGTGTTTAGCTAGTGCTGTTCAACACCTATAACTTTGCTTGTTTGCCCCCCAGAATAGACAAAATCCTAGAAATCTTAGTTACAATGTCAATTTCCTAGATTAGATTTCTACAATGTTATGTAATATTTTTACTATTAAATTTAAAAGCTAAAAAATTGCTATGCTGTATTAAAGTCAATCTGAAAATCTGCAAATATATCCTGCCAGTACTCTTGTGTTGTGCAGACGGTTGATACCAGAGCTAGTAGTGCTATCTTTAAAGAGGACCTTTCATGGTTTGGGGCATAGGCAGTTCCATATACTGCTGGAAAGCCGAAAGTGCGCTGAATTCAGCGCGCTGCCGGCTTTCTCGATCTGTGCCCCGGGTGAAGAGCTATTGGTGCCGGTACCGTAGCTCTTAACAGTCAGAAGGGCGTTTCTGACACTCTATCAGGATCGTCCTGTACAAGCAGCGCCTATAGCGCTGTACCGTGAGACCGGGGAGGAACGCCCCCTTCTCTCCTGATAATACTCGTCTATGGATGAGTACTGTGAGCAGATGGAGGGGGCGTTCCTCCCCGGTCTCACGGTACAGCACTATAGGCGCAGCTGTGTAGAAGGACGTTCCTGACAGACTGTCAGAAAAGCCCTTCAGATGATTAAGAGCTAGGGTACCGGGACTGAGAGCTCTTCACCCGGGCATAGATCGGGAAAGTCGACAGTGCGCTGAATTCAGCGCACTGTCGGCTTTCCAGCAGTATATAGAACTGCCTGTGCCCCAAACCATGAAAGGTCCTCTTTAGAGATGAGCGAACACTAAAATGTTCGAGGTTCGAAATTCGATTCGAACAGCCGCTCAATGTTCGTGTGTTCGAATGGGTTTCGAACCCCATTATAGTCTATGGGGAACAGATACTCGTTAAGGGGGAAACCCAAATCCGTGTCTGGAGGGTCACCAAGTCCACTATGACACCCCAGGAAATGATGCCAACACCTCTGGAATGACACTGGGACAGCAGGGGAAGCAAGTCTGGGGGCATCTAACACACCAAAGACCCTCTATTACCCCAACATCACAGCCTAACAACTACACACTTTACACACTCAATACCACATCTCTGACAGTAGGAAAACACCTTGAAACATGTGTATTTGGCACTTGCAGTGAGGAGAGCTTGTCACCAGCAGTGAATTTGGCCCTTGTAGTAAGTTGAGGTTGGCACCAACATTTGTTTTGAAAATCAGGGTGGATTGAGCCTCTAACCAGCAGAGTTTGGGCAAATTCATGGTGGAGGGAGCATCTAACCAGCCCAGTGTGGGCAAATTCATGGTGGAGGGAGCCTCTAAAAAACCCAGTTTGGACCAATTCATGGTGGAGGGAGCCTCTAACCAGCCCAGTTTGGGCAAATTCATGGTGGAGGGAGCCTCTAACCAGCCCAGTTTGGGCAAATTCATGGTGGAGGGAGCCTCTAAAAAACCCAGTTTGGACCAATTCATGGTGGAGGGAGCCTCTAACCAGCCCAGTTTGGGCAAATTCATGGTGGAGGGAGCCTCTAACCAGCCCAGTTTGGACCAATTAATGGTGGAGGGAGCCTCTAACCAGCCCAGTTTGGACCAATTAATGGTGGAGGGAGCCTCTAACCAGCCCAGTTTGGACCAATTAATGGTGGAGGGAGCCTCTAACCAGCCCAGTTTGGACCAATTAATGGTGGAGGGAGCCTCTAACCACCCCAGTTTGGACCAATTCATGGTGAAGGGAGCCTCTAAACAGCCAAGTTTGGACCAATTCATGGTGGAGGGAGCCTCTAAAAACCCCAGTTTGGACCAATTCATGGTGGAGGGAGCCTCTAACCAGCCCAGTTTGGGCAAATTCATGGTGGAGGGAGCCTCTAAACAGCCCAGTTTGGGCAAATTCATGGTGGAGGGAGCCTCTAACCAGCCCAGTTTGGACCAATTAATGGTGGAGGGAGCCGCTAAACAGCCCAGTTTGGGCAAATTCATGGTGGAGGGAGCCTCTAAACAGCCCAGTTTGGACCAATTCATGGTGGAGGGAGCCTCTAAAAAACCCAGTTTGGACCAATTCATGGTGGAGGGAGCCTCTAAACAGCCCAGTTTGGGCAAATTCATGGTGGAGGGAGCCTCTAACCAGCCCAGTTTGGACCAATTAATGGTGGAGGGAGCCTCTAACCAGCCCAGTTTGGACCAATTAATGGTGGAGGGAGCCTCTAACCAGCCCAGTTTGGACCAATTAATGGTGGAGGGAGCCTCTAACCACCCCAGTTTGGACCAATTCATGGTGGAGGGAGCCTCTAAACAGCCAAGTTTGGACCAATTCATGGTGGAGGGAGCCTCTAAAAACCCCAGTTTGGACCAATTCATGGTGGAGGGAGCCTCTAACCAGCCCAGTTTGGGCAAATTCATGGTGGAGGGAGCCTCTAAACAGCCCAGTTTGGGCAAATTCATGGTGGAGGGAGCCTCTAACCAGCCCAGTTTGGACCAATTAATGGTGGAGGGAGCCGCTAAACAGCCCAGTTTGGGCAAATTCATGGTGGAGGGAGCCTCTAAACAGCCCAGTTTGGACCAATTCATGGTGGAGGGAGCCTCTAAAAAACCCAGTTTGGACCAATTCATGGTGGAGGGAGCCTCTAAACAGCCCAGTTTGGGCAAATTCATGGTGGAGGGAGCCTCTAACCAGCCCAGTTTGGACCAATTAATGGTGGAGGGAGCCTCTAACCAGCCCAGTTTGGACCAATTAATGGTGGAGGGAGCCTCTAACCAGCCCAGTTTGGACCAATTAATGGTGGAGGGAGCCTCTAACCACCCCAGTTTGGACCAATTCATGGTGGAGGGAGCCTCTAAACAGCCAAGTTTGGACCAATTCATGGTGGAGGGAGCCTCTAAAAACCCCAGTTTGGACCAATTCATGGTGGAGGGAGCCTCTAACCAGCCCAGTTTGGGCAAATTCATGGTGGAGGGAGCCTCTAAACAGCCCAGTTTGGGCAAATTAATGGTGGAGGGAGCCTCTAACCACCCCAGTTTGGACCAATTCATGGTGGAGGGAGCCTCTAAACAGCCAAGTTTGGACCAATTCATGGTGGAGGGAGCCTCTAAAAACCCCAGTTTGGACCAATTCATGGTGGAGGGAGCCTCTAACCAGCCCAGTTTGGGCAAATTCATGGTGGAGGGAGCCTCTAACCAGCCCAGTTTGGACCAATTAATGGTGGAGGGAGCCGCTAAACAGCCCAGTTTGGGCAAATTCATGGTGGAGGGAGCCTCTAAACAGCCCAGTTTGGACCAATTCATGGTGGAGGGAGCCTCTAAAAAACCCAGTTTGGACCAATTCATGGTGGAGGGAGCCTCTAAACAGCCCAGTTTGGGCAAATTCATGGTGGAGGGAGCCTCTAACCAGCCCAGTTTGGACCAATTAATGGTGGAGGGAGCCTCTAAACAGCCAAGTTTTGGGAAATTCATGGTGGAGGGAGCCTCTAACCAGCCCAGTTTGGACCAATTAATGGTGGAGGGAGCCTCTAAACAGCCCAGTTTGGACCAATTCATGGTGGAGGGAGCCTCTAACCAGCCCAGTTTGGGCAAATTCATGGTGGAGGGAGCCTCTAAACAGCCCAGTTTGGGCAAATTCATGGTGGAGGGAGCCTCTAACCAGCCCAGTTTGGACCAATTAATGGTGGAGGGAGCCGCTAAACAGCCCAGTTTGGACCAATTCATGGTGGAGGGAGCCTCTAAAAACCCCAGTTTGGACCAATTCATGGTGGAGGGAGCCTCTAAAAAACCCAGTTTGGACCAATTCATGGTGAAGGGAGCCTCTAACCAGCCCAGTTTGGGCAAATTCATGGTGGAGGGAGCCTCTAACCAGCAGAGTTGTGGGAAAGCAGGGTGGAGGGAGCCTCTAACCAGCAGAGTTGGTGGAAATCAGGGTGGAGGGAGCCTCTAACCAGCAGAGTTGGGGGAAATCATGTTGGAGGGAGCCTAGTATTAGCAGAATTGTGCAACGCTTATGGTGGATGAGTATGAGGATGCGGAGGAATTGGAGAGGTTGAGTACAGACATGGAGTTTCATGTTGGGGTGCTTTACACAGGTGGGCACAAAAATGAAGGCTCTATCCAGTGGTGGTTCATTTTTATCAAAGTGAGCCGGTCGGCACTCTCAGCTGACAGACGGGTGCGCTTGTCAGTGATGATGCCACCGGCTGCACTGAACACCCTCTCAGATAGGACGCTGGCGGCAGGACAGGACAGCACCTCCAAGGCATATAGGGCAAGTTCAAGCCACAGGTCCAACTTCGACACCCAATACGTGTAGGGCGCAGAGGGGTCGGAGAGGACAGGGCTGTGGTCGGAAAGGTATTCCCGCAACATGCGCCTATACTTCTCACGCCTGGTGACACTAGGACCCTCCGTGGCGGCACTTTGGCGAGGGGGTGCCATCAAGGTGTCCCAGACCTTAGACAGTGTGCCCCTCGTTTGTGTGGACCGGTGAGAACTTGGTTGCCTACTGGAGGAACTGCCCTCCCTGCCGCCAACGTCACATGCTGGAAACATCTCCATCATATTCTGCACCAATTGCCTGTGGCAAGCATTGATGCGATTGGCCCTCCCCTCTACCGGAATAAAAGACGAGATGTTGTTTTTATACCGGGGGTCAAGGATAGCAAAGATCCAGTACTGGTTGTCCTCCATGATTTTGACAATACGCTTGTCGGTTGTAAAGCACCCCAACATGAACTCAGCCATGTCTGCCACAGTGTTAGTTGGCATGACTCCTCTGGCCCCACCGGAAAGTTCAATCTCCATTTCCTCCTCATCCTCCATGTCTACCCATCCGCGCTGCAACAATGGGACGATTCGAAGTTGCCCGGAAGCCTCCTGTATCACCATCACATCATCGGACAACTCTTCTTCCTCCTCCTCCTCCTCCATTAAACGCAGTGAAGCGGACAGATGTGTGGACCTACTCTCCAGCTGTGACGGATCGGATGCTATCCCTAACTCCTCTGTGTGATCTGAGTTATCCCTGATGTCAATCAGGGATTCTCTCAGAACACACAAGAGCGGGATTGTAAGGCTCACCATCGCATCCTCAGAGCTCACCCTCCTTGTGGACTCCTCAAAGACCCGTAGGATGTCACAAAGGTCTCTCATCCATGGCCACTCATGGATGTGAAACTGAGGCAGCTGACTTTGTGGCACCCTAGGGTTTTGTAGCTGGTATTCCATCAAAGGTCTCTGCTGCTCAACCACTCTATTCAACATCTGAAACGTTGAGTTCCAGCGTGTGGGGACGTCGCACAAAAGCCGGTGTTGTGGCACATGCAGGCGTTGCTGGAGAGATTTTAAGCTAGCAGCGGCTACTGTCGACTTGCGAAAGTGGGCGCACATGCGCCGCACTTTCACCAGTAGCTCTGGAACATTGGGGTAGCTCTTTAGGAAACGTTGCACCACTAGGTTGAAGACGTGGGCCAGGCATGGAACATGTTGGAGTCCGGCAAGCTCCAGAGCTGCTACCAGGTTCCGGCCGTTATCACAAACGACCATGCCTGGGCCCAGGTGCAGCGGCTCAAACCATATTGCCGTCTCATCGAGGAGGGCATCCCTCACCTCGGAGGCAGTGTGCTGTCTGTCCCCCAAGCTGATCAGCTTCAGCACAGCCTGCTGACGTCTACCAACGCCAGTGCTGCAACGTTTCCAACTCGTAGCTGGGGTCAATCTAACAGCGGAGGAGGAGGCGGTGGCAGAGGAGGAGGCGGTGGCGGAGGAGGAGGCGGTAGAGGAGGAGGAGGAGGGGGGTGTTCTTCTCGTGTCCCTGCCAGGAATGTTAGGCGGGGAGACGAGGTACACCGGGCCAGTTTGGGAAGCAGTCCCAGCCTCAACTACATTCACCCAGTGTGCCGTCAGTGAAATGTAGCGTCCCTGTCCGCATGCACTTGTCCACGCGTCGGTGGTCAAGTGGACCTTTGTGCAAAGCGCGGAACTAAGGGCCCGCCTGATGTTGAGTGACACGTGCTGGTGCAAGGCGGGGACGGCACACCGGGAGAAGTAGTGACGGCTAGGGACGGCATAGCGAGGTGCCGCAGTTGCCATCAGGTCCAGGAAGGCGGGAGTTTCAACAAGCTGGAACGCCAACATCTCCTGGGCCAGCAGTTTAGCGATGTTGGCGTTCAAGGCTTGCGCGTGTGGGTGGTTAGCAGTGTATTTCTGCCGCCGCTCCAATGTCTGAGAGATGGTGGGTTGTTGTAAAGAAACGCCTGATGGTGCCTTTGATGGTGCAGGAGAAGGAGATAAGACAGGACCAGGGGAGGATGAGGTAGAAGTCAACAAAGTGGCGGAGGCAGATGAAGTGGTGTCCTGGCTCGTCCTCTGGAGTGCATCGCCAGCACAGTCAGCAGTGGCAGTGGCAGAGGCAGAGGCAGTGGCAGAGGCAGTGGCAGTGGCGTGAACGGCAGGCGGCCTTTGTCCTGCCGTTGCTGCCTGCCACTGATTCCAGTGCTTGGATTCCAAATGACGGCGCATTGAAGTGGTGGACAGGTTGCTCTTCTCAGAGCCCCTAATCAATTTCGAGAGGCAAATTGTGCAGACAACACTATATCTGTCCTCGGCGCATTCCTTGAAAAAACTCCACACCTTCGAGAAACGTGCCCTCGAGGTGGGAGTTTTTCGGGGCTGGGTACGAACTGGAACATCTTGGGAGATTCCGGGTGTGGCCTGGCTTCGCCTAAGCTGCTGACCTCTGCCTCTGCCTCTAGCTACCCTTTTTGGTGCTGCACCTGCCTCAACATCCACACTACTTTCCCCGCTTGACATCCCCCCTGTCCAGGTCGGGTCAGTGTCCTCATCATCCACCACTTCCTCTTCCAACTCCTGTCTCATCTCCTCCTCCCGCACAATGCGCCGGTCAACTGGATGCCCTGACGGCAACTGCGTCACATCATCGTCGATGAGGGTGGGTTGCTGGTCATCCACCACCAAATCGAACGGAGATGGAGGAGACTCTAGTGTTTGAGCATCTGGACACAGATGCTCCTCTGTTAGGTTCGTGGAATCGTGACGTGGAGAGGCAGGTTGAGGGACAATGAAAGGAGCGGAGAACAGCTCTGGGGAGCAGGGACAGTTTGGGTTATTGTTCTGTAAAGCTTCGGAATTTTGGGAGGAAGGAAGACAAGACTGTTGGGTAATAGGAGGAGAGGAGGCAGAGTCTGACTGGCTGCTGGACAATGTGCTGTAAGCGTTCTCTGACAGCCATTGCAAGACCTGTTCCTGGTTCTCGGGCCTACTAAGGTTTGTACCCTGCAGTTTAGTTAATGTGGCAAGCAACCCTGGCACTGTGGAGTGGCGCAATGCTTGCTGCCCCACAGGAGTAGGCACGGGACGCCCTGTGGCTTCACTGCTACCTTGCTCCCCAGAACCATTCCCCCGACCTCGCCCACGGCCTCGTCCACGTCCCTTTCCGGGAGCCTTGCGCATTTTGAATTCCTAGTTAGAAATTGGCACTGTATACCAGTAGTAAAAATTGTGGGTGCACGTAACCCCAATATATTCTTTGAATTACCAGTCAGAAACTGGCACTATATGGCAGTAGCAAGAAATGAGGGTATTTATAACCCCAATATATTCTTTGAATTCCCAGTCAGACAATGGCACTGTATACCAGTAGTAAAAATTGTGGGTGCACGTAACCCCAATATATTCTTTGAATTCCCAGTCAGACACTGGCACTATATGGCAGTAGCAAGAAATGAGGGTATTTGTATTCCCAATATATTCTTTGAATTCCCAGTCAGACAATGGCACTGTATACCAGTAGTAAAAATTGTGGGTGCACGTAACCCCAATATATTCTTTGAATTCCCAGTCAGACACTGGCACTATATGGCAGTAGCAAGAAATGAGGGTATTTGTATTCCCAATATATTCTTTGAATTCCCAGTCAGACAATGGCACTGTATACCAGTAGTAAAAATTGTGGGTGCACGTAACCCCAATATATTCTTTGAATTACCAGTCAGAAACTGGCACTATATGGCAGTAGCAAGAAATGAGGGTATTTGTATTCCCAATATATTCTTTGAATTCCCAGTCAGACAATGGCACTGTATACCAGTAGTAAAAATTGTGGGTGCACGTAACCCCAATATATTCTTTGAATTCCCAGTCAGACACTGGCACTATATGGCAGTAGCAAGAAATGAGGGTATTTGTATTCCCAATATATTCTTTGAATTCCCAGTCAGACAATGGCACTGTATACCAGTAGTAAAAATTGTGGGTGCACGTAACCCCAATATATTCTTTGAATTCCCAGTCAGACACTGGCACTATATGGCAGTAGCAAGAAATGAGGGTATTTGTATTCCCAATATATTCTTTGAATTCCCAGTCAGACAATGGCACTGTATACCAGTAGTAAAAATTGTGGGTGCACGTAACCCCAATATATTCTTTGAATTACCAGTCAGAAACTGGCACTATATGGCAGTAGCAAGAAATGAGGGTATTTATAACCCCAATATATTCTTTGAATTCCCAGTCAGACAATGGCACTGTATACCAGTAGTAAAAATTGTGGGTGCACGTAACCCCAATATATTCTTTGAATTCCCAGTCAGACACTGGCACTATATGGCAGTAGCAAGAAATGAGGGTATTTGTATTCCCAATATATTCTTTGAATTCCCAGTCAGACAATGGCACTGTATACCAGTAGTAAAAATTGTGGGTGCACGTAACCCCAATATATTCTTTGAATTACCAGTCAGAAACTGGCACTATATGGCAGTAGCAAGAAATGAGGGTATTTATAACCCCAATATATTCTTTGAATTCCCAGTCAGACAATGGCACTGTATACCAGTAGTAAAAATTGTGGGTGCACGTAACCCCAATATATTCTTTGAATTCCCAGTCAGACACTGGCACTATATGGCAGTAGCAAGAAATGAGGGTATTTGTATTCCCAATATATTCTTTGAATTCCCAGTCAGACAATGGCACTGTATACCAGTAGTAAAAATTGTGGGTGCACGTAACCCCAATATATTCTTTGAATTACCAGTCAGAAACTGGCACTATATGGCAGTAGCAAGAAATGAGGGTATTTATAACCCCAATATATTCTTTGAATTCCCAGTCAGACAATGGCACTGTATACCAGTAGTAAAAATTGTGGGTGCACGTAACCCCAATATATTCTTTGAATTCCCAGTCAGACACTGGCACTATATGGCAGTAGCAAGAAATGAGGGTATTTGTATTCCCAATATACTCTTTGAATTCCCAGTCAGACAATGGCACTGTATACCAGTAGTAAAAATTGTGGGTGCACGTAACCCCAATATATTCTTTGAATTCCCAGTCAGACACTGGCACTATATGGCAGTAGCAAGAAATGAGGGTATTTGTATTCCCAATATACTCTTTGAATTCCCAGTCAGACAATGGCACTGTATACCAGTAGTAAAAATTGTGGGTGTATATAGCCCCAATTCTATTGCTAGGGGACTTGCAGGGTATTTCTGGGGTGAAGGTGGGGGGGCACACCGTTGGAACGGGTATCGGGGTATATATCGGGTATACGGGAATACACTGACAGTGTATTCCATTCAGGATCCTGGGAAAGCTGGGTTGCGGCGATTGAGCCCGTCAGTGCCACGTTACACTGACAAGCTTCTCCCTGGAATTTAGCTCTTACAAGAGCTGTTGTGGTTGTCTTCTCCTTCCTATCCTAGCCTGTCCCTGCCTACCCAGAATCTAAGCCCTAGCTAGCTGGACGGAAACCTCCGTCCTCGGTGAATTGCAAGCTCAGAATGACGCGAACCTGGGCGGCGCTGTTCTTTTAAATTAGAGGTCACATGTTTTCGGCAGCCAATGGGTTTTGCCTACTTTTCTCAACGTCACCGGTGTCGTAGTTCCTGTCCCACCTACCCTGCGCTGTTATTGGAGCAAAAAAGGCGCCAGGGAAGGTGGGAGGGGAATCGAGTAATGGCGCACTTTACCACGCGGTGTTCGATTCGATTCGAACATGCCGAACAGCCTAATATCCGATCGAACATGAGTTCGATAGAACACTGTTCGCTCATCTCTAGTCCTCTTTAATACATACTGGTATTGTATGACATAACTTTTGTGCTAGATATTCCAATGCTATGACATAATTGTGATGCCTAAATATTAGCTATGACATCACTATGCTTACTATCCCTCAATTTAGTGAGTGGACAATCTCAATATCACTTTATTATCCCTTTTCTGTGACATCACTTTTCTGTGACATCACTTTGATGCTTAGACATTAGGTATGATATCACTTTGTTTATTATGCCATTCTATGACATCACTTTATGGCTTTGATATTAGCTATAATCCCCTTTATTTATTACTCTTAGTCTGTGACATCACTTTGTTTAGTATTCCTATTCTGTGACATCACTTTAGTGCTTAAATATTAGCTATTTGATCACTTTATTTATTATCCCTGTTCTGTGACATCACTTTGGTATATATACATTAGCTATGACATCAAATTGTATTGTATTCCTATTCTGTGACATCACTTTGCTATGTATGCATTAGCTATGACATCACTTTGCTTAGTATTCCTATTCTATGACATCACTTTAGTTCTTAGATATTAGCTATAATACTCTATATTCATTATCCCTTTTCTGTGACATCACTTTGCTATGTATGCATTAGCTATGACATCACTTTGTTTAGCATTCCTATTCTGTGACATCACTTTAGTGCTTAGATATTAGCTATATGATCACATCCCTGTTCTGTGACATCACTTTGGTATATATACATTAGCTATGACATCAAATTGTATTGTATTCCTATTCTGTGACATCACTTTGCTATGTATGCATTAGCTATGACATCACTTTGCTTAGTATTCCTATTCTATGACATCACTTTAGTTCTTAGACATTAGCTATAATACTCTTTATTCGTTATCCCTGTTCTGTGACATCACTTTGCTATATATACATTAGCTATGACATCAAATTGTATTGTATTCCTATTCTGTGACATCACTTTGCTATGTAGACATTAGCTATGACATCACTTTGTTTAATATTCCTATTCTATGACATCACGTTAGTTCTTAGACATTAGCTATAATACTCTTTATTCGTTATCCCTGTTCTGTGACATCACTTAGGTATGTATGCATTAGCTATGACATCACTTTATTTAATATTCCTATTCTGTGACATCACCCTTCTTTCTCGGCACTTATCATCTATGCACCTTGATATCTCTCTTTGTCACTGCTCTGTGACATCACTTTGGTATGTATACTTTAGTTATGACATCACTTTATTTAATATTCCTATTTTGCGATATCACTTGCATGTGCATTGTACCTGCATTATAATATACTATGACTAGGATCACCAGGATCTTCATGCGCTGCTTATTCACTTTGGTCATGGCTCTTGTTGTGACATCACCATTTTGATCACCTCTGTGCAAAGCTATGCCATGGAGACATATACATCTGCATAGAAGCTGTGGACACAAAACAGTAAATTATTCTTAATGAAGACTATTGGCAAAGCTGCTTCATTTTTCATTGAACATGCATTAGAACAATAATATAAAAGACTTGGTTGTAAAGGTGACCTAACCCTTTATATGTGGCAGGATCCACTGTAATACTGATATGTTACATCTTACACAACAAAACACCTGGCGTGTCTTAGGATAATTGGTTGACTGCCTTCTACCAAGACAAGGTGCGCTTCCCTTGCCATACAGAGATGGCACAGTACGAGAACAGAAATTATGTTTGGAAATAGTGATTTAAAAGTAATGAACGTGTTTTGATTACATTTCGTTTCGACATAAATCACTTAGTTGCAGACATCGTTATTGGCAAACATTTCCATAAAAACTAATTTTATTTGTGCACGCTATTGAGAAATGTTTATAAAATCAAGCACCACATAATGAGCTTAATTTGTGGATTGTTAATAACACCCATATGGTGTCATATTCTGCCAAAGGAACCCTCTTAGGATATGATGAGCTGTTTTGCCAAATGAGAGATACTAGCAGATTAGGGAAGAGGATGAGGGAAAAGTCTTGTAGGAAATTGCATCTTCTCTCTTCAGTTAAAACCTACATCAGCCTGCTTAATGTTTAGGCTGGGATTTGGCTCCGGTGGCCAATATAAAAAAACTAATATTATGACAAAATGTGTCTGTAATGCTTAGAAAATTGGAATATAATCTAGACCTCGTCATTCAAGAGCTACATATCAGCTGACACTTACCCTCATGATGACTTTCAACCAGGATTGCGGAATCAGTAGGTCAATCTATCGACCCCGACTCCTTCATAAGCGGTAAAAAACCTCTAATTCATTAAAAAAAACCTAGCGACTGAATTTTTATGAAAATAAAATGTATTCTGCATCTAATTAATTATAATACTAAAATTGTATCATAGAACTTAAAATGACTAGTCATTTTTATTATTAAGCCAGGAACAATGACTCCACCCAAAATTCATCCAACTCCAACTCTATGTTGCTTCTAAAGTGAGTGTAAAATAAGCGGGGGCCACTTCTGTTCTACTGTGGTGTTGCTTCCAAAATTCATACAAGTTAAAATGTAACCCATGTGACAATTGTTTCCATGATACGTTACATCATTAGTGGATGTTGCGTTTTAATTGACTTACAAATCAAGCAGAGATAATTTTTTAAAGTAATCAGCCATTAGGATTGTTGGCTCTTAGGTATCACACTTAAAGAGAACCTTTCACAACTAGAGATGAGCAAGTACTGTTCGGATCAGCCGATCCGAACAGCACGCTCGCATAGAAATGAATGGACATAGCCGGCACGCGGGGGGTTAAGCAGCCGGCCGGCGTCAACGCGGAAGTACCAGGTGCATCCATTCATTTCTATGGAGCGTGCTGTTCGGATCGGCTGATCCGAACAGTACTCGCTCATCTCTATTCACAACCTCCAACAGTTCACGTTTTTAGCATCTGTTAATAGGCAACGCTCCACTGATTCCAGCACAGTTGGAATTTTCTTTCTAGCCCCCGCCATTCCTAAGTAATACGCACAGTTAGTTTTGCTGCCCGATGTGCTATGTAGGTGGGATCAGGCAAGGGGTGTGATTCAGAGCTCCAATCAGAGGCAGTCAGTGTCAGAGCTCAGAATCGTACCCCCTTGTCTGCTCCTGCCTGACACCACCCACCTGACAGTACAGAGTCTAGATGGCATATCAAGCACCAAAACTAACAGCATTTGATATCTTGGGATAACTGGGGGCGAGAGAAAAAAATCCAGCAGTGCTGGAATCAGTAGAGCAGCAGCTATTAAATTATGAAACACGTTGGACATGTTGGGGGTGGTGAAAGGTCCTCTTTAAAGAGGTAAGTTGATATGTGCCTTGATAAGTGCCCAATTTCTGGAGGCTCCCCATGTCCCTTGTGTTAATGGAAAGGCATAGTTGTTGATCTTGAGGTAACCTCTTTTTTAGACTGAATTTTTATATGAGAACTCTATAAGACCTACTCAAGAAAAGGAGATATCTGAAAATGCTTTCTTGGCTACCTATTGTAAGATACTAGGCTGCACTACTGAGAGGTGAATGTTTCCTCTGGTTCCTGGTAGGTTAAGGTTCAAATGATCAAATATAATAAAACAATGTTCCTAAAAAACAATCTTCATGGAAGATAGGATGCAGGACATTGTATTTTTTCATCCAGACCAAGACAAATTTTGCAATGTGAGAGACATCCCAAGCTCCCAATTGTGCAGCACCAGGTTTTGGGCCTGTAAATTTAAGTGCTTACATTTTAACATTGAAGTAGGGAAAAATCAGATTTGTAATAAAAAAAGGTCTTTGTAATGGTCTTTATATTCTTTTAGGTATCATTTAATTTTACCCATAACTCCAATTACAAAGCAACTTTTTGTGTAAATAATACAGGTGAATATAAGAAAATGTCTCCTACTTTTAGTAGGCTGCCCGAGGCTCGATGGCAGAGCCAACTGCGCATGCCTAGAAGATTGAAACCCAGGACAGAAGAAGACACAGGGAGAGGGCATTCCAGAAGAAGATTTCTCTTGCAGCATTGGGCATGCCCCCCAGTGCTGTTTGAGCGCTGAGGACCGCCCCCAGTGCTATGAGAGGACTCATTTGCATACTGAAGAAAACCCGAATTTCTACCGAATGGCAGCGCGGAGAAGACATCTAAAGGTAGGAGAAGAATAGCCTTTCTTAAGGCTATTCCTACATGTTAGTCAGAAAAAAAGGGTATCCAATGATAGGATCCCTTTAAAGATCTCCAAATGTTTTAGAAGATACTTAAAATCCCTTATAAAATATGAACTTTGAGCGTCTTTTTACATGAAACTTAGAGTAGAGTTCCTCTGTTATATCTCCTGGAAATATATAATAGGATAGCTTGTGCATCCATAGTAGGGCAGCACTGCAGAGAAGCCAATAATGTGACGCTTGGCTTTAAGGCAAAGGATCACTTCACCACATGTCACATAAATCCCAACATGGAAGCAGCACTCCAAATGAACAATCCAATAAAGATTTATTCCCCCAATGTTCACAGCAGCAATGTTTCACCTTCTCACTATAATGTTGTTGCTGTGAACATTGGAGGAATAAATCTTAGTTGGATTGTTCCTTTGGAGTGTTTCCTTGTTGGGATTTATGTAACATGACAATGTATTACCATTCCCCTTGCCAATGGAGCATGTCCTTTCACACCCTATGGCTACATGGACATGACCATGTGTTTTCTCATTGTGCTATTTCTGTTTTTCATAGATAGCACACTGACCCATTCTTTTCTTAGGGTCCCATCCTTGTAAACATGTATTATCACAAATCCATTTGGGGGACTGAAAGCCCCTAGGCAAAACTCATGACAGGTCCTATTCCTGTCGATTTTGCAGCCTGGACTCATTAATTGAAATATATGGGTCAGTGGAAGACATGGACAGAACACGGATGTCAACCAACCATGTGGTTTTCTCACAAACCTATATATTCACATCAGTGGTGTAACTAGGAATTGCGGGACCCCAAGGCGAACATTTGACATGCCTTCTCCCCCCCCCTGACCGATCCAACCCCTCCACCCTCTCCCAGCGTGCACACAAACACTCGTTCCTGCACACACTATTATGCCCCACAGTGGTCCCTGCACACAGTATTATGCCCCATAGTGGCCCCTGCACACCCTATTATGCCCCATAGTGGCCCCTGCACACTCTATTATGCACCATAGTGGCCCCTGAACACACTATTATGCCCCATAGTGGCCCCTTCACACAGTATTATGTCCCATAGTGGCCCCTGTTCACAGTATTATACCCCATAGTGGCCCTTAAGCACAGTATTTTGTTCCAAAGTGACCCCTGCACACAGTATTATGCTCCATTGTGGACCACCCATGAACAATTATTATACTCTGGGGTCTTTTCAGATCCCCGAGTATAATGATGGGAGATCCAGAGGAGGATACAAAAAAAAACACTAGGGGCAACACAGTGACTCAGTGGTTAGCACTATAGCCTTGCAGCGCTGGAGTCCTGGGTTCGAATCCCACCAGGAACCACATCTGCAAGGAGTTTGTATGTTCTCCCAGTGTTTGTATGGATTTCCTCCAATTGTACAAATGGAGGAAATGGAAAAAATGGAGGACTTAAATGGAAAAAAAAAAGAAAAAAAAAAAAAAAGAACATTGTGATGCCTATATGGGGCTCACAATCTACATTTAAAAAAAGAAAAAACAAGAAAAAAACACTGTTACTTACCTCTCCCTGGCTCCAGCACACTCCCCTCTGATGTTAGCCATCTTCAATGATGGACCAGACGTGAGTCGGTCCCGGGCCCTGTGGCGGCTGCTACCGCCACCCCAATAGTTATGCCCCTGATTCACATATTTGTGTACATGTATCCATTGAGGAATGGAAACACCCAGTACATATCTATGTACTGATGGTACCACCCAGAATTCAATGGAAAGCTTCTCCGAAATTGTTAAGATTTACTAAACCAGACAAGGCAAATGAACGTTTCTTTTCCTAATGACGCTCCACATGGGCATCATGGATTCTGTTACTATATAATCGATCATGGATGTGACAGATCTATTACGATCCATTCTGGAATACAACCTAATAGATTCCTACAGGTCCAACAAGTTCCATTATTTTATAGAATAGAATTTGCTCTGATCATCAAAGAACATCAAAAATCTTCCAGAAAAGAACAGAAGTTCAGACAGAACCTTAGCGAACAAATTTTGCAGTAAAGTGAACATTGTATTACTGTAAAATGGCTAAGAAAGAGCCATTGTGATATTATTGGAAAGCGAGGGATTAAAGTATAGACTGTAATGTTTATTGTACGTTCTAGTAACAGATTGTAAACGTGATATAAAAAGTGAATTTACAAATATATACTGTGTTTTCTGCCTTTTCCTAAATTTTTAATGTTTCATTTTGATTATATATTGGTGCCTTTCTGCAGACGACAAATTCTGATGTACAAAGACGCCATGAGAGGCGAATACAGCATATTGTAGGCAATGAGGAAATTTCAGGTTTACAACCCTCTTAAGGTTTGTGGATGTCTTCGTCAGCAATACTGAAGAAATGTACAGACAAAAAAGGACTGTGTTTCAGTGTCTCTCAGATTCCCAACTGGAGACAAATTTATTATCTTTAGTATTTAAGTAATATAATATAGTGAGATTTTCCCGTCATAAATAAAGACCATAAATCAGCTTCTTATATTGTATTCTGCTGGGGCACCTAAAACTATGTCTCTCCTGATCCTGTAATAAACCCAAAGTGGATGTGAACTACTGTTCAGACTATTGATGTTTTTTCTGAAATTTACATTATCTCTAGCCAAAGAACCTGTGCAAGCCTAAAAAATAAAGGGGGCAATGGAGCAAAGGAGCAAGCGAGACTGTAACCCTTTATCCTAAGACACGACAAGGCTCCCAATGGTCCCAGCAAGTGACAACCTAGTGATATACAGTCAATCATTTTAGTTGGAATATTCCTTTGAAGCGATTCTATCATTAGAATCCTTTTTTAACTAATACCACGTAGGAATAGTCTTAAGAAAGGCTATTCTATTCTTCCCCTACCTTTTGAATTCTTATTCAAAATGACAAGGGTGGTGAGTGTATGTTTTCAGGTGTACCACATTAAATGGAGACATGTAAATAAGGCCCACATGAAAGGTGTATAGCCAAAGCATTATATTTCGGGCCGCTCGGGAATGAATGTATCTACTATACTGATATCACATTACATCCACCCCAGATCTATTAACTGCCCCGCTAAGAATAAAGTCACAGATGTAGCCTTCAACACGTATCCTCCCCTATGCAATGCAGTCACAACTCATCCAGTGCTAGGTCATTGAAACCTGGGTGGGGGATTGGATCGCTAAGATAACAGTGCTGTTACATCTAGGACTATAACCAAGCACTACTAGTCAAGCATTCAATATACAGTTCTAGGTAATGGGGTCTTAAGTAGGGAGTGGGGGGTAAACTATTTGGGGTACTACCACCTAGAACTGTGACCATTCACAAACAATTTCAGCTAGCTCTCCATTATATTCTAACTGAGCACACGTAACAATTCACACACACACTATTGTGAAGTAGTGACACTATGTGCCACCTGTAAGCATTAGAGATGAGCGAGCACTATTCCAAACAGTCGTTTCGAATAGCACGCTCCCATAGAAATGAATGGATGGCCGCTACTATTCATTTCTATGGGAGCGTGCTATTTGAAACTCCGGTTTTGAATAGTGTTCGCTCATCTCTAGTAAGCATCAATTGTAAATTGTCTAACATGTTTCTGCTAGTTTAAATTTAGTAGCTCATAAGAGGCAAAGCTAATATTTCTCCAATTGCTGTACTAAGAGGTATACATTCAAATCAGCGCAGTCACGGGCATAGTAACTGCAGCGCCTGGTCAGCCCTAATGTCAAGCCACCTCCATCTTCTACAGCCTCACCTCTACGCTGCAACCTATGTGTTGACTTCATCCGGAGATCCTGTCTTCGGGATGTAAATCCAGCACATGCGCAGTCGGCTCTGCCATCAGGCTTCGAGCAGAGCCGACTCAGCATGTCTATTCGGCAATTTTACTGTGGCTGAGCCTACTGTTTTGTTTTTTTTAATGTAGATTGTGAGACCCACATAGAGCTGACAATGTACATTTTTTCCCTATCAGTACGTTTTTGGGGTTTTTGGAATATGGGATGGAAATCCACGCAAACACGGGGAAAACATACAAACTCCTTGCAGATGGTTTTTCGCCCTTGGTGGAATTTGAACACCAGGACTCCAGTGCTGCAAGGCTGCAGTGCTAACCACTGAGCCACTGTGTGGCCCCCTGAGCCTCAGCTGCAGCACCATCAAGATGACAATGTAACTCCATTCTTTTCTATTGGTGAAGGAGTCTAGAGTAACATGGTGATCTTTAGTTGTGCGATAGGGAGTCATGTCCAAAGTCGTTGTGTAGCCTTAGCCTTATATTTCTAAGTCTTCATAGGTCAATAGTATTACAATTAGAGATGAGCGAACACTAAAATGTTCGAGGTTCGAAATTCGATTCGAACAGCCGCTCACTGTTCGAGTGTTCGAATGGGTTTCGAACCCCATTATAGTCTATGGGGAACATAAACTCGTTAAGGGGGAAACCCAAATTCGTGTCTGGAGGGTCACCAAGTCCACTATGACACCCCAGGAAATGATACCAACACCCTGGAATGACACTGGGACAGCAGGGGAAGCATGTCTGGGGGCATAAAAGTCACTTTATTTCATGGAAATCCCTGTCAGTTTGCGATTTTCGCAAGCTAACTTTTCCCCATAGAAATGCATTGGCCAGTGCTGATTGGCCAGAGTACGGAACTCGACCAATCAGCGCTGGCTCTGCTGGAGGAGGCGGAGTCTAAGATAGCTCCACACCAGTCTCCATTCAGGTCCGACCTTAGACTCCGCCTCCTCCGGCAGAGCCAGCGCTGATTGGCCGAAGGCTGGCCAATGCATTCCTATGCGAATGCAGACTTAGCAGTGCTGAGTCAGTTTTGCTCAACTACACATCTGATGCACACTCGGCACTGCTACATCAGATGTAGCAATCTGATGTAGCAGAGCCGAGGGTGCACTAGAACCCCTGTGCAAACTCAGTTCACGCTAATAGAATGCATTGGCCAGCGCTGATTGGCCAATGCATTCTATTAGCCCGATGAAGTAGAGCTGAATGTGTGTGCTAAGCACACACATTCAGCACTGCTTCATCAAGCCAATACAATGCATTAGCCAGTGCTGATTGGCCAGAGTACGGAATTCGGCCAATCAGCGCTGGCCAATGCATTCTATTAGCCCGATGAAGTAGAGCTGAATGTGTGTGCTAAGCACACACATTCAGCACTGCTTCATCAAGCCAATACAATGCATTAGCCAGTGCTGATTGGCCAGAGTACGGAATTCGGCCAATCAGCGCTGGCTCTGCTGGAGGAGGCGGAGTCTAAGATCGCTCCACACCAGTCTCCATTCAGGTCCGACCTTAGACTCCGCCTCCTCCGGCAGAGCCAGCGCTGATTGGCCGAAGGCTGGCCAATGCATTCCTATGCGAATGCAGACTTAGCAGTGCTGAGTCAGTTTTGCTCAACTACACATCTGATGCACACTCGGCACTGCTACATCAGATGTAGCAATCTGATGTAGCAGAGCCGAGGGTGCACTAGAACCCCTGTGCAAACTCAGTTCACGCTAATAGAATGCATTGGCCAGCGCTGATTGGCCAATGCATTCTATTAGCCCGATGAAGTAGAGCTGAATGTGTGTGCTAAGCACACACATTCAGCACTGCTTCATCAAGCCAATACAATGCATTAGCCAGTGCTGATTGGCCAGAGTACGGAATTCGGCCAATCAGCGCTGGCCAATGCATTCTATTAGCCCGATGAAGTAGAGCTGAATGTGTGTGCTAAGCACACACATTCAGCACTGCTTCATCAAGCCAATACAATGCATTAGCCAGTGCTGATTGGCCAGAGTACGGAATTCGGCCAATCAGCGCTGGCTCTGCTGGAGGAGGCGGAGTCTAAGATCGCTCCACACCAGTCTCCATTCAGGTCCGACCTTAGACTCCGCCTCCTCCGGCAGAGCCAGCGCTGATTGGCCGAAGGCTGGCCAATGCATTCCTATGCGAATGCAGACTTAGCAGTGCTGAGTCAGTTTTGCTCAACTACACATCTGATGCACACTCGGCACTGCTACATCAGATGTAGCAATCTGATGTAGCAGAGCCGAGGGTGCACTAGAACCCCTGTGCAAACTCAGTTCACGCTAATAGAATGCATTGGCCAGCGCTGATTGGCCAATGCATTCTATTAGCCCGATGAAGTAGAGCTGAATGTGTGTGCTAAGCACACACATTCAGCACTGCTTCATCAAGCCAATACAATGCATTAGCCAGTGCTGATTGGCCAGAGTACGGAATTCGGCCAATCAGCGCTGGCCAATGCATTCTATTAGCCCGATGAAGTAGAGCTGAATGTGTGTGCTAAGCACACACATTCAGCACTGCTTCATCAAGCCAATACAATGCATTAGCCAGTGCTGATTGGCCAGAGTACGGAATTCGGCCAATCAGCGCTGGCTCTGCTGGAGGAGGCGGAGTCTAAGGTCGGACCTGAATGGAGACTGGTGTGGAGCGATCTTAGACTCCGCCTCCTCCAGCAGAGCCAGCGCTGATTGGCCGAATTCCGTACTCTGGCCAATCAGCACTGGCTAATGCATTGTATTGGCGTGATGAAGCAGTGCTGAATGTGTGTGCTTAGCACACACATTCAGCTCTACTTCATCGGGCTAATAGAATGCATTGGCCAGCGCTGATTGGCCGAATTCCGTACTCTGGCCAATCAGTGCTGGCCAATGCATTCTATTAGCTTGATGAAGCAGAGTGTGCACAAGGGTTCAAGCGCACCCTCGGCTCTGATGTAGCAGAGCCGAGGCTGCACAAGGGTTCAAGCGCACCCTCGGCTCTGATGTAGGAGAGCCGAGGGTGCACTTGAACCCTTGTGCAGCCTCGGCTCTGCTACATCAGAGCCGAGGGTGCGCTTGAACCCTTGTGCACACTCTGCTTCATCAAGCTAATAGAATGCATTGGCCAGCGCTGATTGGCCAATGTATTCTATTAGCCTGATGAAGTAGAGCTGAATGTGTGTGCTAAGCACACACATTCAGCTCTACTTCATCGGGCTAATAGAATGCATTGGCCAGCGCTGATTGGCCGAATTCCGTACTCTGGCCAATCAGTGCTGGCCAATGCATTCTATTAGCTTGATGAAGCAGAGTGTGCACAAGGGTTCAAGCGCACCCTCGGCTCTGATGTAGCAGAGCCGAGGCTGCACAAGGGTTCAAGCGCACCCTCGGCTCTGATGTAGGAGAGCCGAGGGTGCACTTGAACCCTTGTGCAGCCTCGGCTCTGCTACATCAGAGCCGAGGGTGCGCTTGAACCCTTGTGCACACTCTGCTTCATCAAGCTAATAGAATGCATTGGCCAGCGCTGATTGGCCAATGTATTCTATTAGCCTGATGAAGTAGAGCTGAATGTGTGTGCTAAGCACACACATTCAGCTCTACTTCATCGGGCTAATAGAATGCATTGGCCAGCGCTGATTGGCCAGAGTACGGAACTCGACCAATCAGCGCTGGCTCTGCTGGAGGAGGCGGAGTCTAAGATCGCTCCACACCAGTCTCCATTCAGGTCCGACCTTAGACTCCGCCTCCTCCAGCAGAGCCAGCGCTGATTGGCCGAATTCCGTACTCTGGCCAATCAGCACTGGCTAATGCATTGTATTGGCGTGATGAAGCAGTGCTGAATGTGTGTGCTTAGCACACACATTCAGCTCTACTTCATCGGGCTAATAGAATGCATTGGCCAATCAGCGCTGGCCAATGCATTCTATTAGCGTGAACTGAGTTTGCACAGGGGTTCTAGTGCACCCTCGGCTCTGCTACATCAGATTGCTACATCTGATGTAGCAGTGCCGAGTGTGCATCAGATGTGTAGTTGAGCAAAACTGACTCAGCACTGCTAAGTCTCTGCATTCGCATAGGAATGCATTGGCCAGCCTTCGGCCAATCAGCGCTGGCTCTGCCGGAGGAGGTGGAGTCTAAGGTCGGACCTGAATGGAGACTGGTGTGGAGCGATCTTAGACTCCGCCTCCTCCAGCAGAGCCAGCGCTGATTGGTCGAGTTCCGTACTCTGGCCAATCAGCGCTGGCCAATGCATTCTATTAGCCCGATGAAGTAGAGCTGAATGTGTGTGCTTAGCACACACATTCAGCTCTACTTCATCAGGCTAATAGAATACATTGGCCAATCAGCGCTGGCCAATGCATTCTATTAGCTTGATGAAGCAGAGTGTGCACAAGGGTTCAAGCGCACCCTCGGCTCTGATGTAGCAGAGCTGAGGGTGCACAAGGGTTCAAGTGCACCCTCGGCTCTCCTACATCAGAGCCGAGGGTGCGCTTGAACCCTTGTGCAGCCTCGGCTCTGCTACATCAGAGCCGAGGGTGCGCTTGAACCCTTGTGCACACTCTGCTTCATCAAGCTAATAGAATGCATTGGCCAGCACTGATTGGCCAGAGTACGGAATTCGGCCAATCAGCGCTGGCCAATGCATCCCTATGGGAAAAAGTTTATCTCACAAAAATCACAATTACACACCCGATAGAGCCCCAAAAAGTTATTTTTAATAACATTCCCCCCTAAATAAAGGTTATCCCTAGCTATCCCTGCCTGTACAGCTATCCCTGTCTCATAGTCACAAAGTTCACATTCTCATATGACCCGGATTTGAAATCCACTATTCGTCTAAAATGGAGGTCACCTGATTTCGGCAGCCAATGACTTTTTCCAATTTTTTTCAATGCCCCCAGTGTCGTAGTTCCTGACCCACCTCCCCTGCGCTGTTATTGGTGCAAAAAAGGCGCCAGGGAAGGTGGGAGGGGAATCGAATTTTGGCGCACTTTACCACGTGGTGTTCGATTCGATTCGAACATGGCGAACACCCTGATATCCGATCGAACATGTGTTCGATAGAACACTGTTCGCTCATCTCTAATTACAATGAAAACAGGGTGCAGGTACACACTGAAAATTGCCCTTTTCCTGAATTCAGGCATCCTAGGTCTCTATTATATAATATTATTCTGGAGACAAGCAGATACCACTGATTTTGATGGTTATGGAGATGGACCAATCTTTGGGAACTTTGGGAACCTAAGATACGTGTCAATATCTTACAGTAGTATACCTGAACGGCCATGTTGTGACTAGCTGAATGATTGCTAGGTCAACTGTTGTTTATGGCTTGCTGAAGACTTTACAATAGTTTTGGTGGAAAATTTTAAGTTTCCAGGACTTAAATCCGTGGCTAGTTTAAAGTGTCCCTTGACAACAATGGGAACTTAAGTGGCCGATAAACAGTGTACCGAGTCAGCTGTTTTCAGCTCCATACACTATGTTGTTCCAGCACCGGATAGGATAGGTCATCAATATCTAAGTGCCTGAATATCCCTTTAACAATAGATGATCACAGATAGATGAAGTAGACAGAAGTTGGCTGAAATTTTTGAGGAAAGATAATTAATTTAGCACTTTTCTTTGAAAGAATATTTGCAAAATTTCCCAGGAGTTTTTGTTCTTCGTGGGGGTGTCATCTTGAATAACTGTTGCAGGAAACGTACTAAAATGTGTTTGGTTGTATTTGTAAAAGATCTGTTCACCAGCTGATAATTTATTAAATGGTTATTTAGCCATTGACTTACATAGATCTAGAATTTATGGCCACCTTAGCGAGGACCTTTCACCAGCTCTACCATCTCCAACTCTTACAACCTTCAATATTTGCTGTTTCACTGGTTCTCGTGTGGTTGGAATTCTTTTTCTAGCCACAATTTTTTCTCTGTTAGTTTAAGTGTCGACTATGCTAATGAGGCTATTGTCAGGTGGGTGATCCCAGAAAAACCACCCACCTGACTGTAGATAAAGCCTAATCAGCATAATGGATGCTGAACCTGCACCAAATCCTCAGGAACAGTAGGGGATGGAAAAGTGTTGGTAGAGGTGAAGTGACCTTGGGTGGGTCCTCTGTGCTAGAATTCTACTACATAACCAGGGTTTGACGTAGATTATATCTATAAATGACACTGCACTCAACGCATGTCTTACTCAACCCAGTTTTCTGGTGTGGGTTATAGTAAATCTGATGAGTTGAAGAATCCCTGGCCTTGCTGCTTGACCTCCTAGTCTTCCACTTGATCTCCATCCTGCTAAGCCCACCTGAAACGCGTTGAGCTGAGTGGAAAACGAACACATCTTTGTTGTTAATCAGGTCTGTGTACCAAAGATTCTCCACTTATATATTAAATATTCTCCTTGGCCACCCAGCCCACTTGTATACGTCAATGAGCAGAGAAGAGAATCGAGCACCAACCTCTCTCTGGCCTTGACAGTGAATACATAATGTATAAGAGCATAATGTGTGACTGTCCTTAGAGCAGGCGGATTTTACATTGAACTTAATTTTATACTGTAAAAGTGTTATATGCTTATTTGGCTGTTCTATGACTCTTCTATTAGAGGCTTTATATGAGAGAGAAATGAGAAATAATATCTTGGTCAATTAAACTCAAAATGCAGATTTCTTGCCTCATCAAAAACTACAAATTATAAAGCTCGATATATCAGGTCTTTTATTTCCAATCAGAATAGCAAGTACTGTACATGTGCATCTGACTTGCTGTAAATCTATTTTTAAAGTAAATCTTCGAAGAGACACCAGATCCATTTCCTCGCCCCCCCCCCATCCCCCAACACATGTATCGCTAATAACATTCCGCAGAAATGAAGTTCTCAATTTCACCTCTCATTCAGTTTTATGAGACTGAGATATCTAAAGAGAAATTCAGATTATAGGCTTTCTTTGTCTTCATACTGTAATTCGTAGAACAGTATAAATTAATGACATTTTTTAGCAGTATTTGGAAGATTTTTTTTTCTGCAGGGTCATACTTGGGATTATAGAGATAAAATCTTTTGATATGAATTTGCTGAGAAATAAAAAATGAAGACAGTCTTATTTTTAAAAGAGAAAAGAAAATATAGAGAACATAAAATTGTATTCCTCAGTGCAGTGAGTATGAAGGGCTGGAAAAATATCTGTATCTTGTGTGTGAATTGGAATAATTAAGGTGTATACTGTAGATTTTGGGTATGGTTCAGTCTTGGGGCAGAAGAAACTCTACGAGCCTTCATGGTGTCATTAGTGATGTCATTGTGCAGAGTGACATCACATAACAAGATTGTCCTGGAGTAATAAATAGCTCCGCTATACTGTGCTGATTAATGCTATATCATTATTATTACATAATACCCTTAGAAATACCCTCTAAAGACATGGCGGGTGCATTTATCAAGCCACTTACACCAATTTTCTTCAAATTTTGACCCTTTTTAGGTTTTCTGTTATGTGGTTTGGGTAAAAACCAATGAAATTCATCTATTTTTTTTAACAGTTCATTAAATACAGTCTTGTGAATAAGATCTAACTCTGTTCTAGTCTATGGTCAACTCTGCTGAATGCCTCATAGGTATCTCCTCCCATTCCCTCCATCTTGACAATCACCACTGTTGACTACCTATCACACAAACAAATAAAATTCAAGTTGCTCACTTTAGCCTACAAATCCCTTTTCAGGTTGGATCCATCACAAGCAAGCTCACAAGGTCCGCTCTACTAGAAATGGGCAAAACCTCTCAGGATTCATTTCGGGTTCAGGTGGCTTAAGGTCCATGATTTGTTTTGGGTCGAATAAGTACGATATGAATCACACCATAAAATAGCTTAATGTAGGACAATCTTGGGACTACTAGGAACTCATATGTTCAAGTTCTAGCTCTCTAAGACATGTCAAAGTGAAAGTGACATTATTATACCGTGGGGTCTCTTCAGATCCCAGGGAATAATAGGTGGAGGCCTAGGGGAGGTGTAAAAAAATAAAAAAAAACATCTATACTCACTTTCTGTTATCTCTTATCGGCCTCGTTGTTGTGTTTGGCACTCTGTCTCTGCCTCCTCGTCATATGCCTGGAATCACTGTTGTAACTCGGCCTCAGCGGTGACATGGGCACGCAGAGCGTCATGATATCACAGGAGAGCATCAGTCTCAAGTTTAAAGCGGCAGCCATTGTAAAAAAAAACAAAACAAAAACAAATTGGGCTATTTGGGTCAAACCTGGCTTGGTAGGAGTCGGTTTGCCCATCGTCACTTTCTACTATTTTATTTCACTTCCTTACTCAGAGTCACACACAAGAGTCTTGTTACTTTTCGCCATAAAAAAACAAAAACGGTCCTTGTATTGACCTAATTTTTTGTCCCAAATGCAGCTTTGCTAAACTGAAATTCTGAATTCAATTCAACCGAGCCACATTTGAGCCAATAAATATGGCCAATACACAGAACATTTTTACCAGTCCAAATACATCCATGTAACACAACGCTTATTCCATCAGACATTCTTCAACCCTTCAACCCTTAAAAACGGAACTGTCCTGGAAAAGTCTGATCCTATAATAGTGTAGGTGTTCTCTTGCTTATTTCAGTGATGTCTCTGCCAGACATGTCTAGCGCTACCTACTCAAGTGCCAGTCATAACTTAAAACTCCTTGGGCGGCAATGAAAAATATTTACTGAGCCCCCACCTACCTTGTGTCATTTAGAACAGAGGAGTGGAACAGAGGAACCTATGGGGTGCACTCAAGGTTTGGACCCGGTAGTGACTGCCAACTCTGTGTCCCCTATAGCTATGATCCTGCAAGGTGCTATCATCCATGGGGTCCGTGGGTCTCTGCGGAGTGGGTTTCTGTTTTTCGGGTCCCCAAGCGGACCCAAAGAAAGGAAATCCAAATCCTAGCATAATCTCTTGATTCATAGGACCTGTTGGTGGTTTACTGTTCCACGTAGACCTGACAGGTTCCCATTAATGGTGCTATATATATAAATTAATAATAGCAATATACTGTAAACACTGTATATACTGTGTACAATGTTTGATCTCCGAAATATCTAAATTTTCATCCAATTTACGGGAATCTGCAAACGTTAAGTAAACATAATGAATTTTAATTGAATGAATTGTCTGTGTGATTGTGTGTTATTAGATTAGTAGACATAATATTCAGCTGTCTTCTGTCTTAAAAGCGGTAGAAGACACGTTACTGCCCATAAACTTGAAAGGACTGTGACAGATATATACCAGCACTGGAAAGGCCATATGGCAAGAGACAGCTTAGCGAATGAGACATTTTATGATGCACTTTAACTCAATCGGGCTGTCACTTCATTCCAGCAACTCTGAACATACTGGATTGGCCGCTTGATTTTACAACACGGGGTTATTGGTCAGAATCATCTGAGAAGTTAAATGAGGTTTAGTAATAGGTAAATGATGATAGTAAAATTGCTAAGTACTGTATATCTGTGTACCAGACTATCATGTTAGCTTAAAGGGGTTGTCCCATGAAGTGAAGACCACAGGATCTTTCTCCCATTCCGCATTCCACTTAAGGCTTAATAGGGATGGGACTGGTGATGGTTGGCTCTCCCATTCACTTTAATGGGAGCACAGTAGTGCAGTGTAGTGCTACCAATGAGGTTTCCATATTCCCACCAGTCCCACCCATGTTCAGCCTGCCTGCTCTCAGTGTGAATGTGGAGTAGGAGAAAGGTTCTTCAGTCTTAACTTCGTGGGACAACCCCTTCAAGTCTAGGGCTATACTCCATGTCGATGTGTTGCCCTTCAAGTCCTTCACCCATATCAGTGGAGTTATTTTGCAACCCTGAGGGTGCTTTGACTGTGACTTATAGTCACAAAAAATCTATCACTCTTTAACATAAAAAAAATTGCAAAGGTTGAAAGCTCAAATGAAACCTGCAATGATAATTGACAAGCTGCATGCTTAAAACCCGCAACACAGATCAATTTGTGCTTCAGGTTTTAGTTACATTTGGCTAAGATTATATTTGCATGTTATCCATCATGCACTTACTGTAGATTTGAGATTTGCCACTAGCAAGCATGCAGCAGCTAACCCAATTAAATTACTGCCAGTGTAGCCCCAGCAGTAGGCTTCCAATTGCCAACAATAGACAACTCAACAATAACAACCCAAATATCCCTTTTTTGAACTGCATTTCCCCATGGTGGGACAATTAAAGGATTATCTTATCTTATCTTTATAATACCACATAGAAGAATGGAATAGTGCCAGACTCTATATCTGGATGGATAGCTGAAGTCCCACATAGTATCGGTAGAACTGTGCAGAAGAACCAAATACAAGGGACTCCAGAGGACAAGCCAAGGTCAATATCAGAAGATCACAAAAGTGGTGGTCAACAAAAGAATCAGGTAATACATGGACAAAGCAATGCATGCTGTAGTAGCCATAGATAAAATAATCTAAAGCTGGACATACACATAGGAATGGTAGTGGCCATAATGCAACCAGTCAATCATACATTGGATCATCCGTAAGAACTAACAACATGCCCAACTAAACTGGCAGATCAAGAACACAGCATGTAAACCAACAGTCTATACCAATAAAATGACAAGTGATTGTCAATATTTGGCCAATTACTGTATGTCATGTACAATTTTACTTATGTAGTTATGCACACCAGGGTCACCGCTGAGACCTGTGATTGGGCTTCAGCAGTTACAAAGACCCATAGACATCATGACGCTTGGTTTAAAGTATGATGACATCAGCACACCCCATCTGACCTGCTAAAGCCCAATCACATACCTCAGTGGTGACCCTTGTGTGCGTGACATTACTTAGGAGACTAGAATGGTATGAAGATGGCTAGGAGAGGTGAAGGAAGGTGAGGATAACTGTTTGATATTGTTTCCACACCTCTCCTGGACCTCCACCTATTATACTCAGGGATCTGAAGAGACACCCCCCCCCCCATTACAATAATATAATTTCCACTTTGAGGGTGACGAATCCCTAAAGTTTCTAGTTCAGCTCCAACCACAAAATTCTGGGAAATTCAGATCAAATTAGGTTTGATACGAATTGATTTTCTCACCTCTAACCTGGATGCTTCAGATTAACTCTACCTCAAGTATTTGATAGATAAAATGAAAAACAAATTCCCAATATTTCAGTAATTTAGGGCATCCCCAGAGGATGTGCAAAGTCACAGTTTGACGGACATCCGTGGATAAACCTTGGACATTTATCCTCCTTCCCAGTTCCTAACTTGGCTTCTACTTGATTGATTATGCATTGGAAATTAGACTACCATAAAATGGCACATGGTAGGTTATGCAATGGGGCACAAGATCCTCAAGGTGCCCTCCTGACATGATATATTGGTATTATGATACTGTATACTTGTAGAAACATGGAAGATTGATGGCAGAGATAGACCACATGGTCCATCTAGTACAGTGGCGTAACTAGGAATGGCGGGGCCCCGTGGCGAACTTTTGACATGGGGCCCCCCCTCCCCAAACCGATGCCGAAGACCTCGACTGACCCCCTCCTCCGCACTCTATTATCCCCAATAGTGTCCCCTGCACACACAGTATTAACCCCTATAGTGTCCCCTGCACACACAGTATTAACCCCTATAGTGTCCCCTGCACACACAGTATTAACCCCTATAGTGTCCCCTGCACACACAGTATTAACCCCTATAGTGTCCCCTGCACACACAGTATTAACCCCTATAGTGTCCCCTGCACACACAGTATTAACCCCTATAGTGTCCCCTGCACACACAGTATTAACCCCTATAGTGTCCCCTGCACACACAGTATTAACCCCTATAGTATCCAATGCACACAAAGTATTAACCCCTATAGTATCCAATGCACACACAGTATTAACCCCTATAGTGTCCAATGCACACACAGTATTAACCCCTATAGTGTCCCCTGCACACACAGTATTATTAACCCCTATAGTGTCCAATGCACACACAGTATTAACCCCTATAGTGCCCCTGCACACAGTATTAACCCCTATAGTGTCCCCTGCACACACAGTATTAACCCCTATAGTGTCCCCTGCACACACAGTATTAACCCCTATAGTGTCCCCTGCACACACAGTATTAACCCCTATAGTATCCAATGCACACAAAGTATTAACCCCTATAGTATCCAATGCACACACAGTATTAACCCCTATAGTGTCCAATGCACACACAGTATTAACCCCTATAGTGTCCCCTGCACACACAGTATTATTAACCCCTATAGTGTCCAATGCACACACAGTATTAACCCCTATAGTGCCCCTGCACACAGTATTAACCCCTATAGTGTCCCCTGCACACACAGTATTATCCCCCATAGTGTCCCCATATGTCCCACTGTGGACACCTATAAACATTTATTATACTCTGGGGTCTGAAAAGACCCCAGAGTATAATAATCGGAGACCCGGGGGATTAAAACCATTAAAAGAACAGAGACAGTTGCTTACCTGTTCCTGTCGGCTGTCCTGTCCGCTCTTGTCCAGCTTTAATGACGTCAGACGTCACATGACCCGGGAAGCTGGCCTGGGTCATGTGACGTCAGAGACGTCAGACACGAATGACGGAGGCCTGGCAGGATCGTGGAGAGGTAAGTAACACTGTTTTTTATGTTACCTTACCCCTCCCGGTGCGCCGATCATTATACTCGGGGGTCTGCAAAGACCCCCGAGTATAATGATAGCCTCTGTGGGCCCCGCGGTGTCACTTGCCGATCCCGGCCCAGCCAGGATCGGCAAGTGAATAGGGCCCGTAACGGACTTTTAAAAAAAAACAAAACAAAAAAAACCGCAGCGGTAGCGGCTGTCACCGGGCCCCCTAATGGCCCGGGCCCTGTGGCAGCTGCTACTGCTGCTACCACGGTAGTTACGCCCCTGATCTAGTATAAGTTATTATTTCCATACTATATTCATATAGATGGGTATATCCCAGGCATGCTTACACTCACTTACTGTAGATTCCCCAACTATCTCTGCTTATACATAACACTATATGTAAATGGGAATAATCTGTTTAGGACGGCGACATAAGAGGTTGCCTATGTGATAGTGAAGTAGATGAGAAATGGCACCATCGTGTAGAATAGGTGGGGACCATGTACATTTGTCATTTCACTGTTTCTTTATCCACCGTGATATTTACCATTATAACTGCTGCATTGACAAATCCATCGACAAGACACATCCCATGTAATATATTAACCCCAAAAAACACACTCTTCGTTGGTCTCTTTTGGATTTTCTCCCGGGAAGCCTTTGCATTTTATCATCCTGTCTAAAAAGTGGGAGTCATTACGGCACTTTGTTAGGAAGTGGTTTAAATCACAATTTGCCGTTATGACACCTTTTAAAGTAACGCCGAGCGAATGCCAACCTAGGTAAAATGTCATTGTGAGACCAAGGTCTGAACTTGGACGGGGCGCTTTATGGCTTTCTAGTGTGTGATAAAATCTGTTCACCAGATGTAGTATCTGTCTCCTGTGTAGCATACTAGAACGTCAGCTAGGCCTCGGGCCCATTTGTTTCATGTAATTGCCTTTCCTATGCACACCTTAGGGCACCTTAATTCTCTCTTTTATTCCATGCACTGCACAGAGTACCATCTGCTGGTTTTAAACACTTTCCATTTTATGGCGGTACTGCAGCGAACGGCTACGTTCTGTCCTGGAGAACACAGTTTGGCAAGAGGGAGAGCTGTTCTTGCCAGCTGTTTGTTTTATACTTATCTAAATAAAGTATGTTTGTCTAGAAAGCCTCTCTTTATGTCTCAGTATCTAAGCACAACCTATCAGTCTGCAAGATAATGGATAGCTTTTAGGTGGAGACTTATAATTGGGTTCCTTTAAAATCATATATATATATATATATATATATATATATATATATATATATATTAGAAAAATGTCAATCTATAGTATATATATTTATATAATAAGTATTTATGTGTTGAAGATTAGAATTTCTGATTTGTTTTTTTTCTCTCAGAAAAACCACCGCACTTGTCTATGTGCTGTGTCTGGTTGGACACTGACAGATTACTTACTTATGACCTAGCCAATAGATGGGCTTTTAGCAGTGGTGTAACTTGGAATGGCAGGGCCCCGTGGCGAACTTTTGACATGCCCCCCCCAACCGACAACGACGCTGAAGACTTCGACCGACCCCCTCCTACGCATTCCTGTGCGCTCTATTATCCCCCATAGTGGCCCTTTCACACAGTATTATGTTCCTTCATAGCCCCTGAACACACCATTATGTCCCTCAGTGGCCCCTCCACACAGTATTATGCCCCATAGTGGCCCCTGCACACAGTATTATCCCCCATAGTGCCCCACCACAGTATTATCCCCCATAGTGGCCCCTGCACACAGTATTGTACCCCAAAGTAGTCCATCTTCGATTACGTCAGACGTCATATGACCCGGGACGCAGGCTGGGGTCATGAGACGTCAGACGACTAGGCCAAAGCCTGCCCGGATCATGGAGAGGTAAGTAACAGTGTCTTTTATGTTTCTTACCTCTCCCGGGTCGCAGATCATTATACTCGGGGGTCCGAAAAGACCCCCGAGTATAATGATAGCAGCGGTAGCGGCTGTCACCGGGCCCCTAATGTCCCGGGCCCTGTGGCAGCTGCCTCTGCTGCTTCGGCGGTAGTTATGCCACTGGCTTTTAGGTCTTCTGCTGTATGTTTGGCATTTGGGCTTCTGCCATGTATATTCCTCCTCTACCTGTTTTGGGCTTCCATGCCTTGTGCCATGTATGTACCTCTGCTACTTGCCATGGTCTTCTGGGCCCTCTGCCATATCTGCTACTGAACCATATGGCCTGATATGTCTGGTTAACTGTCACCAAGTGGGACTACTTTAAGAGGTAGTGGTGGTCAAGAGACCTGGTGGTCTTCCAGATCTCTGTACAGGGGTTAAAGAGGTGAACACTAAGGGGACTACTTAGAGAACAGCCTTAAGTCAAGGTTCCAGAGCTAAAACTTTTAAGCAAAAGATCAATATCTTGAATCTGAAACAAAGGTTTTCCAGCTATATTATATTATTCCATCGGTCCTATAAATAGGACTCAGGAACTTAGACTGTTAGGGTTGTTTTCCCTTTAAAAGCAATCTTCAAGTTTTCAGCTTTCTGTCTGGATGTTACTATATTAGCCCAGAAAAAAGTGATGTACTTTGGGCTTTTGTGGACAAATCAGCTTAGATATTATCTTAATTGTTAAAGCCATTTTCAGATATTCAGATATTGATGACCTACCCTTAGAATTGATCAAAATTATCCGATAAGTTGGTTTAAAATACCTGGCACCCCATGAATCAGCTGTTTCAAGATACCACAGCATTTTGAGCGGTACTGTAGCTTCTTCATTGCTCCTCAAGGATATCATCATCCACTATACTTCATCTGAGCATAGAACTTCATCTTAGCCCCATTCATGGTCACACTCAGACTTGTATTTCAAGACATCTGAAGTATTTCACCAAATCCATTGTTTTATCTATCTTCCTCTGTTTTCCTTCTTGGAGGTCCATGGCTAGTGAGAGAAGGTGCAAGAGTCTACCTTCTTCATGATCCATGATCAGTGGATGAAGGGCTGTTATCCCGGAAATACATAGTGTTTTGGAAGCAATAAAGACCACTATTTACTGTTCATCTGGGTGAAGCATGATTCCTTACCTCCAACCTAGCTGGTTGGAACTCGGTCCTTCTGCATATTGATCTGGATGATGACAGGATGGTACTGTTTTTAACTACCAGGGCACAAAGCTGAATACATTGAACATCTCCTGGAATTTAGTTAGTGGTTCAGTGTAATCCAGGGTTTCTTCAGCATTTGGGTCAACAGATCCTGCCATTAGGAAGGCTGGTGGTGCCATTCTTCTGGTTTCCACATGTTCCCAATTTATCTACTTGAACTTGTCTTTACAAAGCAGTCCTTCTATGATGATCTATATGACTGGATCAGGAATTAGACTCTGGATAGACTGGAGAATGGTAGAGGAAAGAATTTCCTTTAAATGTTTTCCATCAAGGGAGATGCCAAGATGAAAAGTCTATAGAGGATCACACCAAAAGCAAAGACGTTAACTTCTGTCCCATGTGCCTGACCCTTCCCCACTCCTGGGGCTGCATATCCTGGTGTATCTCGACAGTCCTCTTGAGCTCTCTTGTATACGCCTGTCACAGTATGGCCAATATTCATTATTTGGATGTGGCCATCTCTGGTCTGAAGGATAGATTCTGGTTTTAGGTCCCAGTGAAGTATACCTTGTGCATTTAGGAACTCTGTACCAAAGACCACATCTGCTCTGATAAATTTCACAGTAACAGTGTCAAGAGGAAAGTTCTTTATGATGATGACCATCCGTTTCCATACAGTTATTAGTCTATCTTGTAATGTATCTTGTAATCTATATTCTTTCTCTTTGTGTGCAGGAAACATTGACATTCGCATGTTAATAACACCCACAGAATTCTTAATAAAGTACATTCAGTAGAAAGGAATCTGGAGAGGGTTCATAACATTTATCGATCTAAGATATCTACTGATAAATTTAAGAGAATAATGATGTGGAAAATGTTACAAACATGGAGAACTTGGAGAATTGAGGTAATGAAGTTCTGCTGAAATGCATTTTAGTCAGGTATGATTTGTATATGCCTCTAGTAAAACGTAACGGCCTGTGAATGCAGATGAATTTAACAAGGTAATACTTCATATATATGTGAACATTATTCTTTTATCACTTGGGCTAATTACATCTTGATACATTTTTCCTCATTTGTAAAATGGACCATTGTAAAATCCTAAAACATCTTAATTTTCTGGCCAAATATTATATCAGGACCAAAATTAATGCATAGGGTCGTATGAGCAAATATAATAATGGATAACAATATACTCAACTGGAGAGCAGAACATACATGGAGTAACCTGGGGACTACATCACCTGGCAACATTTTAAAGTGTAACTAAACTTTCGGACAACTTGTGATTTTCTGGCAGAACAGATTTTGGTTCCTTCTTGTGAAACCCTGCCTCTCTGTATTCTACCCCTTGCTTCTGCATTGGAATCTGTTCTTGCCTGTCACCAATAACATTTATTGGAGTACGGGCTTGGAGTATGGGCTATGTGAAATTTAGAGAAAATAGCATAGGGGAGAACTACAACGCTGCAGAACTACAACCCTGGCAGCCTGCACTTACCTCTACAAGTTAACTGAATTCCTGCAGTGGATCAGAAGCTGGACCTGCAGACATCTTAGACTCTCTGCTAATGCATGGGCAGGTGTCAGCCAGCTACAAGCCACTTTATCACAACTAACTGCTACAGGACAAGTGAACCAGCACATGCCTGTTACAATAAAGCAGTAAATACTTCTACTGATCCTGGCCTGGACATTGCCTTCCTCACAGCTAATCCCTGGGCTCCAGCTCCTAGTTGGAGAGGAGTACTGACACCCACTCAACATCTCAGCCCAGGGACCTGCGGGTGTTTACTTACTCCAACTGGTGTCATATCCAACTGACTCTCCTTATTACCCTGTACACTTCTCCTATGAGTTCTGGTGCCTATAAGGTCACTCTGTCAGACCAGCTGCTTGTACGCTTCTCCCGGGGTGGTTACATATATTCTTACAATGACTCAGGACTAGAGATGAGCGAGTAGTACTCGATCGAGTAGGTTTTCGATCGAATACTACAGTATTCAAAATACTCGTACTCGATCGAGTACCACTCGCTATTCGAATGGAAAAGTTCGATGCAGAACCAGCATTGATTGGCCGAATGTTATACAGTCAGCCAATCAACGCTGGTTCTTCTCCTACCTTTAGAAGTCTTCTCCGTGCAGCTTCCCCGCAGCGTCTTCCGGCTCTTCATTCACTGTGCCCGGGCCTGGGCAGAGCCGACTGCGCATGTCCGCTTGTAGTGCGGGCATGCGCAGTCGGCTCTGCCCAGGCCCGATGCCTGGCAGAGTGAATTCAGAGCCAGAAGATACTGCGGGGACGCTGCACGGAGAAGACTTCTTGGAGGATCCATCCTGACCCTCACTCGTGGACCTGGTAAGTATAATTTGATCGAATGTTGCCTACCCCTGAAACGAGCATTTTCCCCCCATAGACTATAATAGGGTAGTCGAATACTGAGGGGCTACTCGAAACGAATATCAAACCGCGAACATTTTACTGTTCGCTCAACTCTACTCAGGACTAGCCTACAAATAACAGCTTTGAATTACTGCTCAGCTGGTTGTATTGTTAAAGGGGGCATAAAATCATTGTTCATCAGCCAATGTTCTGCCAACAAATACAATGTGTATGGGGAGGAACAATCATAGTCACTACTGTCCACTCCATACTAACAATGATTCTCACATGTAATAGACAGTTAATGCACACAGATCAAGATGCTATATAATCAATATCCCAATATAAAAGTCATTGAAGACAATAGATACATATGTGAGCGTGACACAGAGCTGGAATTGTGGCATAAACCTAACATAGAGGGACTCATAAAATCCCCCCATTGGGCCAGATTTTTGAGATCATATTTGTGGGGGCCACATCATCACTTCTAAAGGTCAAAGGTTACACCAAATATTGATGGGATTTAGATTTCTCTTTTATTGATTGACTTCCGTTTGGTAATCAATGGAAATAAACTATTAACCCTTCTATTTCTTAACGTATTCTTACTTTGCAGCATTTCTTTTACACCTGCCTAGAACTTTTGCACATAACTGTACCCTATTCACTAGAACACAAAGATCCTCTTAAGTATATGAGCTGGTAAGGTTATTTATTAACGCTTCTGGAAGGAACATATCTGCAATTTACCATACAATTAGCTTTTATCTGTTGAATGCAAATTGGACAATGAAGGGAAAAATTCTGAGAGGTTATTAGGAGATACAGTTTATATGAGAAATGTTAAAAATTAACCGCTAAAGATTTTTCGACAAACTGGGTTTACCTTGTATTAGCCAGGGGACATGATGCCCTGATATCTGTCCAGACGATATTTAATAAGCAAAATAATATGAAGTGAATGTCACTATTTCTGCCGCTTGCATTGCATATCAGAATCTCTTGTTCTTTAACTCATGGATATTTCTAGCTACTGTGCAATGATATTTGGTGAGACGATTGCTGCCAGTGAATACAGTTCAGTGGTCACATTGTTGCGAGCTGTAAATCAATCATCCATTAAAAACACCATTTCCTTCTCTAAGAAGTCTGATTCATTTACAAGCGAGGTTACGAAAACTCCTTGGTTGTGGAGCAGAATTATGCAATGTCATGAACACATTAACATTTGGATCAAAATTTTACATCTTGTCAGATAGTAAACATTATAAATGGTTGAGATTTGCAATAAATAATTGTCTATTAATACCCTGGCATGGTGCTGCAAATTAAAGTCACACTTCAGCGAGCACAGCTGTATGCGCGAGACGCAGGGAAGAAGATTCCACTGAGAAACAATCACATCATATTTCTAGTTTTGAAGCCAAATGTTGGTAAGCTTCGTGTTTGCTAGATAAAAAAGTGAATATGACAATGGTTCTATACAATGCCTATACAATTCTGGCTAAAATAATGGATCTGGGGGTTAGGTAAAGGATTATAGGTCATGGTGAAAAAGTTTAACTTGAGCCCTCCTGTGGACCTCACAATTGTCAGCGTTCTTGCATTTGTTTTAGCAGCATTTACATTTCTTTTTCTATTTCGGCCCAGACTTGTTCACAATAAGTCTGTGAATTCAAGCTTTCCATTATTCCCGTCCCCTGCCATTAACCCCTACATCATAGCATATCGTATCCACTTTTGTGATACATAATCTATCCAGAGTCACTGTAGAGTCTGGATTAAAAAGTATTTTTTTTTCCCTTTCTGACAGTGAAAGGCTGTGTATGTTAAATCTTCTTGACTTTTCTCACTCCAGTGCACCAGAGAGCAGGCGTATTAAATAGAGATGAGCGAACAGTGTTCTATCGAACTCATGTTCGATCGGATATTAGGCTGTTCGGCATGTTCGAATCGAATCGAACACCGCGTGGTAAAGTGCGCCATTACTCGATTCCCCTCCCACCTTCCCTGGCGCCTTTTTTGCTCCAATAACAGCGCAGGGTAGGTGGGACAGGAACTACGACACCGGTGACGTTGAGAAAAGTAGGCAAAACCCATTGGCTGCCGAAAACATGTGACCTCTAATTTAAAAGAACAGCGCCGCCCAGGTTCGCGTCATTCTGAGCTTGCAATTCACCGAGGACGGAGGTTTCCGTCCAGCTAGCTAGGGCTTAGATTCTGGGTAGGCAGGGACAGGCTAGGATAGGAAGGAGAAGACAACCACAACAGCTCTTGTAAGAGCTAAATTCCAGGGAGAAGCTTGTCAGTGTAACGTGGCACTGACGGGCTCAATCGCCGCAACCCAGCTTTCCCAGGATCCTGAATGGAATACACTGTCAGTGTATTCCCGTATACCCGATATATACCCCGATACCCGTTCCAACGGTGTGCCCCCCCACCTTCACCCCAGAAATACCCTGCAAGTCCCCTAGCAATAGAATTGGGGCTATATACACCCACAATTTTTACTACTGGTATACAGTGCCATTGTCTGACTGGGAATTCAAAGAATATATTGGGAATACAAATACCCTCATTTCTTGCTACTGCCATATAGTGCCAGTGTCTGACTGGTAATTCAAAGAATATATTGGGGTTACGTGCACCCACAATTTTTACTACTGGTATACAGTGCCATTGTCTGACTGGGAATTCAAAGAATATATTGGGAATACAAATACCCTCATTTCTTGCTACTGCCATATAGTGCCAGTTTCTGACTGGGAATTCAAAGAATATATTGGGGTTACGTGCACCCACAATTTTTACTACTGGTATACAGTGCCATTGTCTGACTGGGAATTCAAAGAATATATTGGGAATACAAATACCCTCATTTCTTGCTACTGCCATATAGTGCCAGTGTCTGACTGGGAATTCAAAGAATATATTGGGGTTACGTGCACCCACAATTTTTACTACTGGTATACAGTGCCATTGTCTGACTGGGAATTCAAAGAATATATTGGGAATACAAATACCCTCATTTCTTGCTACTGCCATATAGTGCCAGTGTCTGACTGGGAATTCAAAGAATATATTGGGGTTACGTGCACCCACAATTTTTACTACTGGTATACAGTGCCATTGTCTGACTGGGAATTCAAAGAATATATTGGGAATACAAATACCCTCATTTCTTGCTACTGCCATATAGTGCCAGTGTCTGACTGGGAATTCAAAGAATATATTGGGGTTACGTGCACCCACAATTTTTACTACTGGTATACAGTGCCATTGTCTGACTGGGAATTCAAAGAATATATTGGGAATACAAATACCCTCATTTCTTGCTACTGCCATATAGTGCCAGTGTCTGACTGGGAATTCAAAGAATATATTGGGGTTACGTGCACCCACAATTTTTACTACTGGTATACAGTGCCATTGTCTGACTGGGAATTCAAAGAATATATTGGGAATACAAATACCCTCATTTCTTGCTACTGCCATATAGTGCCAGTTTCTGACTGGTAATTCAAAGAATATATTGGGGTTACGTGCACCCACAATTTTTACTACTGGTATACAGTGCCATTGTCTGACTGGGAATTCAAAGAGTATATTGGGAATACAAATACCCTCATTTCTTGCTACTGCCATATAGTGCCAGTGTCTGACTGGGAATTCAAAGAATATATTGGGGTTACGTGCACCCACAATTTTTACTACTGGTATACAGTGCCATTGTCTGACTGGGAATTCAAAGAATATATTGGGGTTATAAATACCCTCATTTCTTGCTACTGCCATATAGTGCCAGTTTCTGACTGGTAATTCAAAGAATATATTGGGGTTACGTGCACCCACAATTTTTACTACTGGTATACAGTGCCATTGTCTGACTGGGAATTCAAAGAGTATATTGGGAATACAAATACCCTCATTTCTTGCTACTGCCATATAGTGCCAGTGTCTGACTGGGAATTCAAAGAATATATTGGGGTTACGTGCACCCACAATTTTTACTACTGGTATACAGTGCCATTGTCTGACTGGGAATTCAAAGAATATATTGGGGTTATAAATACCCTCATTTCTTGCTACTGCCATATAGTGCCAGTTTCTGACTGGTAATTCAAAGAATATATTGGGGTTACGTGCACCCACAATTTTTACTACTGGTATACAGTGCCATTGTCTGACTGGGAATTCAAAGAATATATTGGGAATACAAATACCCTCATTTCTTGCTACTGCCATATAGTGCCAGTGTCTGACTGGGAATTCAAAGAATATATTGGGGTTACGTGCACCCACAATTTTTACTACTGGTATACAGTGCCATTGTCTGACTGGGAATTCAAAGAATATATTGGGAATACAAATACCCTCATTTCTTGCTACTGCCATATAGTGCCAGTTTCTGACTGGTAATTCAAAGAATATATTGGGGTTACGTGCACCCACAATTTTTACTACTGGTATACAGTGCCATTGTCTGACTGGGAATTCAAAGAATATATTGGGGTTATAAATACCCTCATTTCTTGCTACTGCCATATAGTGCCAGTTTCTGACTGGTAATTCAAAGAATATATTGGGGTTACGTGCACCCACAATTTTTACTACTGGTATACAGTGCCATTGTCTGACTGGGAATTCAAAGAGTATATTGGGAATACAAATACCCTCATTTCTTGCTACTGCCATATAGTGCCAGTGTCTGACTGGGAATTCAAAGAATATATTGGGGTTACGTGCACCCACAATTTTTACTACTGGTATACAGTGCCATTGTCTGACTGGGAATTCAAAGAATATATTGGGGTTATAAATACCCTCATTTCTTGCTACTGCCATATAGTGCCAGTTTCTGACTGGTAATTCAAAGAATATATTGGGGTTACGTGCACCCACAATTTTTACTACTGGTATACAGTGCCAATTTCTAACTAGGAATTCAAAATGCGCAAGGCTCCCGGAAAGGGACGTGGACGAGGCCGTGGGCGAGGTCGGGGGAATGGTTCTGGGGAGCAAGGTAGCAGTGAAGCCACAGGGCGTCCCGTGCCTACTCCTGTGGGGCAGCAAGCATTGCGCCACTCCACAGTGCCAGGGTTGCTTGCCACATTAACTAAACTGCAGGGTACAAACCTTAGTAGGCCCGAGAACCAGGAACAGGTCTTGCAATGGCTGTCAGAGAACGCTTACAGCACATTGTCCAGCAGCCAGTCAGACTCTGCCTCCTCTCCTCCTATTACCCAACAGTCTTGTCTTCCTTCCTCCCAAAATTCCGAAGCTTTACAGAACAATAACCCAAACTGTCCCTGCTCCCCAGAGCTGTTCTCCGCTCCTTTCATTGTCCCTCAACCTGCCTCTCCACGTCACGATTCCACGAACCTAACAGAGGAGCATCTGTGTCCAGATGCTCAAACACTAGAGTCTCCTCCATCTCCGTTCGATTTGGTGGTGGATGACCAGCAACCCACCCTCATCGACGATGATGTGACGCAGTTGCCGTCAGGGCATCCAGTTGACCGGCGCATTGTGCGGGAGGAGGAGATGATACAGGAGTTGGAAGAGGAAGTGGTGGATGATGAGGACACTGACCCGACCTGGACAGGGGGGATGTCAAGCGGGGAAAATAGTGTGGATGTTGAGGCAGGTGCAGCACCAAAAAGGGTAGCTAGAGGCAGAGGCAGAGGTCAGCAGCTTAGGCGAAGCCAGGCCACACCCGGAATCTCCCAAGATGTTCCAGTTCGTACCCAGCCCCGAAAAACTCCCACCTCGAGGGCACGTTTCTCGAAGGTGTGGAGTTTTTTCAAGGAATGCGCCGAGGACAGATATAGTGTTGTCTGCACAATTTGCCTCTCGAAATTGATTAGGGGCTCTGAGAAGAGCAACCTGTCCACCACTTCAATGCGCCGTCATTTGGAATCCAAGCACTGGAATCAGTGGCAGGCAGCAACGGCAGGACAAAGGCCGCCTGCCGTTCACGCCACTGCCACTGCCTCTGCCACTGCCTCTGCCTCTGCCACTGCCACTGCTGACTGTGCTGGCGATGCACTCCAGAGGACGAGCCAGGACACCACTTCATCTGCCTCCGCCACTTTGTTGACTTCTACCTCATCCTCCCCTGGTCCTGTCTTATCTCCTTCTCCTGCACCATCAAAGGCACCATCAGGCGTTTCTTTACAACAACCCACCATCTCTCAGACATTGGAGCGGCGGCAGAAATACACTGCTAACCACCCACACGCGCAAGCCTTGAACGCCAACATCGCTAAACTGCTGGCCCAGGAGATGTTGGCGTTCCGGCTTGTTGAAACTCCCGCCTTCCTGGACCTGATGGCAACTGCGGCACCTCGCTATGCCGTCCCTAGCCGTCACTACTTCTCCCGGTGTGCCGTCCCCGCCTTGCACCAGCACGTGTCACTCAACATCAGGCGGGCCCTTAGTTCCGCGCTTTGCACAAAGGTCCACTTGACCACCGACGCGTGGACAAGTGCATGCGGACAGGGACGCTACATTTCACTGACGGCACACTGGGTGAATGTAGTTGAGGCTGGGACTGCTTCCCAAACTGGCCCGGTGTACCTCGTCTCCCCGCCTAACATTCCTGGCAGGGACACGAGAAGAACACCCCCCTCCTCCTCCTCCTCTACCGCCTCCTCCTCCGCCACCGCCTCCTCCTCCGCCACCGCCTCCTCCTCCGCTGTTAGATTGACCCCAGCTACGAGTTGGAAACGTTGCAGCACTGGCGTTGGTAGACGTCAGCAGGCTGTGCTGAAGCTGATCAGCTTGGGGGACAGACAGCACACTGCCTCCGAGGTGAGGGATGCCCTCCTCGATGAGACGGCAATATGGTTTGAGCCGCTGCACCTGGGCCCAGGCATGGTCGTTTGTGATAACGGCCGGAACCTGGTAGCAGCTCTGGAGCTTGCCGGACTCCAACATGTTCCATGCCTGGCCCACGTCTTCAACCTAGTGGTGCAACGTTTCCTAAAGAGCTACCCCAATGTTCCAGAGCTACTGGTGAAAGTGCGGCGCATGTGCGCCCACTTTCGCAAGTCGACAGTAGCCGCTGCTAGCTTAAAATCTCTCCAGCAACGCCTGCATGTGCCACAACACCAGCTTTTGTGCGACGTCCCCACACGCTGGAACTCAACGTTTCAGATGTTGAATAGAGTGGTTGAGCAGCAGAGACCTTTGATGGAATACCAGCTACAAAACCCTAGGGTGCCACAAAGTCAGCTGCCTCAGTTTCACATCCATGAGTGGCCATGGATGAGAGACCTTTGTGACATCCTACGGGTCTTTGAGGAGTCCACAAGGAGGGTGAGCTCTGAGGATGCGATGGTGAGCCTTACAATCCCGCTCTTGTGTGTTCTGAGAGAATCCCTGATTGACATCAGGGATAACTCAGATCACACAGAGGAGTTAGGGATAGCATCCGATCCGTCACAGCTGGAGAGTAGGTCCACACATCTGTCCGCTTCACTGCGTTTAATGGAGGAGGAGGAGGAGGAGGAGGAGGAAGAAGAGTTGTCCGATGATGTGATGGTGATACAGGAGGCTTCCGGGCAACTTCGAATCGTCCCATTGTTGCAGCGCGGATGGGTAGACATGGAGGATGAGGAGGAAATGGAGATTGAACTTTCCGGTGGGGCCAGAGGAGTCATGCCAACTAACACTGTGGCAGACATGGCTGAGTTCATGTTGGGGTGCTTTACAACCGACAAGCGTATTGTCAAAATCATGGAGGACAACCAGTACTGGATCTTTGCTATCCTTGACCCCCGGTATAAAAACAACATCTCGTCTTTTATTCCGGTAGAGGGGAGGGCCAATCGCATCAATGCTTGCCACAGGCAATTGGTGCAGAATATGATGGAGATGTTTCCAGCATGTGACGTTGGCGGCAGGGAGGGCAGTTCCTCCAGTAGGCAACCAAGTTCTCACCGGTCCACACAAACGAGGGGCACACTGTCTAAGGTCTGGGACACCTTGATGGCACCCCCTCGCCAAAGTGCCGCCACGGAGGGTCCTAGTGTCACCAGGCGTGAGAAGTATAGGCGCATGTTGCGGGAATACCTTTCCGACCACAGCCCTGTCCTCTCCGACCCCTCTGCGCCCTACACGTATTGGGTGTCGAAGTTGGACCTGTGGCTTGAACTTGCCCTATATGCCTTGGAGGTGCTGTCCTGTCCTGCCGCCAGCGTCCTATCTGAGAGGGTGTTCAGTGCAGCCGGTGGCATCATCACTGACAAGCGCACCCGTCTGTCAGCTGAGAGTGCCGACCGGCTCACTTTGATAAAAATGAACCACCACTGGATAGAGCCTTCATTTTTGTGCCCACCTGTGTAAAGCACCCCAACATGAAACTCCATGTCTGTACTCAACCTCTCCAATTCCTCCGCATCCCCATACTCATCCACCATAAGCGTTGCACAATTCTGCTAATACTAGGCTCCCTCCAACATGATTTCCCCCAACTCTGCTGGTTAGAGGCTCCCTCCACCCTGATTTCCACCAACTCTGCTGGTTAGAGGCTCCCTCCACCCTGCTTTCCCACAACTCTGCTGGTTAGAGGCTCCCTCCACCATGAATTTGCCCAAACTGGGCTGGTTAGAGGCTCCCTCCACCATGAATTGGTCCAAACTGGGTTTTTTTAGAGGCTCCCTCCACCATGAATTGGTCCAAACTGGGGTTTTTAGAGGCTCCCTCCACCATGAATTGGTCCAAACTGGGCTGTTTAGCGGCTCCCTCCACCATTAATTGGTCCAAACTGGGCTGGTTAGAGGCTCCCTCCACCATGAATTTGCCCAAACTGGGCTGGTTAGAGGCTCCCTCCACCATGAATTTGCCCAAACTGGGCTGGTTAGAGGCTCCCTCCACCATGAATTGGTCCAAACTGGGTTTTTTAGAGGCTCCCTCCACCATGAATTTGCCCAAACTGGGCTGTTTAGAGGCTCCCTCCACCATGAATTGGTCCAAACTGGGCTGTTTAGAGGCTCCCTCCACCATTAATTGGTCCAAACTGGGCTGGTTAGAGGCTCCCTCCACCATGAATTTCCCAAAACTTGGCTGTTTAGAGGCTCCCTCCACCATTAATTGGTCCAAACTGGGCTGGTTAGAGGCTCCCTCCACCATGAATTTGCCCAAACTGGGCTGTTTAGAGGCTCCCTCCACCATGAATTGGTCCAAACTGGGTTTTTTAGAGGCTCCCTCCACCATGAATTGGTCCAAACTGGGCTGTTTAGAGGCTCCCTCCACCATGAATTTGCCCAAACTGGGCTGTTTAGCGGCTCCCTCCACCATTAATTGGTCCAAACTGGGCTGGTTAGAGGCTCCCTCCACCATGAATTGGTCCAAACTGGGGTTTTTAGAGGCTCCCTCCACCATGAATTGGTCCAAACTTGGCTGTTTAGAGGCTCCCTCCACCATGAATTGGTCCAAACTGGGGTGGTTAGAGGCTCCCTCCACCATTAATTGGTCCAAACTGGGCTGGTTAGAGGCTCCCTCCACCATTAATTGGTCCAAACTGGGCTGGTTAGAGTCTCCCTCCACCATGAATTGGTCCAAACTGGGGTTTTTAGAGGCTCCCTCCACCATGAATTGGTCCAAACTTGGCTGTTTAGAGGCTCCCTCCACCATTAATTGGTCCAAACTGGGCTGGTTAGAGGCTCCCTCCACCATGAATTGGTCCAAACTGGGTTTTTTAGAGGCTCCCTCCACCATGAATTGGTCCAAACTGGGGTTTTTAGAGGCTCCCTCCACCATGAATTGGTCCAAACTGGGTTTTTTAGAGGCTCCCTCCACCATTAATTGGTCCAAACTGGGCTGGTTAGAGGCTCCCTCCACCATGAATTTGCCCAAACTGGGCTGTTTAGAGGCTCCCTCCACCATGAATTTGCCCAAACTGGGCTGGTTAGAGGCTCCCTCCACCATGAATTGGTCCAAACTGGGGTTTTTAGAGGCTCCCTCCACCATGAATTGGTCCAAACTTGGCTGTTTAGAGGCTCCCTCCACCATTAATTGGTCCAAACTGGGCTGGTTAGAGGCTCCCTCCACCATGAATTGGTCCAAACTGGGTTTTTTAGAGGCTCCCTCCACCATGAATTTGCCCAAACTGGGCTGTTTAGAGGCTCCCTCCACCATGAATTGGTCCAAACTGGGCTGGTTAGAGGCTCCCTCCACCATGAATTTCCCAAAACTTGGCTGTTTAGAGGCTCCCTCCACCATTAATTGGTCCAAACTGGGCTGGTTAGAGGCTCCCTCCACCATGAATTTGCCCAAACTGGGCTGTTTAGAGGCTCCCTCCACCATGAATTGGTCCAAACTGGGTTTTTTAGAGGCTCCCTCCACCATGAATTGGTCCAAACTGGGCTGTTTAGAGGCTCCCTCCACCATGAATTTGCCCAAACTGGGCTGTTTAGCGGCTCCCTCCACCATTAATTGGTCCAAACTGGGCTGGTTAGAGGCTCCCTCCACCATGAATTTGCCCAAACTGGGCTGTTTAGAGGCTCCCTCCACCATGAATTTGCCCAAACTGGGCTGGTTAGAGGCTCCCTCCACCATGAATTGGTCCAAACTGGGGTTTTTAGAGGCTCCCTCCACCATGAATTGGTCCAAACTTGGCTGTTTAGAGGCTCCCTCCACCATGAATTGGTCCAAACTGGGGTGGTTAGAGGCTCCCTCCACCATTAATTGGTCCAAACTGGGCTGGTTAGAGGCTCCCTCCACCATTAATTGGTCCAAACTGGGCTGGTTAGAGGCTCCCTCCACCATGAATTGGTCCAAACTGGGGTTTTTAGAGGCTCCCTCCACCATGAATTGGTCCAAACTTGGCTGTTTAGAGGCTCCCTCCACCATTAATTGGTCCAAACTGGGCTGGTTAGAGGCTCCCTCCACCATGAATTGGTCCAAACTGGGTTTTTTAGAGGCTCCCTCCACCATGAATTGGTCCAAACTGGGGTTTTTAGAGGCTCCCTCCACCATGAATTGGTCCAAACTGGGCTGTTTAGCGGCTCCCTCCACCATTAATTGGTCCAAACTGGGCTGGTTAGAGGCTCCCTCCACCATGAATTTGCCCAAACTGGGCTGTTTAGAGGCTCCCTCCACCATGAATTTGCCCAAACTGGGCTGGTTAGAGGCTCCCTCCACCATGAATTGGTCCAAACTGGGGTTTTTAGAGGCTCCCTCCACCATGAATTGGTCCAAACTTGGCTGTTTAGAGGCTCCCTTCACCATTAATTGGTCCAAACTGGGCTGGTTAGAGGCTCCCTCCACCATGAATTGGTCCAAACTGGGTTTTTTAGAGGCTCCCTCCACCATGAATTTGCCCAAACTGGGCTGTTTAGAGGCTCCCTCCACCATGAATTGGTCCAAACTGGGCTGGTTAGAGGCTCCCTCCACCATGAATTTCCCAAAACTTGGCTGTTTAGAGGCTCCCTCCACCATTAATTGGTCCAAACTGGGCTGGTTAGAGGCTCCCTCCACCATGAATTTGCCCAAACTGGGCTGTTTAGAGGCTCCCTCCACCATGAATTTGCCCAAACTGGGCTGTTTAGAGGCTCCCTCCACCATGAATTGGTCCAAACTGGGTTTTTTAGAGGCTCCCTCCACCATGAATTGGTCCAAACTGGGCTGTTTAGAGGCTCCCTCCACCATGAATTTGCCCAAACTGGGCTGTTTAGCGGCTCCCTCCACCATTAATTGGTCCAAACTGGGCTGGTTAGAGGCTCCCTCCACCATGAATTTGCCCAAACTGGGCTGTTTAGAGGCTCCCTCCACCATGAATTTGCCCAAACTGGGCTGGTTAGAGGCTCCCTCCACCATGAATTGGTCCAAACTGGGGTTTTTAGAGGCTCCCTCCACCATGAATTGGTCCAAACTTGGCTGTTTAGAGGCTCCCTCCACCATGAATTGGTCCAAACTGGGGTGGTTAGAGGCTCCCTCCACCATTAATTGGTCCAAACTGGGCTGGTTAGAGGCTCCCTCCACCATTAATTGGTCCAAACTGGGCTGGTTAGAGGCTCCCTCCACCATTAATTGGTCCAAACTGGGCTGGTTAGAGGCTCCCTCCACCATTAATTGGTCCAAACTGGGCTGGTTAGAGGCTCCCTCCACCATGAATTTGCCCAAACTGGGCTGGTTAGAGGCTCCCTCCACCATGAATTGGTCCAAACTGGGTTTTTTAGAGGCTCCCTCCACCATGAATTTGCCCAAACTGGGTTTTTTAGAGGCTCCCTCCACCATGAATTTGCCCAAACTGGGCTGGTTAGAGGCTCCCTCCACCATGAATTGGTCCAAACTGGGGTTTTTAGAGGCTCCCTCCACCATGAATTTGCCCAAACTGGGGTGTTTAGAGGCTCCCTCCACCATGAATTTGCCCAAACTCTGCTGGTTAGAGGCTCAATCCACCCTGATTTTCAAAACAAATGTTGGTGCCAACCTCAACTTACTACAAGGGCCAAATTCACTGCTGGTGACAAGCTCTCCTCACTGCAAGTGCCAAATACACATGTTTCAAGGTGTTTTCCTACTGTCAGAGAGGTGGTATTGAGTGTGTAAAGTGTGTAGTTGTTAGGCTGTGATGTTGGGGTAATAGAGGGTCTTTGGTGTGTTAGATGCCCCCAGACATGCTTCCCCTGCTGTCCCAGTGTCATTCCAGAGGTGTTGGCATCATTTCCTGGGGTGTCATAGTGGACTTGGTGACCCTCCAGACACGGATTTGGGTTTCCCCCTTAACGAGTATCTGTTCCCCATAGACTATAATGGGGTTCGAAACCCATTCGAACACACGAACATTGAGCGGCTGTTCGAATCGAATTTCGAACCTCGAACATTTTAGTGTTCGCTCATCTCTAGTATTAAACAATGCACACACTGTCAGACATCAATGAAAATCAGAAAGGATATCAAGGAAGGCTAAGGCTCCAGGGCCTAGATGCAACTGCACCCTGTGCATCCTCTCAAGTTATGCGCATGACATGGATTTTGGCTGGTAATGAGGCCAAGGTATCACACCAGTGGGACTAGTGAAATAACTTTGAGAAAATCTGCTTTAGGTTAAGGCTCCACATTGCAGAAATGCAGCTTTTTTTGTTGCAGATTTTGCTGTGTTTTTTTGAGCCAAAGCCAGGAGTGGATTGAGAAAAAGGTAGAAGTATAAGAAGTTCCTCTATATTTCCCATTCCTTTTGTACCATTCCTGGCTTTGGCTTAAAAAGCCACAAAAAATCTGCAACAAAAAAAGCTGCGTTTCCACGACGTGGGGTCTTAGGCTGCCTTCATAATTATGAAGATCCTATTGTGATCTATCTTTAGTTCATTTGGGTATTGCTACTAACATATGAACACTATAATGTTCCCATATTAGGTCTACCTTAAAGCAGTCTGATCATATATGTGTTTCAAAAGTAAAATGTTATCACGATGACCAGAAGGGAAGCTTAAAGCTTCTGAAGTCTGGTCCAAAAACTTCACATGGATCCACTTTTTAGCACCTTCACCAAATCCAACTTTAATCCTTTAATAGCCACGGTTTCACTGATCCCAGCATAGTTACGATTTTTCTTTAGCCCCCACCATTCCTGAGCAACCATTTCTGTTAGTTTCAGCACCCGATATGCTAATTTGGCTGTCTATTGTCCTGTGGGTGGTCCTTTGCCAGAGCAGACAGAAATCGGACAGCAGAGAACCTAATTAACATATTGGATGCTGGAACTAACAGAACTGATTGCTCAGTAATGGTAGTAGCTAGAGAGAAAAATGCAAGTGCCGTGAAGTCAATGCAGTTGTACCCATTAATCCTTATGGGACCCAGATATTTTTTTATTTTTGTGTTTTAGTTTTTTTACTCCTTGCATTCCAAAGGGCATACATTTTTCATTTTTCTTTTTCAATAGTCATATAGGGCTTGTTTTTTGCAAGACAAATTGAACTTCAAAATGGTACCTTTTAATATTCTGTAAAATGTACTGGGAAGCAGAAAAAAATTCTGAATCTGGTGGAATAACAAAAAAAAATGGAGTGCCGTCATTTACTTACGTATTATTTATATGGCTTCTGCTTTGTGGTCAGCTTCATTCTTTGGGTTGGTACAATCATGGTGATACCAGATTTATACATGTTTTTTTTACATGTTTTAATACTTTGTGGGGAAGGTAGCTCGATAGAAGCCGTGGTGCGGATCCAACCAGTCAGAGACAGGGACACAAATCTTGCAGCAAAAACCGGCTTATTTAAAACAGCAAAATAAATGAACCTTTATGTCAGGCACTGGATAAGCAAAATAAAATACAGCCTTAACTTCAGGCAAAATAATAAAACAAAACCTGCTCGACCGAGCGCTAACTAAACAGAAAATACTAACTATACGTGTGGCTTACTACCAGCCACATGAATCAACCAAAATAACACTGTACAATAACACAAGGCTCTCAGTGTCAGGACAGACCCAGCCTCTTCCTCTCCTCCCAGGATCAGCCCTGAAATGCAGGCTCTGCAGCCTTTTATGGCCGAATAATGAGCCTATGACCCACACCTGGGCTGCAGCTTATTCAAGACCCACCCTGGACCACACAGATATCAGGAATCTGGGGGAGATATACCGTGACTCCAGCAGTCTGCCTGTCACCTTCTTAAATCTTTACAAAAGTTACAATTTTTGAAGAAAAAAATTATTTTCAGTATTCTCACACCTTTAACTTTTTTTTTATACTATAAGTGCATTGAGCTTTGTAAGGTATCTTTTTTTGTGAGACAATATGTAGTTGTTTTAATACCAATTTTAGGGAATGTACAATGTTTTGAACACTTTTTATTCCATTCTATTTCAAAGCAATGGAAAAACAGTGATTCTACCACTTTGATTTGTTTTTAGATTATGGCATACTTTGGGCAGTTCCAGACTTCTAGATGTCTAATGTGTTTGTTTTGTGATGTAGGAAAAGGGGAAATGATTTATATTTTTTATTTTTTTTAAAGGGATTCTACCATTTAAAACTTTTTTTTCTAGTTGACACATCGGAATAGCCTTAAGAAAGGCTATTCTTCTCCTACCTTTAGATGTCTTCTTCGCCGCGTCGTTCGGTTAAAAATCAGTTTTTCGTCGGTATGCAAATTAGTCCTCTTGCAGCACTGGGGGCCCCAACGCTCAAACAGCAATGGGGGCGTCCACAATGCTGTGAGAGAACTCTCTCCAGCGCCGCCTCCATCTTCGTTAGCAGTGGACTCTTCATCTTCTTCTTCTGGCGCTGTATGCCTGCGCAGTTGGCTCTGCCATCGGGCCGCAGGCAGATCCAAGTGCACATGCTGGAGGCCATTTTTTTTGTGGCCACTTATGCGAGCATGCGCAATTTGCTCCTGTAGTTCTATGGAGTACAGAGCGTACTGCGCATGCTCGTGTAAGCGGCCACAAGAACATGGCCGCCGGCATGTGCTCTCAGCTCTGCCTGCAGCCCGATGGCAGAGCTGACTGCGCAGGCATACAAATGTGACCCTGGCACCGGAAAAAGAAGATGAAGAGGCCGCTGCTGACGAAAATGGAGGCGGCGCTGGAGAGAGTGCTGTTTGAGCGTTGGGGCCCACACCAGTGCTGCGAGAGAACTAATTTGCATACCAACGAAGAATGGATTTTTAACCGAATGGCAGGGCGAAGAAGACATCTAAAGGTAGAATAACCTTTCTTAAGGCTATTCCGACGTGTCAACTAGAAAAAAAATGGTTTTAATGATAGAATGCCTTTTAATGTTTTTGAAAAAGTTTTTCACTTTTTTCATACATGGTACCAATCAAAACTACAACTTAGCCCACAAATAAAAAATTCTGACGTATTTGCGACAACGAAACAGTAAAAAGTTATAGGTGTCAGAAAACAGTGACCACAGCCATTTTGGAAAATTACGTTTTATTGGAAAACATGGTTAAACATAATAAACCCAAAACAAATATAGGATTACCATAATCGTAACGACCTTCTGGACAAAGCTGCAATGTCATTTTTATTGCAGAGTGAACAGTGTACAAACAACATGCAAAAAAGAATGATAGAGTTTTGGGTTTTTCACATGGACCCCACAAAAACATTAATAAAAGCTAATCAAAAAATTATATGTACCCCAAAATGATGTCACATGAAATTACAACCCATGATTCAAAGAATAAGCCCTTGCTTGGCTATGTCAACATAATAATAAATTCTGAATTTTGGAAGGTGGAGATGGAAAATATGAAAAAATTCACTGAGCATTAAAAGGGTATTCCCACCTAATGGATCCTATTTAATATGCTAGTTTATATACATTCAAAGGTTTTCCTATATACATTTAGCAATGTTGTTTTGTTTGCCTGATTTGGGAAATTATTCCTTCCAACGTATATTTGGTCGCGGTCCTGTCTGGATGACTCACTGCTCTCTGGAGGGGCTGAGTACTCTTGCTATTATGGAGAGCTCAGTGGCCTGACAATCAGTTCAGCTGATAAAAAGATCAGACAATGTCTATATTTAGTGAGGGCCTTCATAGTGTCCGTACATCAAACAGTCAAAGCCTGCCCACCAGCTTGTGGAAGAATACAGGAAGTGAGAAGGGACAGCAAGCAAGTATATGGCAGGTATATAAGAAGGATTGTAACTGTGAGTTCTCTACCAAATGCAGTGTTCTATTGTGCTAAGCTGTCAGCCCTGACAAGAACTGTGCCCTGACTGATAGACTTCTTGCAAGTTGCAACTGCCGCACTATTTGCCTCTTATTAGACTCCTGCAACCAGTAAGCCTGCTGCTACTTGTTGGACTCTTTGTATGCTCCTCTTTAGACTCAGTTCTGTTGTTAACGTATGTCCTCCTTAGATACTATGTCATCCTCAGGTGGAGCCCCAGGCATACCACTTTTAGGGTCAATAATTTTGGTAAGGACTGACCTCCTTATGGTATAATACAGGCATCCTATTATATAGAAGAGAAGTCATTGAGCCCTCTATCGTATCTGGGCGCTAGTGCAACTGCAACTTTTGCAAGTTCCTTATACAAGAACCTGGTTAACATTCAATGTCTGCAAATATACATTAGAATAACACTACACATTAATCATGTGCTATAGTCGTGTGATACTGGGATTTGTAGTGCCTATGTTCAGTGATAAGCAGAAATACACACTGTTAATTGCTTGGCGAAATTGAATTTCTATAACTAATAGCAATAACATTGCATGCTTATGGCACAGACAATAATCTCATGCTGAAATATTTCATAAGCTATCTATTCACTTGCTGCTTTGTTTGCATATATATCTCTGCCTACAGAACAGGATTGTAAATTTAAATCATGGGGTAGTAATGTGGCAGAAACAAATGTCCTGAATTACTAGAGAGATTAATACCTTCTGCAAGGTCAGGATCTACAGCAAGGTTGAAACAAGTGTTTAATTATGAAAATGCTTGATATCAATCATGGTGGAAGCCACGTGAGCGCACGCTTATACTGCTATTCTCTCTCTTCTTATGTCTAACCTGGGCATTACTGGAATATTTTATTCTAATTGGATGGTCCATTCCAGGCTGGGACTACATCAGAGCAGAGGAGGATACTGTAGGTACAGACCATCTTACACCAGCTTGGCTTGTTAGACCATAACCGTATGGATTGCTATTTATAGGAACAAATGAAGTGTGGATCTACATTACAGTAGCATCTTATGAATGGATATCCTGCATGTATTGTTTGCAAAGCATGTTCTCATTTATGTGCTTGTTTATTAGTTTTATACATACCACCTTACAACACATGTCTTAAGTGCAATGATTTTCATTCTTCATTATGCACTCATACCATCCATAATACAATCTGGGTTAGATCCAAGGTTCCCAGCAAATACTCTCGCCCCCCTCCAGTCCACCATAAACTGTGTTGCTCACCTAATACACCTCTCCCCCCGTTCTTCATTGGCTCCTCCCCTTTCCCAGTCCCTTCACTGGCTTCTTGTTGCCCAGTGAATAGAGTTCAAAATATTAAGGCTAACATACAAAGCCATCCACAACCTGTGCCCTCCATATATCTCTGAACTAATCCCCCGCCACCTACCCACACGTAACCTCAGATCCTCCAATGACCTCCTACTCCGCTCTGCTCTCATCCGCTCTTCACACAACCGTCTCCAAGATTTCTCCCGAGCATCCTCCATACTCTGGAACTCCTTACCACGACACATAAGACTGACCCCCACAATCACAGGCTTCAAGAAGGCCCTGAAGACTCACCTAATCAGGAAGGTGAGGAGGAAGGAGGCTTTCTGGTCTTTATCTGGTCCTATAAGATGTGGAGCACTGTGCTTGGAAAATTGTTGTATCATTCTTAGTGTGAACAGGAGAAAAGGTGGAAAAACAGGGATAGAAGAATCTGGATAACTGGAACAGAACCTGAAGGTAAGGAGGGTTTAATTTTTCTTGAATTTTACAAATGAAATTATGTATCTAATGTGTAGTTTATATGGACATTAACCATCAGGCGGCAAATCTATACCAAGACTTGTATCAAGGTTTGTATCCAGAGTTGGCAAAAATTTTTATTTTTAGACATCTTATCCAATAATCACAGTCGTCATCATTTACTGATAAATTGGAAAGCAATTATGAAAGATAAAGATTGTATGCAATGTACTCATCCTTCAAGATGGAGGAATTAGAGAACCAATAATGTTGGAATAGGAATATGGCACAGTGGGGATAAGGCCTGGTTCACATCTGCGTTTGGTATTCTGTTCCATATGGGGACCCCCCGAATAGAATACTGAACGCATTGACAAGCGGTGAGGAATGAAAGCACACGGACCACCATAGACTACAATGGGGTCCGTGTGTTTTCCGCGCATTGTCCGCACGAGGCATGCGGAGAGGAATGTAGTTCATGAAGTACTTTGCTCTCCGCATGACTTGTACGGACATAGTCTATGGAGTCCGTGTGCTTTCATAAGCCCATTACTTGTCAATGTGTTCGGTATTCCGTATGAGGGGGGGGGGGGTCCCCTAACAGACTCCCCAAACAGAATACCGAATGCAGATGTGAACCAGGCCTAAGTGAGCACATTCTATGTGATGAAAATTAATATGTGGAGTTCCTGTAGATAGAAACAAGGAGAGGGATAAAGAATAATAAGATAGGGGTTTGTCACAAGTCCAAGTATAATAGAAGAAGCAGAAAATCTACGAATAAGACAAATGGATTAGACAACAAAACATAATGAACCAATTATTATGGGGGACTTCAGCTACCTGGATATAATTTGAGAGGCAAAAACAAAGGATGTAGGATCAACAAGGGTGACAGGTTTTTATTGGTAAAAAAGACAATTATCTTATACAACTAGTGCAGGATCCAACAAGAGGAGAAAATCTGTTAGATTTAATTTTGAGAAACACACCAGACACATTGTCATGTACAGATCATTATAGAGCCATATTATAGCCACAAATGTCCATTGAGACGTCCAATGACTCAATGTAATGTCACAATGTTCCTTTCTGATATCATTGAGTTGTCACTCCACGCCATGAAACTTGCACTCACCCTTCACCAAAATTGTTATTATTGTTTTTCATGCAGATTGTGGGCCCCATATAGAGCTCACAATGTACATTTTTCCCTATCAGTATGTCTTTGGAGTATGGGAGGAAATCATACAAACATACAAACTCATTGCAAAAGTTGACCATGGCAGGATTCAAACCCAGGACTCCAAGTTTGCAGTGCTAACCACTGAGCCACCATGTTGCCCCTTTCCAACCACATCGGTAAAATAATAACTTACATTGTGGACACTCTCAAAAATAATGTAATGTTGGAAGAGGATGAGGAAAAAGAAGATATAATAAGGTTCACACTAGCATTCGGCTTTCCGTTCTCCGGATCTTCTTGGGGACCCGAAGTGTAGAAACTTAATCTGCTTAAAAAGCAGTTAACCATGGAACCCTGAGGACTACATAAGTCCGCCCAGTTTACGCCCGAAAATTATGAAAAAAAAGCAGAGAGAAAAATCCACATTTCGGGATGGAAACTCGAATGGAGTTTGAATGTTGGTGTGTATCCAGCCTTATTCTCTACTGTATTCACACAAGAAAATCCAATAATCATAGACATGGCTAGGGCTAAAGTAAAGTCCTCATTATGTCTCCTGTTAAGCAGGAAGTGCGACACCATAAATACTAAAATAGACAAATCACAGGTCCAGATGGCAAACACTCTCAAATTCTGAGGGAATTATACAAGTTCTAGAATTATGTATTATGTAATAAAACGCTGGATAAAATTACCACTGAAAAAGAATTGGGTTGACAGTAAACTTTTAACAACCAGTGCCAGGCAGCTGCTGTCAAGACAAATAAAATAACAGGATTCATCAAGAGAGGAATAGATGCTCATGACAAGGACATAGATTTGTCTATACAATTCACTAGTCACATCTAATAGAATACCGTGGACAATTTTGGGCACCAGTATATAAGAAAAACCTAGCTGAACTACCAGGATAAATAAGGGGGCGACCTTCTTGAAATTAAAAGTATCACTGTGACATTGTAATAGTGCACTGTGACATCATTAATTGGTCATTGTGACATCACAATGGTTCTTTCCGACATCACAATGGGTTATTGTGACATTGCAGTGCATTATTGTAACACGTGTGACAATGGGGCTTGTATGACATCACAATAGGTTATTGTAACATCCCCATGGGGCATTGCGGCATGACAATAAGGTACTGTGATGTCAGAAATGGGGGGGTTTGTGACCAATTGGGCATTGCAACATGACACAATTAGAACACAATGTGTCATAGTGACTGTGATGAAAGGAGCCCCACTTCTGTGTATATCATTACTAAATTCTATTCTTCATGTATATTTCATTAGTGAATATGTGAAAGGGACCTGGATATCCCGAATGCTAAACCAGGGGGCGCACTGCTCAAGAATACGGACAGGAGCCAAGGGTACAAAGAATTCGGACTTTTATTTGGAAGATAACGTGTTTCTTTTTTTTTTTTTTTTAAACACTTTGGAAAGCGCACCCCTTCCTCAGATCTCAATGATGTGACTGGGTGGCGTGCTGATGGTACTATGGAAGTCTGGGGATGACTTATACCATCTGTATAGCGAGGACGCATACGCAAGCACCTTCTATCATGTTCAGTGGTGGGATTAAACTTAAAGTAGGCGCATAAATGGAGATCCTTTTCACACTGTGTTTATGACTGTATTTAAAGGAGCAAAAAAGCACCAATGTGAATTATATATATTGGGCCAAGGCATCTTTGACTACGGCCAGTCTCAGTCTCTTCCCCACTCCAACTACTTACGTGGAAAGTTGCACATGAGGTGACCAGGGGATTTGTTGCACAAGACAGGGCCTTGCAATGAAAATGCAACAGATTTTCACCCCTCTATGCCAGAGGGATTGATAAAGGAGCTGCAGTTAAAGATCTCTTCTAAAGAAATTTTGCACTGACATGTAGGAAACCTTCAACATAAATCAATTGCAGATATGTATCATTAAAAAAAAAATGATACAAAGGCCAAAAATTATTTTTGGAAAGATATCCATAACTCTTTTTGTTTGGTAATAAAATTTATTATTATTATTATTATTATTATTATTATTATTATTATTATTATTATTATTATTATTATATGATACTCTTTAATTGTTACAGAGTTTAGTTCTTACAGTTTTCACAGTCACTGCATTCAGTATATATATATATATATATATATATATATATATATATATATATATATATACACACACACTATCTACCAATAAGTATTGGGACCCCTGTGGTAGAATAGAAAAACAACATTTATTCCTATCCAATAGTCGGTATTCCCCAGCAGATGCTTCCTTACGGATGGGATTGATCCATACAATACTCCCGGGTGCCTGGTGAAACTCCTGGTGTATGTGAGCCATCGGTTGGGTGCGGTTTCTCTGGCCAGCACTTGTCAGTCTCTATCATCCAGTTTCAGGGGTCTGCTGACTTGCGGCACATTCCAACAATCACCGTTCACCTTCCACTTTGTAATCACATAGGCCACTGTCGATTTTGGGTAATTCAGTTAGCTTTCTATTTCCCTTAAGGGTCGACCATTTCTGTGGTACCCCACAATTACCCCTTTCTGGAAGTTGGACAACTCTGCACTTCGTGGCATCTTACATGTGACTAATGGCAATGCTGTTTCCTATTTAACGATGGAAGGCGTGACGTACATTAGGACCGCAGATATCTTGGTAGACAGTATATATATATATATATATATATATATATATATATATATACAGTCCTATGAAAAAGTTTGGGCACCCCTATTAATCTTAATCATTTTTAGTTCTAAATATTTTGGTATTTGCAACAGCCATTTCAGTTTGATATATCTAATAACTGATGGACACAGTAATATTTCAGGATTGAAATGAGGTTTATTGTACTAACAGAAAATGTGCAATATGCATTAAACCAAAATTTGACCGGTGCAAAAGTATGGGCACCTCAACAGAAAAGTGACATTAATATTTAGTAGATCCTCCTTTTGCAAAGATAACAGCCTCTAGTCGCTTCCTGTAGCTTTTAATCAGTTCCTGGATCCTGGATAAAGGTATTTTGGACAAACAATTCAAGTTCAGTTAAGTTAGATGGTCGCCGAGCATGGACAGCCCGCTTCAAATCATCCCACAGATGTTCAATGATATTCAGGTCTGGGGACTGGGATGGCCATTCCAGAACATTGTCATTGTTCCTCTGCATGAATGCCTGAGGATTTGGAGCAGTGTTTTGGATCATTGTCTTGCTGAAATATCCATCCCCGGCGTAACTTCAACTTCATCACTGATTCTTGAACATTATTCTCAAGAATCTGCTGATACTGAGTGGAATCCATGCGACTCTCAACTTTAACAAGATTCCCGATGCCGGCATTGGCCACACAGCCCCAAAGCATGATGGAACCTCCACCAAATTTTACAGTGGGTAGCATGTGTTTTTCTTGGAATGCTGTTTCTTTTTGGACGCCATGCATAACGCCTTTTTTTATAACCAAACAACTCAATTTTTGTTTCCAAAATGAAGCTGCCTTGTCCAAATGTGCTTTTTCATACCTCAGGCAACTCTATTTGTGGCGTACGTGCAGAAACGGCTTCTTTCTCATCACTCTCCCATACAGCTTCTATTTGTGCAAAGTGCGCTGTATAGTTGACCGATGCACAGTGACACCATCTGCAGCAAGATGATGCTGCAGCTCTTTGGAGGTGGTCTGTGGATTGTCCTTGACTGTTCTCACCATTCTTCTTCTCTGCCTTTCTGATATTTTTCTTGGCCTGCCACTTCTGGGCTTAACAAGAACTGTCCCTGTGGTCTTCCATTTCCTTACTATGTTCCTCACAGTGGAAACTGACAGGTTAAATCTCTGAGACAAAGTTTTGTATCCTTCCCCTGAACAACTATGTTGAACAATCTTTGTTTTCAGATCATTTGAGAGCGGGCTGTCCATGTTCGGCGACCATCAAACTTAACTGAACTTGAATTGTTTTGTAGAAAGAAATGGTCCAAAATACCTTCATCCAGGATCCAGGAACTGATTAAAAGCTACAGGAAGCGACTAGAGGCTGTTATCTTTGCAAAAGGAGGATGTACTAAATATTAATGTCACTTTTCTGTTGAGGTGCCCATATTTTTGCACCGGTCAAATTTTGGTTTAATGCATATTGCGCATTTTCTGTTAGTACAATAAACCTCATTTCAATCCTGAAATATTACTGTGTCCATCAGTTATTAGATATATCAAACTGAAATGGCTGTTGCAAACACCAAAATATTTAGAACTAAAAATGATTAAGATTAATAGGGGTGCCCAAACTTTTTCATAGGACTGTATATATATATATATATATATATATATATATATATATATATATATATATACCATATTTAGCATACAGATAATACTGTATTTACTTGTGTACTCACATTGTCTATGTTATACTGGTAAATATGTCCTAAAATAAACTTGATACATAAACAGTTTTTTCCTTTATTTTTAGGTTTCTTAGAAGTTCCAATTGACTTGTATTTCTCAAACATTCCTATCATTCCTAGTTTCCTTACAGAGCGGAGAATGTTTGTACAGCGCAATTTTCGATGTGTACATTTTACTACACACAAAAGCATCTGCTTCTTATATAAACTATTTCTATTTACAATGGACTACATGCAAGCCTAACATTACATTGGTTAAGAAAGGAGATATTCTCAATTCCCCACGTATTTGTGAAATTCCAAGCACCAAGCCTCGACCATTTTGCAGAGAGTCACAGATTACTTGCCTAAATTAGCAAGTTTTGCAAATTAATTCATCTGGTGGAAAGTAAGACACGGGACAATGCTTTTTAATAATTGACATTCCACATGAAATGCAATGTTCTCGAGAAGGAAATTGAGCTTCGGGTTGCTATTAGAGGCAGCAGAGCAGCAAAAGTTTGAGAGAAATGGCATCTCACATTATCCGACTTACTGCTTCTGCATAACAACTATCTTCCATTCTGATGAACTTCTTAAAAATAGTCAGCTGCTGAAAAAAGTATGCGAATCCCAAGCTGAGAAAATGTACATAGCAAAAAAAGCTAGCTCTAGCCTGAAGAACCCAAAGAACGTCTTTCATTAGAGACTTGATGCAGACAGACGTAACTTTTATTTCAACTTAACAATTTTTTTTTGTAGCTTTTTAGAAACCATTTTGGGCTAAATATGTTACTATATAATAAATATTAATTTTGTTTTTAGTAACTCAATCATGAATAATATGCACATTTGGAATTGGGATTTGTGCAAAGACTTTTATGCAATAAAGTTTGTTTTTTTACTGTTTTTGCTGGATTTTTTGTGATTTTATTTTTTGGATCTCTGCATATCAGTATTATGAATTGCCCAAGTGACAATGGAAACCCTTCAACCCTTTAAGGATGCCGCTGAGTTTGGGTGATAAGGTTTGGAGACTCTACCTATTTACCACCACTGCCTTCCAAAATTCATAACCTTTTCATTTTTCTGTTGATACATGAGAGCTTATTCTTTGGGTGATAGGTTGTATTTTTAGTTCCCATTATATTGGGGTATGTATAGGGTTTCATTTAGCTTTTATTTATGTCTTGGGGAAATTCTCATGAAAAGCATATACATTTGTGTTATTAATTTTGGTGTTTTATTTTCAAGGATCTGCATTAAAAATGTCATGGCAATGTTTTCTGGCATTTATGGTTATTGCGCTTATGGCAATACCATACTTATACTATAAGTGAGGAGCCGGCCATACTAATGCTAGAAAGCTTGATAAATGAGAGATGCTTATTGTTCCTAGTTAGTCTAGGTTCACACCTGCCCTTGGATTCTGTTCCCAAATCCACTTGAAAAATATGGAGAGAAAAGTCCTGCAAGTAAGAATTTTCTCTTCGCATTTTTCAGCATTTTTTGAGCGGAAACCCAGCAGACCCCATTATAGTCTATAGGGTCCATGGGTTTCCTCTGGTAACTGCTTTCTAAGCAGTTTGGGATCCAAGTGGACCCGAATAATGGAGGTGCCACAGTGAACCACAGCTAGCATGGATCTGTATACTGTGTAGCAGCTGGAAAAGGTGGTACAAGCTTAGTCCCATTCTAGTGAATGGGACTGAGTTTGCAGTAGCTTCACATCCTTTAAACCAGGGGTAGGCAACCTTGGGCACTCCAGCTGTGTAAAACTACAACTCCCAGCATGCATACTTGCTCTGCTGTTCTTGAAACTCCCATGGAAGTAAATGGAGCATGGTGGGAGTTGTAGTTTCACAGCATCTGGAGTGCCAAAGGTTTCTGAAAGTGTACGGAGCTTTGTTTGTTCTGTTGTACCATGGATGTGCAAAGAAGGCTGTGAATCCAATCTGATAACCTAAGAATAGGTCATCAATATTAATAGTCTGGGATACCTCTTTAACCTTTAGACTATTCAACTGTTGGGCCATAAGAATTTCTGTCCCATTGGGTAATGGAACAAAAGTTTTATGTGTGCTTGTAGATCAGTGTTTCCAAACAGGGTTTCCTAGAATCTGGGCAATGTATAGCCAATATCCAGGCAAATATTGGCCAGGATATTGGCTATACATTGCTTTACCTGTCCATATGTCAAGTATTTCTGAAGTGCCAATGGGATTTGAGGTTTCCTGGCAGTGAGATTTTTTAGGTGCTCCCCTTTGGTAAAAAAACAAACTAGGAATCACTGGTGTAGGATATTATTATATAATATTGTATAGTATAGTAGTAATAATAATAATAATAATAATAATAATAATAATAATAATAATAATCTATTGTTTCTTTTAATTGCTGCTTTAAGATTCTACCCAAGCTAAACTTTTTCATCAGCATGTCAGGCGTATAGTCAATCTCATGTTCTATATGCATATTACTAGCGCTTTACATATCTACATTCTTGTAAGACTGAACAGCATAAATTATCCTAATTCTTGATTTTGTGATGAAGCAGCCATCTGTTCTAATACCATTGTGACAGTGATATAAGACTGAACAATCTGCGTTTAGTCGGCAGAACAGAAAAGGACATATTTTAAAATGTCAAGATATATCAGAAATGTATCCTGGAAAGTTTGCATGTATTAGAATTGATAGCAGTGCGTATATATCATGGTATCCATCTGATCATATTTCCTTGTCTGGTAAGATGAGACAAGGGCTTAAATTGTCTTTAATTAAAATCATATTCCTCTTCTAAACAGAACATATTCATCTGCCATCAAAGGTCTGTGTATTACACGAAAGGCGGAGGAGGAAATATTACTTATAAATAAATTAGCATAGCTGTGTTTTCTTTCCAGCTTGGGAGTATACATCTAAAAACGGAAATTCTTGATGCAGATTTTCTTGATGCAGGAAAGAAACTGGTAACAAATATGAGTGATGTCACTAAGTCCTTTCCAACCACTGGTCACATCAGTCACATGACTTCCAGCTGTGAAAGCATAATGGGTCCCTTTAAGATATCTTAGGAATTTTAGATCTGTTGGGGTCCCCCTGCAAACTACATCGGATTTTCATACGAGTCTTAACAGTAGATTAAAGGGGTATTCCTATGACACTTGTTCACTAACCTGCAGGCTGTTGTGCTCTATTCACTTCCTGCTTTTCTCGGCACATTGGTGGGCGGGGTTTCACTTGCACAGGATTGGTTGTAAATTAATTACCACAGTGTGAAGCTGATGTAGCAGAGCTGGATTTGAGTCATTTTGTATTACATACAAAGGTAATGGACTCCCTATCTCAGCCCTTATCAGCCAAATTCAATTAAACCGACTGATAAGAGCTCAGAAATCCCGGAGCTCTCACCTCCCCTATCTGAGAAGCTCCTCTACTTATCAGACACAAACAGCTTAGAGCTGCTCTCAGCCCCTCCCTCCCCCCTGAGAGCAGGCAGCTACATCACTTAACAAATGAGCAGATAATCCCAAGGGCCATAGAAACGGAGTGCAAACAATTAAGTGAATAAATTAAGATAGCAGCCAAAAAAAGCAGTTTTGATAAAGCAATACATTTAGGAAAAGTCTTAAATCCACATAAACTAGCAGTACAGATAGGATCCTTGTGATGGGACAACCCCTTTAAGCGAATCAAATAAAAAAAAAATTAAAAAAAACATTAGAATTGGTTATTTCTATGAATGGCAAATGTATGTGAAGCTTTAGAATTAGCAAATAATTTGAATGTGAAATTATATTTTGGGTCTTCAATAAATGGGATGACAAAATTAGAGATGAGCGAATAGTATTCGAAACTATAGTTTCGAATACCTCGCTCCCATAGGAATGAATGGAAGCGGCTGAACAGCAAGGGGTTAAGCGCTGGTCGCCGGTGCTGGCCGCTTCCATTCATTCCTATGGAGCGAGGTATTCAAAACTATAGTTTTGAATACTATTTGCTCAACAGTAATGACAATCAGGAGGGGGTGGGTGTTTTTTTTTTAATTACAAAACGGGGATCTATCAAGGTCTGTTCTTCACAAGACATATTTGTAGAAATGCATCTTACCACAAACAAAGGAGATATCTGAGGACCTCTAAAGAAGAATTGTTGATAGTCATCAGATTGAAAAGGGTTTCAAAACCATCTGTAAAAAGACTGCACTCAATCCATCCACAGTAGGACAATAGTTGAGACATACTTTTGGCTATGACTTTGATAAAAAATGGTAGCTGTAGCTGACCTTGATTCCCAAAGGAGCAGTGGAACAGGCCCTCACTCTGAAGTTCTCTAGGCACTCTGAGCTGACCTGGTCCACAGTCCTTCCAATTTGCTCCAAGCTCCAGTTTCCAGTTTGGATGCTACTGTTGTCACCCAAACCAAAAGGGAAGAGATGTGAAGAAGCTCAATGGTGAAGTACTTTAACGGGAGGAGTTGCTCATGATGCACATGCAAGAATCCTGCCCGGATGGATGAAATTCATTTTTACACCTATTATTTTCTAAAAACTATGGTCAAAGGTATGTTTAATGTCTTGTTCTTTGCCCCTATTTATATCTACCAGCAATTCTGCATGCTTACAGCATTTTCCCATCTGATGGTTACACCTACTCTTCTATCTCCTGTCCCCTCCACCACCTTGTTTCAGTAACACGTTTGTAAGCAGACTTAGACTCCATTAGTTGGCAATCATAGTGAAGAGAATAAGTATGGTGAGGAACAGGGTCTGACATCCCCAGCCTGACCATCGATAGTATATATATGAGATTGTCTGAAGTCTGCTGAACTGGACACAGAACACTTATGCAGGTCAGATAATATGCAGATGCTTGTAAAGAATGGACTCAGTGTTATCTGTGTGTTTACATAGAGAAATAACAGACTCTGCTTTATTAGCAAACTGCAATTAGCTGAGAATGTCCTGCAGGCAAGAGTAAGTGACTTCAATTGTCCTATAGGTCCATGGTTATAGCAACACTGTGTAAACAATGGGAGAAATAAGGTCCCATAGAAGGCAAAAAAGCAGAATTTCTAAAGCAATATATTTAGGTAAAAACTTCAATTTACATAAGCTGCCAGTATAGATAGGATCCTTGAGATAGGACAATCATTTCAGTAAAACACTTCAGTTTACCTAGAGAGGTAGAAGTACCCCTTTAAAACAATCCCCAGGTCATGGTTCTCAGAGCAGTTTTTAGATGGTATTACAGAGTGATACAAAAGTCAGCAGTGTTGATCAAATCCATGGAATCAGTGAGGAAATACAAATGCTGATGGTGTAATGGAAGCAGCGTCAAAGTCTGGGTTGAAGGTCACAATGGAGAGAAGAGACGCAACAGAAGTGACAAATCCAAGAGGCAAAGTCCAGGAAAGATTCAACAGGCAAGATGAAGAATAAAGTCACAGTCACTTAAACTGGCAACTGATAGTCAAGGGTCAAAAGGGTCTTGTCTGGTTTAGATAGTCCGAGACCAATGATTAGGATTTAGATGCCATATTGCAAGAACCTGTTAACAGACTGCAGAGGAGCAGATACAAGTGTAAAACAATATTGTAGAGTTAAATCTGTTTTGTTTTGATTTGAAATGATTTTCCTGCTGTAAAGTAGCTTTCGTGGCTTGAAAAATCCATCAGACTACCTGTATGTAGATAACTAAAGTAATTAAAACCTTTTATGTCTTCAGTAATCTGTATGAACTAACAAAACAAAAAAGGAACAATGTTAAGATCCCTTCCAATGATTCTGGTCGTGTTACAAAAATATTCGATCTTGCAAATGTGTTACAATGTGGCTGTAAAAAAGATGATGAAGAAGCTTGTTTAGTTCTGAAAGCTTATGCACTGCGATACATCGTAAGATTGATATATTGGGCAGTTAAATGGCATAACAACCTACAAAGCAATTTACTGGAACCATGAAACAAAAAGTTTGGAAAGTGTTTTCAGACTTTTATTACGTATTTATTTCCAGTAAGTACGCCATACAAAAGAAGTCTATTAAAGTTTGTTTCCTAGATGAAAATTTGAAGAACATGTGTTTAAATGTATTACATTTTAGGTGTCACAAGCTGTGAATTACATTACCTTCTGGTGACCTATAAGAAAATGAATGTTAAAAAAGTTTACAGTTTGTTACAAACTCATACATCACCAATGAACCTTACAGTTTTCTTTATACTGATGCATTGACAATATGGATATTTTAGACTACAACGTGTGAACTCAGATTGCTACTCACAAATAAAATATGTGTCTGGATGGGTTAAGTGTATTAACTATGTGGTCCAGGACCAGACACATTTTAGGGGGGGGGGGTTGTGCGGTTTCGAGGGCTGTAACATTTTTATCATATGTTATTCAACTAATTTCAGCGTCTTTTTTTGGTGACACATAGGGATTTATTTTTATGTTTTGTTTATGCATTTTAATTCTTTTATATCCGGGAAAATATAAAAAAAAAATAGGAGGGAAATCGTGTCTGGTTTTCACTTTTCTTTTTTTTTTTTAAATTTAATAATGCAAAGTGCTACTGAAAAACTTTATAAAATAGTTTTTCCTTTCCGTTACAGTAATTTTTATTTTGTATGAGGTCATCGGGGTGGGGCTATAACCATTAATAACAGCATTTTGGCATATTATTTTGTTTTTAAATTTTATTTACATTTTTTTAACTTTTCTATTAATTTTTTTTTTCTACGTTGTGTCCCCATAAGATCATAACAGAGCTTTGGGAACTTCTGATCACTGTTACTTTTGTGTTGGAGGCTGATTTCCTCCTACATTTAGCCCCAGTTGCAGGAGGAATACAGCCTCCTGCGTGCTACTATTCACCTTACTAGAGCTGATCCTGTAGGTCCCAGCAGCTCTTGTTAGATGCTGATCCCAGTGGATCACATGATCGTTGGGTCAGAGGGTGACTGCAAAATTGTGGCGCCCATAGCTGCATATACAGGGCTCATTGAACACTGTATACACAGTTGTCGAGAAGGCAGGGAAGGTAATGAACCTTCCCTGCCTTTTCCCCGGGAGTTCTGGCTGAAGTTACAGGCGGCTCCCAGTTTCAGCAGCTGCACGATTTCTTGCAGCTGCTGAGTTCTGCTTGGACACACCAATATGTCCTTGCAAAGCAAGGCAGCCACCTTCCAGACGTATATACCCAATGACTGAATTGGAAGTGGTTAGAAAACCCCCCAAAAAAAACCCATAAAATGTTCTCTCAACTATTTACCCAGACAATCTATTTTTTCTCCAAATTTGCTTTTCGGTGATGGTATGATCCAAATACAAACTACAACACACAAACATCTTAATCAAAATAAATAAGTGAAAGTGAACATAACTTTTTATCAATCTTTGCATAGCAAATTTACAATAGTACAGTTTTGGTGTACATTAGGGATAACATTATGGACATTATATGACTTGTGTTCCGCATTTTAGAAGTTTTCCTCTCTGTAGGTTCCATCTCTTATTTTTTAGTTCTCCTTGAGCTGATGAGTAGAGATTAGCTAATATGCTGTCTCCCATCGATAGTATGCATAAGTAAAGGACAATCTGTTCAATAATTCTCATGAAGTGAGAAGTGTTGGCAGAATTGTATAGCACAGAAGTACTGATTTTTATTGAATGTGAATAAAGCACTTGGGATAAGACAGTACCTTTAAATGCTTGCTTTTTCTAACTCACCACTTTTACTCGATTGCTCTTCACTCCTTTTCCTCTGCTCTCCATTGACTTCTATATTGAGATATAACATGAAATCTCTTTTTACAATGAAAGTTTAGTGGAGAAGGGGCAGAAAAAGAGCCAAATAAGTGGAGAAAGAGGCATTTTTCTCCGATAAGATATATGTGGCTGTTTATGTGAAAAGGGCCCACACTGTCGATATGGAGTTCTTGGTATCATTGTAACGGTTATGGTGTAACATTGTCCGAAACAGCAAAAAATTTTTTATTGAAAGCACAATTGACATATTTTTAAATAAAATTTTTGCATAAAACAAAATTGTGATTTTTTTACCCAAATATGTTTTGGACTATTTTCTCTATAATTAGTATCGACGATCTGGGCCCTTTTCACGTAAACAGCCACATATCACAAAGTTTCTTATTTTGTAAAAATCACTTGTAGATCAATGTAAAGTTTACTGAAAAGTTAATGACTATTTAAGAATTTAGTTTAAGCAATAACAGACTGGATCCAAAAGCATAACAAAGAAATTGTATTTCCTTAGAACGTTTCTTCCTTTTACAGTCCACTCCCAGTCATGGCTAAAGGAAAACTGCATGGCAGTGTCACTGTAGGATTCGAACCTTAGAATAAGACAAACCTAATATGACAGACTTGTATTACAATACAGTATTAGCAGGATAGTCACGGTGGAGTTATAGAAACATGGTTAATTTCCTTGTCTCCGCTGGTCTACTGGTATCCTACCAAAAATGTGTCACTTTCATACTTATCCTTGATGCCTCTATACCTAGATGTAAAATCTGAGGTCAATTGAAACCATGTTTCGTATACTGATATAGTGGAAGTAAATGGATTGTTGTCTAATCATGGTTAGCCAATCCCAAATAGTGCATAGATCTTTCATACCATAACAACACAAATAAAGACCTTACACTAGATCCAGGGCCATTTTATTAAATCAGGAGACCCTAATCAAAACATTTTTAAGTGGGACCCCATAAGTTAATTTCATAATAACTGGCCCTCTCCTAAGGCCCACTTGGCCCATCAAGCACACTAAAAATCCCCACAAAAATATAAAGGATACTCACCTAACCGTGTTCCCATAGAACTGTAAGGATCTCTGGGCTCGGTACTCATTGTGCTTTCATGCCCTATTATATTCAACCTCTATCTCTGTCCTAAGGACACAGAGTTGAACTCTCAGCCTGCCACTCAAAACAACAGGACACCACCTGAAAAGCAGGACTCTCCTGCTCAATCTGGGACAACTGAAGGAGCTTTGCAGCCATAAGATTGGCCCTATGGTTAAAGTGGCACTGACTAGGTCTCAATATAAGCTCAAAACTTAGATTAGATCCAAGATGAACGGTACAAATTTTATTATAATGCAATTGATAGCTAGCTTTCCAATAGATGGTTGGAAAAAGGTAAACTATATCTATAATGAACATATAGCCTTTTCATGAAATATGTTTATTAATAATATTAATAGTTACATTGTAATATTATTATTTTACAGTAGTAAATAGTTGTGTTCTGTTCTTTCTGGACTATCTTAAAAGCACATATTAAAAAGTATTGGTCCTTGACTGACTTGATACGCTTGAGCGAACCCTGGTTATTGCGTCCGCGTAGACTGCAAGGACCGTACAGTGCATAAAAAAACCTGTTACCTCTGATATAACAAAATGTGGCCTACTAGGCCAAAACGTGTCATAATAAATCACAACAATGTCTATAACACATATACAACCTGATTTTTTACTTCACTTTTTTAGCACAAATTATTTTTCATTTTGCACCGTTTCGCTGCCTATAGGAAATAACTGGAATGCCTGGGGATAATTGTAGCAGAGTCCCCGGCACAGAGGTGCTTTAGAAATTGCCCCCTTACATATTTTTTTTAAACATGGTTTCAATCATTTTACAAAAACTAGAAAAAAAAAACCCCGTTCTTAAGGGAATAACCATTAAAATACATTAAAGACGTGAATATTAAGTGCTGACTGATCCAAATGCTATTTTAATCTGTAACCACTGTTGCCCATTTAATAATCATGTACCTTTACATTCAGAAGACAGAGTGAAACATTAAGGTCTTTGTGGATTTCACAGATTTGGGAGCTGAAGTGATGTTTTTCATCTCAAGCCCTTTGACGACTAATTATGTGGCAAAGGTATAAGTCGGGCTTTGCAAATCATTATTTCCATTAGAAAGGTGTTGGAAACAATCCTTGTGAGGTTTTCCCTCCTATTTGTGCAGCTGCTATTCCCATCGGAGCGGACCGTTGCCTCCTGGCTGAAGTTGGGGCTTCTGTTCTGTTTCCACAGCACTTGGAAGAAAAACAAAACCAGGCTAATGAAAAACACACACGGGAAATACTTTATTATGTCATCATTCTCACCTACTGAGATCTGGCACCACTCAACGTGTAGGAAAGACTTCTATTTCTCTTTCTCTCCTGATTTCTCTTCCCCTCTCGAACAGACCACTGTTATATAGGGCTGGCCCCTTGTCGTTTCCTGTCACATCATTTATGATAAAATATGTCCTATTTCCTGTTCTTCCCTTTTCCTCTTATTAGAATGTAACCATGGGCATATGACCTTGTGGTCCTGTTACCTGTGCCCGGAGTACGCTGGAGATCATAGGCCCATAGGCCGCCACTTCCCTATACTTATCTAATCTGCAAATCCAATTCACAGGTCAGTGACACATAAAGCAAAACAAATGCCTGGATGGAGTTCATTTATTTCAGCCCACACATATTCTTGCTGTATATTTGCCACATATGACCAGAGTTGTTTCATATAGTTTAAATCAAAATGTGTATTTTCATTTTTAGCATGGCCCCTGCAGAACTTTACATATGACTGTATTGTATTATATTGTATGCATATTATTGTATTGTATTATGTTGTATATTGTATGCATATTATTGTATTCTATTATATTGTATGCATATTATTGTATTGTATTATGTTGTATGCAGATTATTGTATTGTATTCTATTATATTGTATGCATATTATTGTATTATATTATATATTGTATGCCTATTATTGTATTGTATTATATTTTATGCATATTATTGTATTGTATTATATCGTATATTGTATGCATATTATTGTATTATATTATATATTGTATGCATATTATTGTATTGTATTATATTGTATATTGTATGCATATTATTGTATTGTATTATATCGTATATTGTATGCATATTATTGTATTTTATTATATCGTATATTGTATGCATATTGTTGTATTGTATTATATTGTATATTGTATGCATATTATTGTAATAATAATAATAATAATAATAAATTTTATTTATATAGCGCCAACATATTCCGCAGCGCTGTACAATTTGTAGGGTTCAAATACAAAAAGATGCATTACAAAATAAGTCATTTCACAAAATGGGACTTAGGGCCCTGCTCGCAAGAGCTTACAATCTATGAGGTGGGGGGGGGGGGGTCACAAGAGTTAGCACGGGCGGTATTGCTTATACAGTGGTCAGACAATTTTGTAATAGAGGTTACTGTCATGATCCAGGACCAGTATAGGGTTTGTCACCCAGTAGGATAGACTTTTTTTTTTTTATTATAGCCATCATATTGACAGGTTTGGGCTGACCCACAGTTGAACAGATGGATCCCCTGGTGGGCCCCTGATCCAGATAGGCCTCCAGCTCATCCTAGCATGGCAAAATATATAAGAATAATATACTGGGTACTGGATTATTTACCCAACTAAATGTAATATACCGCAAACACAAGATGACCTCTAGGTGTAGAGTCAGCCCAACCAATATCCTTCCTCCTTGGGCCTCATCACCTCATCAATTTTCCACAGATCCTGTTCCACCTCTTACCAAGTCCCTGCTGGTCTCTACTTAGTGATCTAGTCTGTACAGATAAAAAGTAACTTGATCTATTTGTTTAACTGATGGGCGTGTACTGTTTTTAGAAGCATAAAAAAGAGCAAAAAAGAAAAAAGAAAAAAAAAATGCTACCGCTCTCCATCCCAAAGACAACCCCTTTAATGCACATAACAGGGATCAAAGAATTCAGAAGTTTTATTAAACAAGTTTGCCTCTATGGAGATATCATCTTCCCCCATGTATATTTGACAAACTACAGACATATCTGTTAGCTCTCAGCAGCCACATAGCTATTCCCAGGTTTCAACAACGGTATTTCTTATTAGAAAATTCTAGCTACGAAGTCATATGTATGCAAAAACCTTTGTCAAGAAGATTAAGCAGATTTATAGGGTAACATTATATAATCCTTACTGGATGAACTTTCCAATAATGAATGAGCGGAACATTTGCATTGTGCAGGAAATTTTTCCCTAGAAATGGATAATTGTTTGTTCACAATGTGACCCATGCAAGTGTGTCATTGAAAAATCTTCCTACATGGGCCCCAGTATATACAGATAATTAACAGTACAGTATCTGTCACCGACATGGGCAATATATTTATAGGATCTAGGGTCTCCATGGTTCCAAACTATTATATGGATTGTAACAATATTTGTGTACACAGAGACATATGTTCTATCACTTATGTTTAGCAGTATCACATGTTGCTAGAGTCCATATGTTCAGAAATTGGCCATTAAGCAATTCCCCAGTAGCTTCTGCTGGTACCTGTGAGAAAGGGGACGGCAGAGACAGTGAGTCCTGATGCTTGGCCCACCCCCTGTCCCTATCTACTTGCCTCAACTACCCTAAGCGGTAAAGGACAACTGGGTGATGGTCCCTTCCTATAGTACTAGAGGATACACAAAATGCAGACAAGACAAATAAACAGGAATGGGTACTCAAGAGAGCCAAGGGTCAGAACCAATCAGGCAGCGAAATTCTAAATCAGAACCAGAAGAATAGTCAAGAGGAAAAAGTGAAGGTCAGAATACAGGAGTTTTTATCAGACTGTTGTATCTATTGGATCACACACTCAGTTACTAGAGAGGACCTTTTGAAAAGGAACCACAAATAGGGAATTTTCTCACATGGGCATGTTAATGCTTGGGGGTTTCATTTTGTCAATTTGACTACCTAGACAAGTCTATTACCCCAGCTTCATTTACCTATGAGTGTGTAGTTAGGAGTTTATAATCACCTTTACCCAGGATTTGTGTATATTTTAGAGTATATTAAAGATCAGATGACCTCATAAATGTTCTGTAAATTTATCTTAGGAGAATGTGCAATGTCCCCTCACAAGTTTGTTTTAGTAAATAGGGAAAATTCTGAAGAGATCCTAGAGTATAATAATTTCCCTTCTGGTTCTAACTGAGTAAGTTTAGACCAAACTGAACCAGAGAATCGCTTTGTCCAAACAAAGAACAAAACAAATCTTTTGAGGTTTGCCCATTTTTACTTGGCTTCTTGACAATGTGCTGAAATATGTATTGTTACATCACAGAACCTGTACAAAGTACAAAATCATATCCTACCAGAAAGATAATAATAACCACAATAATGTTGTATAGTACAGAGTTAATACACACAGTGATGTCACAGTGCAGGGATAATACACATAGTGATGTAACAGTACAGAGATAATACACACAGTGATGTCACAGTACAGGGATGATACACACAGTGATGTCACAGTACAGGGATAATACACACAGTGATGTCACAGTACAGGGATAATACACACAGTGATGTCACAGTACAGGGATAATATACACAGTGATGTCACAGTACAGGGATAATGCCTGTACTGTGACATCACTGTGTGTATTATCCCTGTACTGTGACATCACTGTGTGCATTATGTCTGTACTGTGACATCACTGTGTGTATTATCCCTGTATGGTGACATCACTGTGTATATTATCTCTGTACTGTGACATCACTGTGTATATTATCTCTGTACTGTGACATCACTGTGTGTATTATCCCTGTACTGTGACATCACTGTGTATATTATGTCTGTACTGTGACATCACTGTGTATATTATCTCTGTACTGTGACATCACTGTGTGTATTATCCCTGTACTGTGACATCACTGTGTATATTATCCCTGTACTGTGACATCACTGTGTATATTATCCCTGTACTGTGACATCACTGTGTGTATTATCCCTGTACTGTGACATCACTGTGTGTATTATATCTGTGCTGTGACATCACTGTGTATATTATCCCTGTACTGTGACATCACTGTGTATATTATCCCTGTACTGTGACATGACTGTATATATTATCCCTCTAATATGACATCATTGTGTGTATTATCCCTGTACTGTGACATGACTGTATATATTATCCCTCTAATATGACATCATTGTGTGTATTATCCCTGTACTGTAACATCACTGTGTGTATTATCTCTGTACTGTGACATCACTGTGTGCATTATCTCTGTACTGTGACATCACTGTCTGTATTATCTCTGTACTGTGACATCACTGTGTATATTATCCTTGTACTGTGACGTCACTGTGTGTATTATCCCTGTACTGTAACATCACTGTGTGTATTATCCCTGTATTGTGACATCACTGTGTGTATTATCTCTGTACTGTGACATCACTGTGTGTATTATCTCTGTACTGTGACATCACTGTGTATATTATCCTTGTACTGTGACATCACTGTGTGTATTATCCCTGTACTGTAACATCACCGTGTGTATTATCCCTGTACTGTGACATCACTGTGTGCATTATCCCTGTACTATGACATCACTGTGTGCATTAGCCCTGTACTGTGACATGTCCATTATCCCTGAGGACCCATTCAATGATTGGGTCCTCAGGTTTAGTGATATGGACACCGGGGCAGAGAAGGCTTACTAGATTACTTTTACACAAAATATTTCTGTTGAAGATCTTCTTTTTCTAACAGGAATGAACATATCATAGTGATAGTGGTAGTGGTGACTGTTCTAAACCGTGCCGGGGTCACAGGACTCACTTACATGGCACTAGAGATGAGTGAGTAGTGAAATATTCGATATTCGTTTCGAATAGCCGCTCAATATTCGACTATTATACCAGCATAGTTTTAGGCCCTTTAAGTTAGTTCAGCCTTCCACCAGCAGAGTGTTAGCCCCTTTAAAATTGCTAGCCCCTAAAATGGTGGTTGTGTGGGATTGATGCAGTGGATTGGAATGAGGACCCAGACATTGACCTTGATTTTGATTGTGAGATTGTTAACATTTTGGCATTAAGTCCTGGGGGTAACTTTTATTTAGAGGACCGTAAAGGTGGAGAATTGGCTGCAACCACTACTACCGGTAATGGTCCTCTAATATGGGACTCTACATTACCTCTACAGGGTTCTGATCAGGTGTTAATAGTCCAAACAATATGCTCCAGTACTTTAGCTGTAGATCAGAAACCACTTTCCCTTCCGACACCAGATTTAACCAAGGTTCATCCTGCTGAGATGGAGCCACTAAAGGAAACCTTGCCTTCCAAGGCATGTCCTGGAGCTGAGACTGAGCCAAATCTAAACAGAGTCATTTGGAACTGAACAAAATTCAAAGTGTCAAAAGACTTTAGAGACTTTTGAAAGTAATGGGATCCAGAATGAGGAGTTCATCACAAGGCTGACAGACCCAACTCCAAATGCTGCAGCACAAGCAACCAGTAGTCAGACTATTGTCTTTTCTTCAAGTTAGGCATAAGATTCTTTAGAACCAGAACAGAAAAAGCCAGTGATTGCCATTGCAGCAGTGCCTAGGCCATCTCTCAGAGCAGTTCATTCAGAGATTGAATTGGAGAAAAATAAGGACATTTACTGTGATCGAGTCTTCATGCACATTAGTGGACATGGACAACCTAACGTAGAAGATCCTCATGCTGATCTGGCCTCATTACTGTATAAGATCAACCAGGATAATCAGGGCTGGAAACAGCCATCAGATCTTACCGAAAGGAATCACCCTCAGTTCGGAAAGAAGCCATCTAAACGTTGCACCTTTAATTGAGTTGAGCATTGCACCAGCAGAATGTTAGGCCCTTTGGGTGAGTTGACCCTCTAACCAGCATAGTTTTTGGCCCTTTGGGTGAGTTGAGCCTTGCACCAGCAATGTTTTTTGCCCTTGGGGTGAGTTGAGCCTTGCACCAGCAGTGTTTTTGGCCCTTTGGTTGAGTTGAGGCTTGCACCAGCAGTGTTCTAGTTTTTGGCCTTTGGGGTGAGTTGAGCCTTTAACCAGCAGTGTTTTTGGCCCTTTGGGTAAGTTGATCATTTAACCAGCCATGTTTTTGTCCGTTTGGGTGAGTTGAGCTTTGCACCAGCAGTGTTTCAGTTTTTGGCCCTTTGGGTGAGTTGAGCTTGCACCAGCAGTGTTTTTGGCCCTTTGGGTGATTTGAGCCTTGCACCAGCAGTTTTTCAGTTTTTGGCCCCTGGGGTGAGTTGAGCCTTTAACCAGCAGTGTTTTTGGCCTTTTGGCAGGCCCTTGGGGTGAGCCCTAAAACATTATTTGTCAGGCCCTTGGGGTGAGCCATAAAACATTATTTTTCAGGCCCTTGGAGTGAGCCCTAAAACATTATTTTTCAGGCCCTTGGGGTGAGCCCTAAAACATTATTTGTCAGGCCCTTGGGGTGAGCCCTAAAACATTAATTTCCACGTCCATGGATTTCCACGTCCCCGTCCTCATCCCCGTCCCTTTATGCTACCCTGACGCATTGTCAGATGTGTACAGGTGACAGTACAAAGCTTTATTCTCACCCCACTTGTAATCAATTTGAGCCCTAAAAATGGCTTTTGTGAAGCTTTGGCAGGTTGAGTGTATAGACACTCTTCCTGCAGTGTAGCTCTGAAAAGAGCTTTTTGTTTTCAGCTTTCCTGCCTAGCAGAAGCTAATCGCTATCTGACCCTCTGTAATACGTCTCTCCCTATCTCACCAAACCGCATCTGACACGAATATGGCTGACACTATTCTTATAAATCGGAGGTCACCTGATTTAGTCAGCCAATGACTTTTTCCTATTTTTTTCAATGCCTACATTTTCCTGCTTCCTGTCCCACCTTCCCTGCACAATTATTGTGCAAAAAAAAGCGCCAGGGAAGGTGGGAGGGGATACAATTTTTTACTGCATTTACCGCGTGGTATTCGTTCAAAATCAAATATGTTGATTGAATACCTACTCGTTCGACCGGTATTCGCTCATCTCTACATGGCACCACTCAGACTGACTCTTTGATGCCAATAACGTAAGCCCTGCTATACTGTATTTATGAAGTCACTAGGAGGTATAGCATTGATCTGCTTTATTATTGTAATATAGATGTATGATGTCTCCAGAGCTTCAATGTACATTTTTGTGCTTTAGGTACCAAATGCAGGAGCACAGAATCATAGTAACATTCACTTAGGTTTTAAAAGATATTCTACTTTGTTACTCCAACTTTTTTGTGTTTTTTTTAATCTAACCTTGTAAAACACAATCAGCTTCTACATTATGTTTCTGAGAATTTAATTAAAATTACACTTTTTGCACAATATTTGTGATACATGGCTCACAAATGACAACAATAACAATATGTTGCACGCTGTGGCTCTTAGGAGACTGCAACAAATTATATTGTGATTTTATTGTGTTTACAAAATTGGAATGTCTGAAATTAGGTAATTCTGCTGATGGGAAAGGGAGAAGCAACTGCAATATTAGCTGATCTGCAGTAACCCTTCAAGATCATGGATTGTAGAGACCTGCAACTAAACTACAACAGATGGTGTATAGTCGAGTGAGAGAAGTACCCCAGCTGTTAAATCTAAATGTTAGGTAAATGGCACCAATTCAGGGAGGAAGAAATGAAAGAGAAAGATGATAGTGGATGAAAATGCAAATACTAATCAAATACTATTGTCTATGAGCACAAATTATGACAAATTGTATTGACATAAAGAAAACACACATTACCTTAATGGTAATACGACAGAGAGAAGGCTGTATCTAACATACATTTGCTGCATGTACTTTCATGTTTATCATGCTATAATGTGGAGCTGTACTAGCACAGTTTGCTATGGAACTTAATTCTATTTCAGGAACATGCATGTCATTGTAAACTAAAAGTTTCCCAGAATTTGCTTTCACAAAAATTTCCTATTAAAGAAACGTATGACTGCCAGGTTGGAGCTGGGAAGGAATTTATTCCCCTGAAATGGGGCAATTGACATGATCCTCATGGGGTTTTTTGCCTTCCTCCAGATCAGTGGTTCTTAACCTTGTTTGAGATACCGAACCCACCAGTTTCGTATGCACATTCATCGAACCCTTCTCTAGTGATAAATCAAATATGATTTTTTTTCCAAATTCAACACATAGGTATATGTTTTTTCACTGGTACACAAAATGAACCGTGCATATGGCCTAGGGTTCGATCGAACCCCGGTTAAGAACCACTGCTCTAGATCAACATTGTAGGGGACTGTAACGTTATAGGCTGGACTTGATGGACTGATGTCTTCATCCAACCTCATCTACTATGTATGGTTAGGCAACCCAAATGTTGGGGACTGCATGTGACAGTAAACATGTGCAAGAAAGAAAGAAGACGTGAAGTTAATGTTCTTAGCAGTGGCTGTATCTGTGAGTTATCCATCCCCTTCTGGTCCTCAGTTTTGTCATGTGACTGATGCTCTGACTGTCTAACTGAAACTATGGAGCACATTTATTAAGCTACTCTCCCTCTTTTTGGCCTAAATTGCACTTTATTTTAAATCATTTTCTTCCCTACTCTTAATTTATGAAGCATTTGCACCTTTTTTTTTTCCCCCAGATGTTATGCTGACCTCGGCACCTTTCTCTTTTGGTGAGAAAAGATGTGTGGCCTAAACGGAGAACCTTTTCACAATGTAGCTATGACTTGTGCTTGTTAGGAGCTCAGATGCAGGTACAGGGTCAGGTGTAATCAGAATTGAGAGAAGCAGCCGGACTGAACCTAACAACCGAAAAACCGTAACCAAACTGCTACATATCCAGTATGAGCCAAAGCCAATCTGAGGACATTTTCACCAGAGCTCCTAGTGGTGGAGATGGACTTGGCAGGATCACAGACTGAAGTTGACAACATAAGAATGTGCCACAAATTGATTAATTGTGAACAGAAGATAGACAACAGAATCACAAGAAACTCACCAGACACGGAGTAAACAACAGAGCAGGATCGGCAGCGGAGATAGCAACAAAGTACAGGAGAAAGTGACGGAAGGAGAAGACGAGGTACATAACCTGAGTCAAAATGCCAAAGAGAATAAGTATATAACAGAGTCCTAATCCAAAGAGAAGTCCAGATACACAGTCCGAAGGTCAGAGGCAGAAAAACACACAAAGCAGCAGGAACAGGAAGCAACAGGGATGGGAGCCAAAACCAGGGTTTAAATTAATAGCCAGCATGGAGGAGAGAAATGGAGGGGATTATAAAGACCTATATTAGCCCATAAATTAAAGCACAATTTCTTGAAGGGGAATTCGTCTCTGTGGACCCGGCAGTCTTAAAGGGGCCACAGCAGATGCCCCAACCCTAACAGTGCCATTTTAAAAAGGAGCAAAAAAGGAGCAAATGCCCTGCAGTCAATGGGAACCGTAAAAGAGCACGACCAAAAAGGGGCAAAGTGCACATGGCCTAAAAAGGCGTATCTACACTAAGTAACAAGTGCACAACATTTAACAAGGAGGTCTGCCAACATCATAGATAAGCACCACAGTAAAACGAGTCTAAAAAAAAAAAGCACCTTCAAAAAGTATGGCCAAACAAGGGGTAGATGATAAATAGCCCCCCATTGTGCCCTGCATACTCTTAGTAGTGTGACACTGAGGCTTTAATGGGGTTTTACCATGAACATAACCGTATTTAAATTTGTAGACAATTAAAAGTAAAAAATACCTTTGTAACTATAAGTAATTAAAAATTTTGCAGAGATTTCAAGCTTTTCTTTTATCCTCTTAGCAGTGGCAGTCTTTTGTCTTCATAGATTGCCAATGGATACAACCATGACCACATCAGAATACCCAGCAAGATTTCCTTATTGTGGTTGAGTTATCTTCTCATGCATATAGTGCCCCTGTTAGATAATACTGTGAATCTTTCATGACATCAATAATAATAGTTACATGGTTAGTTCGCCACATACTAACTGAAAGCCTGTTGATATAATATTTTTATTCTGAATCCGTCAAGCTTCAGTACGTTATCCAATTAGTACAGTCTCATTCACATTTACATATTTGAACCTTCAAGTGTTCTATACAGAATCAGACATATTACAGATATTGGAAATTGTCCTTATTTTGTGATATATTAAGTCTTAATATTATGGTTTGGGTCACTATTTTACTGCAGAGTAGGACACCTTTAAAGCATACCTTCAGTTGTAAACAGCTTTTCACATATGAATAGTGCTGATCAATATATAAAACTTTGCATTATATCTTATTAAAGAAATATGTTTCCTTCTCCACTTTTCAGCTGGAGACTTTCAACATATTTGTCTATGTAGAGCAGAGATAGAAAAGATTCTAAAATAATTACTGCTGTTGCACTCTGATATAGAACTCTGTTAACACTGATAGGCTGAAGATAAGAGGTTACTAGTGCACAGAATTAGGCAATATATCAATTAAAAAGCTGGCAAGGGCATTCTACTCCATCCCTCCCTTCTCCACAGAGCTCTGTGTGTAAGGCTTAAGATTGAGACAAATATTATACAAAAGCAGTCAAATTAAAGATAAGGAGTAGGAGAACAGATATATTATAAAGTTTCTTATATTCCTAAGCACTATTCATTTATTGAAAGTTGCTTATAACCTGGCTCCTGTAGAGTGACTGAACAAATAACTAAAAAGTACAAAAGGGGTAAAATAAACAATATGTTTGCACCTAGAATGTAATGTAAAGGGTAACAAAATTGGTGCATTTCTTGCATCAAGTCAGACCTACTTTTAGGGCTTTTTTCAGAGTAGAGGGGGGCCTGGCTTAGATGAAAAAGAGTTTGGGCGTAACAGTGATCTGCCATCTTTCTAGTTGCCACCTTTTCTTGATTTAATTTGTTCCAATATTTTGCACCACAAATTTAAATAACTTTGGCACACATTGGTATATTTTCAGCCTTACTTTTTGCTAAGCTAACCAATTTTTTGGCAATCTACAACACTTCTCAGACACTGTCTAGTAGGGTACAAAATGTCTAAGACTCTTATTAAACCTTTCCAAATATAGTACAAATTGAGCCAGAATTGTGGCCTATTTAGTGGCATCTCTCCATATGTATACTTTTAATTATGAGTTCTTCCTTTTCATGCCCGGACTAACCTATATTAGATCACAGAAGCAAAGCCTGATCTATCACACATGAGTAGCGCTACACCAAGTTAGTTCTGTTAATTACATTGCATTTCCCTTCTCATCTTCATTTGACTTACCCCAATATCACAAATATAATTTTAGCTGCCCGAGTCGTGCATGTGCATGCGATCTCCTTTTTAATATAACATGAAGTGCGGCCATCATTCTTCTCTGTCACAAAGTGTTCTGCTTGTAAGACAGATGGGATTCTCAAAATGAAATGTACCTATGACTGTTTGCTACTATATATATAAAACGTCTCATTTAGCCTCATATGTGGTTTTCCAAGAGGAAAATGTTACAAGAAGTGATTTATCTCAGTCCAACATGTTTGCATCATTGAGTACGGAAATTTCCAGACAGGTCTAGATCCAGTTTAGGAAATTTGAATTGCATTTTATTGTTGCAGTTATCTGCCTGTTTTTCTTCTTTTATCTTTATGTTATTTCTAGGTCAACCTTATTATTTCATCCATTGGTCTTCTATAATTTTATTTGACAAGAATAAACCAGTGATGTTTTATCAGTTGATATTCATACTGAAGCCTATGATGAATGACCGCAGTATATTGTTATAAAGTTTGACAGGGCTTAAAACATTCACAATATCGGCTCTGCACAAGGGAAGAAAAGGTATAAGAAAATATTTTTTCTAATTTTTTTTTTAAAACTGTTCTTCCACTATGAAGGCCATAGTTACATTCATTTACAAAGTTAGTTAACTTACTAAATTACATCACAATTGAATTAATTGTTTCTGTGGAGAATTATACTCCTAACTCTATAGCCCAGGGATAAAGTTCACATATATTATTTCATCATGGAACTATAGAAACCTCCCCTCTGATATTCCCAAATTTTCATTATTCACTCCAACAGATTTCACTGGTACCAATGGTTATGTGTAGTAACGGTATCAAATTCATGTGCTTTGTCATTACATCCAGTTGACCCACCAAAGATTATTCTTAGGACCTAACCCCATGATCATATGGTGGACATAGACTGACTACAGCAATTTTGGTGGGATCAGCTGATTATAAGATATATTTGCCTTCAGGGAAAAAAAGGATTGGTCATGTTCAATTTCATCCTTTGTTCTAAAGAAAGATGTGTCTGGAAGAGATTACTTTCCTCTCTGGACTGAGCACACATGTATGCTCAGCTGAACTAAGCATGCATGTCTATGGGGTTTGTGTCTTCCTCTGGATCAACACTGTAGGCTTACAGGTTGGACTGGATGGACTGGAATCTTCTTCCAACCTCATCTACTATGTTATTATTAGAGATGAGCGAGTAGTACTCAATCGAGTAGGTATTCGATCGAATACTACGGTATTCGAAATACTCGTACTCGATCGAGTACCACTCGCTATTCGAATGTAAAAGTTCGATGCAGAACCAGCATTGATTGGCCGAATGCTATACAGTCGGACAATCAACGCTGGTTCTTCTCCTACCTTTAGAAGTCTTCTCCGTGCAGCTTCCCCGCGGCGTCTTCCGGCTCTTCATTCACTCTGCCAGGCATCGGGCCTGGGCGGAGCCGACTGCGCATGTCCGCTTGTAGTACGGGCATGCGCAGTTGGCTCTGCCCAGGCCCGATGCCTGGCAGAGTGAATTCAGAGCCGGAAGATGCCGCGGGGACGTTGAAAGGAGAAGACTGCTCGGAAGATCCAGTCCGACCCTCACTCGTGGACTTGGTAAGTATAATTTGATCGAATATTGCCTACCTCTGAAACAAGCATTTTCCCCCATAGACTGTAATAGGGTTGTTGAATATTGAGGGGCTACTTGAAACGAATATCGAACCTCGAACATTTTACTGTTCGCTCATCTCTAGTTATTATGTATGGGGAGATCACAGACAGAAGGAAATGCTCTTGGCCAAACAAACATTCAGGTGACACGTTTTATTGCACACAAAGTTCGTATCATAAATAGGTTACATGTTTAATAAGTCACCACTTTATATCTGTAAGTTTCTTTGAGTAAGGGTGATGCACATGTATTATACTTTGTCGAAACTGACCTTAAAGTCACAAAGGCATCTAGGAGGCTATAAGAGATACAGTAAGATAAAATAAGATAATCCTTTAATAGTCCCACCATGGGGAAATTTCAGTGTGTCACAGCAGCATGATAATACGGATTCAGGATAATAACAAGTAATATATTACAGAAGAAGGGACACATAAACTCAGAATAGCAGATAGGAGAAAATACTAGGAATCATAGCAGCTAAAGAAAAAGAAAGAAGACTTCAGGATCGTTTAGCTCTCTCTCTTCACTTGGTCTGATGTAGATTATGTAGCCTGACCACGGCTGGGACAAAGGTCCTCCAATAGTGCTCCTTCTCACACTTGGGGTGAAGCAGTCGGTCACTGACATTGCTGTCAAGTGCCGTCAAGGTCTCATACATGGGGTGGAATTTATTCTCCAGCATGCAGCTCAACATGGACAGTATCCTTCTGTCACCCACCACCTGTGGGGTGGGGGCCCTTGTAATCAGCCTGTCCAGTTTATTTATGTCCCTGGTTGATATACTGCTCCCCCAGCAGGCCACACCAAAGAAGATGGCTGAAGTAACCACAGAGTTGAAAAAAGCCCTAAGAAGAGGACCAAGACAGAGAACCAGATGGTGCGGGGAGGCCCATAAGAAGTGAGGCAAAGTGAGTGTAAATGTTTCTTATTTCTATACATCTCCCCTGGGCTTCCACCTCCACACACCAGAGTATAATAATTTCAGTTCCGGCTCTATCCGAATAACCAAAGGGTCAACTCGTCCGAACCTGTAGTGAAACAAATATTCGGAAGTTCTCCCATCTTTTTTCTGTACATCTCCCCTGGGATTCCAGCTCCACACCCCAGACTATAAGAATTTCACTTCTGGCTCCATCCAAACAATGAAAGGGTCGACTCATCCGGACCTGAAGTGAAATGAATATTCAGAGGTTCGCCCATCTCTTATGTGGTCTCTATCAATGGTCATTCAATGACTTCATCAATAAAGTGGTCCTTGATGTCACCATCTACAGGCCCCACAAAGATGCAGCGACATCATGTGGGACCTAAGAAATATGGAAATATTTAATCTACCCTGTTTCCCCGAAAATAAGACAGTGTCTTATATTAAATTCTCTTCCGAAATATATGACCTGTCTTATTTTTGGGGGATGTCTTATGCAGTGGCTGGAGCAGGGGACAATCAGCAGTCATGCCGGTGCTTCCTTAGTGGACTGCCGGTTGTAGGTGGTCCAGGAGGTGAAGGGGGGGATGTCTTATTTTCAGGGAAACAGGGTATTGTAGGGTATTAATACACACTGGCTTTGACAATGCAGGGTGTAGCAGGTGGGCGCACACAGTTTCATCAACACCTCTCAGACTATTCCTTAAAGCCTAGAGATAGTAGCATAAACATACTAGGTTCTGAAACCATTTGATGGAGAACAGAATTTTATAGGGCTTTGCTAAGCTCCTAAATCTCTGAAGAATTATTCTATATATGCATATTTTATACACAGGACAGCCAAACAATGATGGAAGTATTTGAGCATGTTCCCTTAAATTCATCCCTTTGGCTGGGTGCTCTTCAAAAGGAACATGAGTTTTTGTATATTTTGGTTGGAACAAATACTAATGTAATGGGCGTTATGTTTGTTTTAATTTCCTTTGTATTATACCACCAACAATACCACTGGCTGTAGGAATCCATGCTCTGCTGTTGGCGCTGCATTTATTTCATTTCCATGACTAATGTATCTGGGTATAAATCGTGTCCCTTAGTGGATAATTATTGCATTCCCATGCCCTCCCTACACGTGGTTAGGTAAGACTTATTAGCAAGTAAACTACATCCAGCGTTGCTTGGCCTGGTGCATTGCGTCTATTCTGTGTGTTCAACTCTCACTCTTCCCCTCCCTAAAGTCGAAAGTTCTCTGGTCTTACTTGCTTTAATTGGCAAAGCCTTTGGAAGACTTGTCCACACGGATATACAGTTCAAATTGTTAAAAGTGATTGAGAATGTACTTAATCATATTGGAACTTAAAAAGAAGCTTAGCAAACACAATCCCGATCCTAAAAGTGCTCCAATAATGATCCCTTAGTGCTTGTTAAACGTTAAATCATATATTTATGTAAGCAGATTTGAAGAGCAAAAATCGGTTGCCAATTATGAGCTACTTTTAATATGCGCAGGCAAATGTTATAATGTACGTTAACCCTTATTTTACCAAAAAATGATGAACTCTATTTATTCTTACAATTTAGGGATGAAACACGCTAGAGAAGATAGTGCTTGTAATAAACGCATGATACTGGTTTGAGGTTTTGAAGACCTAACGTTCCGGTTAAAAGAAAGGTTCCATCTTCTTGGATATTGAACAACTTTATACAATCGCTGCCTTCATAAGGAATGAGTAGTGGCTAGGGAATCAAGCCATGTAGTGTTAGCATATATTAATATTCAAACATGGGATAGATCCATTTCGTCTTAAATAAAGCAACTACATGAAATAATTGAACAGTCGTGAAAAGTTAAAATCATCAATGCACATTATGCTGTAACTAGAGACGAATGAACTGATATGGAATGAGCCTGGTTCTTTACAAAATTTCCTAAAATCTCGGGTCTAGCTGAACCCAAGATTTTTGGGGTTCCCCACCTATGAATCATTATTATTGCCCAGGGTCTCTTCAGCTCCTGCAATATAAAAGGAGGAGACCCAGAGGAAGGGCGGTAAACTTATAACACTGGTACTCAATTCTCCTGGATTCCCTTGCGCTATCTGGCTTCCCGGATTTGGTCTTTTACCAGTCTCTTCTGTGATACCATGAGCCCTGGGTGAGTCTGTGATTGGGCCTCAATTGTGACATGGAGTGCACCAATATCATGAGATTTTGGCACAAGCAACATGATATTGCTGTTCTCCACAAGATTGAACCTCAGTGATCCCTTGAGGTCCATGACATCACAGAAGAGGACCAAAACGCTGTGGAATATGGAAACTGTGAAGGTGTCCACAGAAGGTGAAGGCCTCCGTTTATTATAGTCAGGGTTCTGAAAGGAAAAGCACCTTGAGTTCAGGTGGACAAGTTCGGCCCAAAATTAAACTGGCAGGTGACCTCAGGGCCCGTTCACATCTGCGCCCGGTCTCCGTTATGCAGGTTTCTGTTTCCTGCACAAAACTGAGCAAGAGACGGAAACCTGCAGGACTCTTTCATACCCATTCATTTGCAGAAGATGGAAAGCTCAGAACGGACTCCGGGCGCTAGTGTGAACCTAGCGCCAGGAATATTTGTGAAATTAACCTCGCTGTGTTCCCTCATCTCTAGTTGTGCTAAGCCACATTTTCAGATATAGACCATGTCCTTTAAAATAGGGCAAATGCTCCAAAAATCAAAAGCTATGAATGTGGACATGATATAAACTTTAGATACCAAGCACCAGCACCCTAGACCTCAGCACCAAGGCCTCTACTCTCCAACCTACAATATAGCTCAGAAGTTCAGAGTTCTGTTTGGGTTCCTAAATTCCAGATCCCCATCAATAATAGTTTCTGATATTGAAATATCTGAATGATAAAAAAAAAAATCACAACCCTGGAAATCCTTCATATACTATAATAGAATTTCAAAGATAAACTGCAAAATATATTCATGTAGTATTTGGAAAAAAAGAGACGTATGATGTATGTCTGCATATTTGGAATTAGTAGAGAAGACGTACTTGGGATACTTAAACCTCATACTTAATCTCCACTAGGGGGCAATCACTGCTGGAGAAGGATTCTTAACTCTATTGCATGTCCTTGGATTGATGAGGGGATGTTGTTATAAGTTGCCATCTATCACTATGTAGACAAGTGTATTAATTTTTTAGATGTCTGTGAACCAACTGAACCCAGTCAAGTACTAAGCGGGACTCAATAGCCCAGTACTAAAAAAAATAAATAGTAATCATCAATCGTTAGAAAACAGAAGCTTGATAGACATTATGCAGAGAAATGGATCTATAACCTGAATTAATAGGGCTCAGGCTTAAATTCTCATGTATTATTTACCAGCATTTTTTCACTGTAAATATTGATATGATATGAGCATATTGCAAGAGCATTTTATGGTGAGCCTTGGTAACATTTATAATAGATGAAGTGATCGAAGTAGACTGCAATATAGAGATGCCTGTATTCACTGTCAAAGCAAAGGAGCCAAAAGGATTACTGGAGAACAATGCAATTGATATGATAACCTAGCATGGCATAACAAAAGATCAAAGGACAGTAACTCTACCACAATGACAGGTTAAAGAGGGTCATGTTCAAGTTTAGGATTTCACCATCAACTTAGGATATGTTCATATCTGCTTATACTCTGCTTGCTGCTATGATTCGTCATAGGATCAGAACAACAGACTGAAAAACGAATGTAAAGACGGATGTGGACATACCACATTATGTGTGTTTCTGGAATCATTCACTGCAATGTAAACTTGAACAAACTTTCTTATGCCTTGTTTGCTTACTTTTTAAACGAAAGATAAAATTGGAGAAAAATGCTTTTGCTTGCATTAATGGAGTCTATCAGCAGAAAATTCGGTATCAAACTAATGACAGTACCTTATAGAGAGGCTTCTGCACTTTCCAAAGATGTCTTTCTTATTCTGCATTGCAGCTCCATTCTCATAAAAAAACGGTATTTTATTGCTATACACATTAACTGTATAGGGCTCTAGGGCTGTTTCCTTCTCCTCCTGGGGCTTCAATCTCTGCTCCGCTCCTTTCCCCATTGCTTGAGATATTTTTGATTTTTATTTTTTTAAATATAGATTGTGAGCCCCATATAGGGTTCACAATGTACTTTTTTTTTTTTTCTATCAGTATGTCTTTGTAGAATGGGAGGAAACCCACACAAACACAGGGAGAACATACAAACTCCTTGCAGATGTTGTTCCTGGCGGGCTTCAAACCCAGGACTCCAGCGCTGCAAGGCTGCAGTGCTAACCACTGAGTCTCCGTGTTGCTCGCCATTGCTTAAAATATTCCACTTTGCCTGCAATTTGGGGCAGGTATCTGGAGCAGAGCCCTGGCAGGAGAAAAAATGGCAGTGACGCCCTTTTAAACTAATTTGTATAAGAATAAAGCACAGATTTTCATGAAAATGGAACTGAAATGAATAATAATACGAAAGGCATCTTTAGAAAGTGCAGAAACTGTCCTACATGGTACTGTCAATAGTCTGATACTGCTTTTCCTGCTGACAGACTCACTTTGAAGAATGAATCCAGTGGGATTTTTGGTTTTACATAAACCTAATATGGTTCTTCTATAGCATCTATTCTTTGTTCGGAGAATTAGACAATCCTAGTACGTGATGAGGGTACTGCTAGCAACGCACTCAACTCACTTGCACTCATCCTTCAATCAGGCTGCAAAGTTTGAGTTTCTTAAAAATGGAAAATTTGATTTCTTACAAACTCCTTATTTCAGGAAGAAGTTCTTGTTACAGCTCCCCTTTCTCTTATGCCTGATTGACTTCTGCCAGTGACTGAGATCCATAAAGCTATAAACGTTGTCTGTCCTGTGCTACTTCAAAGGAGGATGCTGTGGCCAGACTCTGGTAATAAAACCGCAGGGGATACTGTGATCAGAGGCAGACAATAATACTTATTCCTGAATACACCATAACCATTACATATGTACATACATAAACAATATCATTCACGAATAATACATACAAGTAAGGGCTCGTTCACATCTGCGTTCACTGTCCTTATTGCAGGTTTCCGTTTCCTGCATAAAACAGATGCAGGAGACGGAAACCTGCAGGAGACTTTCTCACCCATTCATTTGAATGGGTGAGAAAGCTGTCCGGCCGTGCGCGGCAGTGAGCGTTTTGCGCTCTCCGCCACAAAACCGGGTTTTATAATCCGGACACAGAGTCGGACATGCACTACTCTGTGTCCGGATAAAAAAATCCGGTTTCGCGGCGGAGAGCCTAAAACGCTCACCGCCGCGCACGGCCGGACCCAGTCTATGGTTTCCGTTTTCTGCCATGCAGAAGACGGAAACCATAGAACGGAGACATGAACGCAGGTGTGAACCCAGCGTCATCAGGTTCTTTCATCAAAGGTGGTGATCAGTGAGTTTCCAGGCTGGCAGTTACCGAGGGGATCACAAGCTGAATCTCCAAGCCAGGAGCAGTGGAAGTCTGACTCCTGCCACCAGGGAGCAGAGGTTACTAGCTGCAAGGCAGACATGGGCAGGAGCCACTCTGTATCCTGTGTAGCAATGGATGTGCTGGAGGGTGAGATGGATACTGCCTGTTAACTCCCATTGAAGTTAAAGGGAGATGGAAAAATGCTGCATGGCAGGAGTGGAATTTGATGCAAAATTTGGTGAAATGGTAAAATTCAACTTCAAATTCCTGAAGGTGAATTTTTCAGCTTGGAAAAATTCTGCCTAGGTTTTAAGCGAGCGGCTGGGGGCTCATTTTATCTAGAAGGTTAAAAATCAGGCCTGATGTGATATAGAGTAAACTTTGCTGTTCTAACATGTATGTATGAAGTGTGTGTGTGTATATAAAGAGAGAGAGAGAAACAGAGAGTGAGATACATAGATAGATAGATAGATAGATAGATAGATAGATAGATAGATAGGAGATAGATAATAGTTGACTGCAATGTTCAAACTAAAGTGCCTCTTGCGACATATAGGCTGGCCAGGTTACCAGTACAGGGATCTCTGCGACCAGGGTTACTATTGCCATTACTACCCGCACCTTACCCCATCTGCAATCCTTACATCTGCAGTGTATTAACTGAATGGGGTGTGCAGCGAAAGAGGCCTGACTGTGAGAGTACAGGGTATGTGAATGAATGAATGAAAGTACGCACTTAAGGCGGTACTGATGCTGAATTTGAGATAGAATTTGCCTCAGAATCCGCCTATCTGCTTCCCATTACTTTCTATGGAAGGCAGTAGCTCATTTTGTCAGTTAGTGGAAAAAATAAGCGTCCTGCTCGTTCTTTAGGCATCTCCCAATTGAAAACTCCCATTGAAGTGAAGTGAAAATGCATCTTTGTGTCAGTGCGGAATTTGTCGAACTCCACTCATGGAATTTGGAATTTGGCCCTGCCCAATAACAGTAAAATACATTGGCACTCTTCTCCAAATTCTAATTCAAATTCAGCGTCAAAATCAGCTTCAAATTCAGCGCCAGAATCCTTTGTATAAACACCCCCTAAGGTCGAGTTCAGAAGGTTTTTTTTTATCTGGATTTGATGTGGAATCCATGCCAAAATCCAGCTCAAAAAACGCCTCCCATTGAAATCAATGGGAGCCGGTCATTTCCTTTTTCCGAGAGTGGTTTGTTGCCACTTGCGGAAAATAAGAAGCGACATGCCCTTTCTTCAGGCAGATTCGTGGCTGATTCAGCCGTGGAAGTACACCTCGCAACACTCCCTCCCGACTAGGCCCATTCATTTGGGCCTAATCCGGAGTGGAATGCCACAACTGGATGCCAGGACACTGTATGCACTGCACAAGAATCTAGTCGCAACTAGCCATTTTTTGGACTGGATTCTGAGGCGGCCACTGCATCAAAATCTGGTCCAATAAACTCTTGTCAGAACCTGGCTTAAGAGTATGCTCACATGGCAGAGTTTGTAGCTGAATTGAGGGAAGATTCTGCCTCAAAATCAGCTTCAAATTCCACCTGAAATCAATTTCCATTGATATCAATAGGAGGCAAATGCTGATTTTTGAAAATTAATCAATGCTCAATCTTCAGGTGGATTCTGCCTGATAGCTCCCATTGAAGTGAATAGGAGGTGGAAAAAATATTGCATACCAGTGGTGGAATTTGACGCAGAATTTGGTCAAGTGGAAAAATTCTGTTTCAAATTTCTGAAGCTGAACTATTCAGCTGGGAAAAATTCCGCTAAGATTTTAAGTGAGTGGCTGGGGTCTCATTTTAGCTAGTAAATTAAATATAACTCCAAAAAAGCAGGCGGCACACCAAGAATAGTGAAAAAAAGTGAAGGAGGTTTATTGCCTCATACTGCGACGTTTCGGCTCAAAGAGCCTATCTAGTAAATTACATATCTACTCATCAGATAAGAGGACATTTCAGCCACACAGATAACACACTTGCATTGCTAAACCCAGATACGCCAATACAAATATACTGGGACAAAGTAATAGTCGGCTATGGCTAATATTAAACTCTTGGCCTTGATCTGTCCTGGTTGACCCGTTTACACAGGAGGAAACCTAAATTAATTGTTAATGGCCATTGGACCTTATTGTTAACATTTTTCATACATGTAGCTATAAAACTAGATGTTATGAGCGGATACAAAAATAAGTCTTAATATAGACTCCAATTCCCTAATCATCTAAAACGCTTTCCTCTATTTGTTTGCAAGTGAAACTTCGTTCCCGCTTCTACTGCTTTTTATAACCCTGTAAAATAAAACTTTCATGTTCACAGTTGTAAAGATCATAGGGAAAGTGAGTTAGTGTGAAACCCTGAACATTTATACCAAGTAGATATCATCAAAGGCCACTCCGACCAAGGAAATAAACATTCGGGCTCTCTCCATGCATTACACAAAATACATTACTAAAGTAAAGCAAATATTTTAACCCATCCTGCACTGTGTCCTATACAGATGTGCTCACATTTAACTGATCTATGGTTTGACTGGGGAGTCCTTTCTCATAAAACCAAATGAATGATAAATTATTATAACAATGGCCTTGGCAGCATATAGTTCATGCATAGAGACAAACCTGATGGTTAGAAAAGGATTTTAGAAAATCTCTTTAACTTGTGATGGACATACAGTATCTAGATATGATACTATGATTAGAGATGAGCGAACAGTAAAATGTTCGAGGTTCGATATTCGCTTTGAGTAGCCGCTCAATATTCGACTACTCGAATCGAATATCGAACCCTATTATAGTCTAGGGGGGAAAATGCTGGTTTCAGGGGTAGGCAACGTTTGATCAAATTATACTTACCAAGTCCATGAGTGAGGGTCGGGCTGGATCTTCCAAGCAGTCTTCTCCGTGCAGCGTCCCCGCGGCATCTTCCGGCTCGTCATTCACTCTGCCAGGCATCGGGCCTGGGCAGAGCCGACTGCGCATGCCCACACTACAAGCGGACAGAGTGAATGAAGAGCCGTAAGACTGCCTTTGCCTCCTGATTTTGTACTGTGCCTGTTCCTGTTTATGACATCGGGCGCAGATCCCACACGATCACTGACTGTATAATAGATGAATATCACATATCATATCATAGTTAGAGATGAGCGAGTAGTACTCGATCGAGTAGGTATTGGATCGAATACTACAGTATTCAAAATACTCGTACTCGATCGAGTACCACTCGCTACTCGAATGTAAAAGTTTGATGCAGAACCAACATTGATTGGCCGAATGCTATACAGTCGGCCAATCAACGCTGGTTCTTCTCCTACCTTTAGAAGTCTACTCCTTGCAGCGTCCCCGTGCCCACACTACAAGCGGACATGCGCAGTCGGCTCTGCCCAGGCCCGATGCCTGGCAGAGTGAATGAAGAGCTGGAAGACGCCGCGGGGAAGCTGCACGGAGAAGACTTCTAAAGGTAGGAGAAGAACCAGCGTTGACTGGCCGACTGTATAGCGTTCGGCCAATCAATGCTGGTTCTGCATTGAACTTTTACATTCGAATAGCGAGTGGTACTCGATCGAGTACGAGTATTTCGAATACCGTAGTATTCGATCGAATACCTACTCGAGTACTACTCGCTCATCTCTAACTATGATATGATATGTGATATTCATCTATTATACAGTCAGCGATCGTGTGGGATCTGCGTCCGATGTCATAAACAGGAACAGGCACAGTACAAAATCAGGAGGCAAAGGCAAGGTCAGAGGTCAAGGCAAGGAGGTCAGAAGCACAGGCAATCAGAACACAGGAGAACGGTTACTATCAGAACACTAGTTTAACTGATTAGCCAGTGACGGGCCAGAGCCAGAGTCCACTTTAAATAGGCTCCGGCTTGCCACTGGGCTGAAAATCGGAAGTCCTCCATCCGGCTCAGGAGGAGGCTGGCAACTTCGGTACAATGTTGCGGAGCTTCCAGCCTGCCTCCTGAGACCAGGAAGTGAGGGACCCGGGAGCGCAGGAGGAGGAGGGCTGGCATCCTCCGCACGGAGCTGCAAAGGCTCCGGCCCTGCCCCTAACAAAGGGTCACCAATAACAACAAATGGTCAAAACATTTAGCATCTGTCTATCAGTTTTAAATAGAAACCCCAAGGAATAAATATTCCAACTTAGTATTTTTAATGCATTGATAAAGCCCCACATTATTTCCATATTTTTCAGATCACACTTTTGCATTTTTAATGATGGTACAATCAGAAAAAAAATAAGAGTTGAGTTGCCCTTCAAGGAAAAATACAATAAAAAGTGTCAGATGGCTTTTAGAGATAAATAAATATAGGTAATTTATCAAAATAAATTCTACGCCATACTCTTAGATGATCAGCTAAAGACAGACAGAGGCAGAGAATCCTATGGCATCACACACTTGGCACCGAGGCCGGCTGTAAATTGTATTGACAAATAATGTAAACAGCTTAGACGTGTTGCTGAAGAAGCAGTAAATTGGCAGTCTATAATATTAATATACATCACCATGCCGAGTTCAATTTTTGGTCAGTGCGAACTGCAAGGATGTTAGATGTTCTGCAACCAGCTACTGTGGTGAATCTTAGTGATAGTGAATTAGAGATCTTCTCGATATATGTTAAGACATAAAATACCCAAAGAGTATATGATATATCCTAACTGAGAGGGCTGCATGTTACTAGATTATTCTACCACTTACAGATAGAAAAGACAATTACTATTCATAGCACTGTTATAGTATGATACCAATATATATATATATATATATATATATATATATATATATATATATATATATATTGCAGTGTATAGAATGATGTAGATGACTGTTTACATAATCATACTGCGGCATATAGCTTTGGTAAAACTGACAAAAATATGGATGCAATATCTACATCTGGAAGACATGGACAGCTACCAAACTTAATATGATATATAGAGTCAATATACTTAAAAATATCTAAAATCATAAATTATTTAGAAAGGACTTTTTACCACCTTCACCAAATCCTGCTTCGCCATTGATTCCCGACACACTTGGAAATTTTTTCTCCAGCCCCCACCATTCCTGAGCAATTGGTTCAGGCAGTTTTGGTGCCTGATACGTAATTGAGATTCTACTGTTAAATGGGTGGTCAGGCAGAAGCAGGACAGGGGGTATGGTTCAGAGTACGGTGGAGGAGTAATGGGCTTGTTTTGCAGCCACAGAACCTGATGATCTTGCAGTCATTGAGTTGACCATAAACTCTTCTATATATCAAAGTATTCTAAGAGTCACATGTGAGGCCAACTAGAGTCAAATTTGTGGCCATCTATCCAACAGCTAAAGTTTGTCCAATACTAAACTGGTTTTTGTCTAATCATAAATTATTTAGAAAGGACTTTTTACCACCTTCACCAAATCCTGCTTCTCCATTGATTCCCGACACACTTGGAAATTTTTTCTCCAGCCCCCACCATTCCTGAGCAATTGGTTCAGGCAGTTTTGGTGCCTGATACATAATTGAGATTCTACTGTTAAATGGGTGGTCAGGCAGAAGCAGGACAGGGGGTATGGTTCAGAGTACGGTGGAGGAGTAATGGGCTTGTTTTGCAGCCACAGAACCTGATGATCTTGCAGTCATTAAGAGTCACATGTGAGGCCAACTAGAGTCAAATTTGTGGCCATCTATCCAACAGCTAAAGTTTGTCCAATACTAAACTGGTTTTTGTCTAAAACCATATAGTAGAAGTCACCCTGTAGTCATTATTAAGCATATGTACTGTACACATGAGGAGATTCCTCACCTGGGACCTCCATCTATAAGACAGACTTGGGCCATCCATGAGTTAATTGTCAGCTATATATTACATGCTCTAATGGAAGACTAGACCAGAAGCTTCCCAACCCACACTATGTCCACTGTGCCTTGTTAGACAGAGACACCCCCATCCCATTTGGACTGGTCTATCCAAAGACAAGGGAATACCAGACCAATACCAGCAAAGCATCATCCAGAAAGTAGTCTGAATAGCTGTTGGTCATTTAACAGAAATTAAAAGGGACTGAGAGTTGAAGAAACAATGGTAGAAGAGTGAATAGGAGGACACCCAAGATTTTAACTATTCATTAAACATTTATTGTGAACCAGAGTGTTGCTTAACGGTATTATCCAGTTATTTTTCATTGATGACCCATCCTAAGGTTAATCACCAATAATAAAAAAAAAAAAAAAATCAGTGGGGGTCTGACACCCTAGACCCGTGATGGTGAACCTATGGCTCGGGTGCCAGAGGTGGCACTCAGAGCCCTCTCTTTGGGCACCCATCTGTGGAACAGATTATACTGTGTGTAGGCCACTGTGCAGCAGATTGTACTGTGTAGGGGCAATTGTGGACCAGATTGCACTGTGTGGAGGTCACTGTGGAGCTGATTGTACTGTGTGGGGGTCACTGTGCAGCAGATTGTATCTTGTGGGGGCCACTGTGGAGATGATTGTACTATGTGGGGGTTACAGTGGAGCAGAAAGCTCTATAAATCCCCATTCACATGACCATATTTTGCAGGTCCGTAAATGTCTGCAATTATGGATTCGCACATTATTAAGGTTAAATCCCCGTGTTGGCACTTTGTGATAAATTAGTGAGTTTTGGGTTGCAGTTTGGGCAGTCCGTCTCTAAAAGGTTCGCCATCACTGCCCTAGACACTTGAAATCAGCTGTTTGAATTGCCATGACCTCTTCACTGTTTACTTCACATGTCATTGGTTTCATAGGGGCCATGTGATGTTTTTGCACTCTTAACCCATAGAAATATATGGGAGGAGGCTGTAATTTTATCTAACAGTTGCTGTGAAATAATTGGTGTATAATGTATAGTGAAGAGGTCACAATAGTCCACACATGAGTATCGCAACGCCTCAAACAGCTTATCAGCTGAGGTCCCAAGTGTTGTTTATTGATGATCTATCATAAGGATAGGTCATTAATACAAAGGAAATGAGATGGGGTTTGGCTCTTCTGTTCGTTTTCGGCCGAACTTTGGCATGAACCAGAAGCGCTATTATTTTACTTTGTGGTCTCCCATAAGTGAAGCCCAGGCAAGGTGAGTAAAAATAACAAAATGGACATCCTTCCAGCATTCAGTGGTCCCTCAGTGTCTTCTTCAGGCTTCTTCCAGCTTTGGCTGATATCATGGGTCTGGGGTCACCACTAAGGCCTGGGATTGTGCCTCACTGGTGGCTCCAGGGCCCGTGACATCAGCCTGAGGTTGAAGTAGGGCTGAAGAGGATGCCAGGAGACCGCCAGACACCCAGGAAAGGTGAGGCTGGGTGAGTATAATAGTTTGTTATTTTTACTCACCTCCCCTGGGCCTCCACTTATTATTCTGTGATCCCAGAGTATAATAGTGTTTAATGGGTGGCGAATTCCAAAAATTTGAAGTTGGTGTTGTATACAAAACTTTTGGAATATTCAGGTTGAATCTTTTTTTATCCAAATCAGTTCTCTCGTCCCTAAAAAAGAAGTGAACAACCCCTTTAAAAAAAGCAGAACTTACAGTGATCAGCTGTTGTTATGATTAAGTAATTGACTTTACGAGCCGCCCCTTTAATGTTAAGCCTTGGGGATACAGTCGGTATAACTGGGCACTTCTACTTATGGATCCACATACACTTAACTGGAAAAATGGTGATTATATTCCAGACAAGTTTCTTGTACTCTCATTTTATTAAAGTGATAACTTTTGGGTAATGAATAGGCCACTGCATAAACTACATCCAGTAATTAATTCTTTTACATAAATGTGTTTCCTGAAATTCTCATTATAATTGTTATTTGTACATACAATGCAAAAAGGATCATTCCTGATTTGCAAATGTTTTACTTGCCACATGTGTATTTGTTTTACAGAATGAAAGCAATATGGAAGGAAGTAAATGTGCTGCTTTTTATTAACAATTGTAATTACTTTAAGCTTGGCTTGAAAGCCTCTGAACAGTAAAGGTTGCTAGCTCTTAGTACATCGGGGCTGCAAAATACATTGGCTGACTTATCTCATAAACCTCTTCAGTATAGAGAATACCAGCGGACTGACAAACACCCCTGCCCTTCTGACATCTATCGGACCGCTATACACTGTCCACCAATAAGTATTTGGATACCCATGCAAATGAAGATATCTGCGGTTGTGATGTACGTCACGTCTTCCGCCGTTAAATAGGAAACAGCATTAGCATTAGTACATTGCCATTAGTCGCATGCAAGATGCCACGAAGCGCAGAGTTGTCCGATTTCGAGAAAGGGGTATTTGTGGAGTACCACAGAAATGGTCGATCCTTAAAGGACATAGCAAGCGAACTGAATTACCCAAAATTGACAGTGGCCTATGTGATTACGAAGTGGAAGGTGAACGGTGATTGTGGGGTCTACCAACTATTGGATATGAATAAATGTGGTTTTTCTATTCTACCACAAGTGTCCAAATACTTATTGGTAGACAGTGTGTATCCAGATAGTACAAATCATAAGACATCGATTTTTAATTAAAGGGAACCATATCAGGTCTTTTTCTACCTGATGTGCCAATTATAGGTTTTAAAAGCTTATAACTCTCCTTTTCAGCAACAGAAATCTTAGTTTAGGTTGGAAAAACCACTTGACCGTTTCCCTTCAACTTCCTCCCTACCACCATACTTCTATGTACCCAGGGGTGGTAGGTCAACTGTGAGCCACCATACTCAGTAAGTACACTTGTTGCTCTATGTAATCGCATTTGCATGTTGCTACAGCCGTGCTGTCACTACATAGTAGCATGCTGTTAATACACTGTGCTACAACATTGCTGCACCAGTAACTGCCTACATAGGTCGTTGAGATTATGGGGGATATGTACTATTGATTTAAGCCAGATATCAGGTGCAAAAGCGTTGCAAACCTTGGCGTGCAACTTTTTAAATGTCAGTTGGGACAATAATTATTGCAACTGGTGTTTTTGCACCTACTGTGCTACTTTCATGAAAGCAAAAGTATCAGGGGAATTGTGATAAATTTAATATCTAAATTTACTGCAGACAGCAGCTAGTAGATTACAGCACAGGTGCATGACCGAGCAGAGGATCCACCATATTTACAAAGAGGCATGCACCTTGTCAATTTTCATTAAAAAAGACGCTCTTCTGTACGCAGGGTCTATGAGGACTGGAGTTTATTACGCCAGTCTTCATAAATATCCCCTATATGTTCTCCTTTAGCTTCTTTTAAGCTGGTACCCAACAGGTCGGAAATGTCGCAATTTCTCTATAGCAGAAATGCCACGGGAAAAATCGTGGCGTTTTACAGTAAGTTGCGAATCCCATACCCACATAGCTGTAAAAAGCGCCACGTGGACATGCTGTGATTTCCAAAACCGGCACGTTTTACCCCGTAGATATAATTGTAACAGAAAGTCCGCGGAGGAAAACTCTGTGAAATTTCTGTTTAAAGTGCTGCAGGAAGAACCGCAACACATTTAAAGCCGCAGGTCGTCCCGTGGGGCCTTAGCCTTAGATTCTCCAGCAGATAAGTAGACAAATTGAATTCCTATTAAACTGGTCATATTGCATTGTACATGAATAGCAGGAATATCTTGAATTTATACAGTACTTGCCTCTGCCCGCTACTTTGCCTGCATATTGTTGGCGTCGATGAACCGCCTATATTCAGCAAACTGCTGTCGTTGATGGTTCGCCTGCTCCGGCGTTTCGGCAGTTCTCAAGCTGTCCTGCTGCTGAACTTGTTCCTCGCGCCATTCCTGTGATTGTTCTGGCATCTCAGCAGCTCGCTGGGACGCCATATAATGAGTTTATTTTTGGCCTTGATGATCCGACTGCTCCGGCGTTTTGACTTCTTTAAGAGCTGCTTGACGCCTAGCTTGCTCAATCCTCCTTAGCTCTGCTTCAGGAGAACTGTGTGACTTCTACCTACCATCAATATTAGGTCAATGGGAGTTCAATTCATTACTCTAGAACCTTTTTATGGTTTATAAGTCATAGCTTCATAAATTTTGCAGTGGCTGTGCCTGGTATACCAGCTGTGGCAGATAACCAATAGAGGGAATGGGCAGCTGTCAATTCACTGATCAACAGGTGAATTCCATCCACTTTACAGTGACTGTAAAGTGCTGTGTTTTTGCCATTATATAGGAAGCTTTTCTATTTCTACATTCTGCTCAGTGCTGGCTTTGAGTCAATAAAACACGGGCAAAATCTGCAACAAAAAAGGTTGCATTTCCAAAACATGGGGCCTGAGTCTAAAGCCGGTTGCATAATGCATAGGAGCAGCGGAAGAAGGGACAATAAATGGGAATTGAATAGGACCTGTTCCATATTTTGTGACCTGGACTGTTAGCCAGCACATGTGACCGTATCATCTACGGTCATGTGAACGGGCCCTTAGAAATGAATGAGTCACTGACCAGACATACGTTCATCTGCAAGGGGGCTAAGGGTAAGGACACATGGGTTGGGTCCACTGCGGGATGTCTGCAACAGACATAACGCAACAGACCTGGCTGCAGGGAAAAAAAGCCAAAATCAGCAATTTTTATTACCATTGGGAAAACATAATATTTTGTGAAAATCTCATCCACTATGCAACATCACAGCAAGTTCGTCCCTGCTATATGTCTGCTCTTGTCAATTTGTGAGTAGATATGAAGAGGAGCCATATACTAAATCTATAAACCAAACTAAATTATAGTATACTCGGTATATTATGCTTAAAGACTGCTGTGACACCGTAGCTACAAATACAGCAAAATATACATTATATAAGGGATATAAGATTATTTTATAAAGTTACATTTTATTAGAATCTGTGTTTTTGCGAGTGACAAACAATTAGAAACCATTGGGGGGAAAAAAAAGCGAGTTAAACAGTTTGACCACCAGGTGGTGCCCCTTGTTAATGGACATCTGTCTGTTTCCTCTGCTTGGTGTTAGTGGGACATACATCATTTGAAAATGGCACCCCACAGTAGACAAAGCATTAGCCACCCATTGGTAAAAGGCACTTGACTCTGCTAGTCTAATTAAATGCGGGCAAAGAAAAAAATCAACAGCTCTAAATCTAATTTTATTAAACATTTCAGCCTTAAAAAATAATGTAGCGTTGAAAAACAGTGCAGGGTAATGAATACAAAATGTTTGTGGAACAACTTTCCCGGTGGTTGATTGGATCCAGAAGGTGCAGGAATATGTTCAGCGCACGTAGAATTAACACTTTATTCTTCCGTAACTAAAGTGCATTATATCATTTATTACAATGTTTACAAATTGACAAATCGACTTATTACATTGTTACAAAATTGCTCCGGTCTTTGTAGAATTTTGGTGAAATTTTCTCCATATGTTGCCATTTATCTGTTCACAGTGTGTCTGCTTACTCAATTCAGTAAACGAAATTATTATTATTGTATACTGTAGCTAAGGACATCCGCCCCCCTCCATAGCCCCCACCCCCCTGACAGCTCACATATAAGTCATCTTCAGAGGAGAACGAAACCTAAGCAGCTTGCTTACAATGATTCCGTGGGTCGTATAATTGTAACAGCCACCATTTTGTCTCCAGACCCCCACCCGGCAGCAATAAAATGGAGATTCGGAAGAGAGTAATTACAGCAGACACAGTAAAGCTGTTGTTAGCTTGCAACGCCTATGTCAATTCTGAATAACACAAGACGCATCCAAATATTCCAATATTGGCTGATTTTTCAATCAAAATTTGAAATTTTAAAATTTAAAATTTGAGATGGATTCTATTGCTAGAGGGCTGGAGCCTACGGATGTGAATCTGAATGTTATATATTGCTCTCTAATCTTAAGATCTTGTTAGTCACGCAACTACTAAAGCAATCACAGATATAGTAGTGACGGTCAGATCATAAATATTCTTGGGTCTGTATGAAATATCCCTGTTGTGATATCAATGGTTATTAGGGCTGGAAATAAAGGCAGTTTTCAGCACATTTAGACTTCAGCGATTTTTCATGATAAAGATATATAATAATAATAGATCTCTCTTTATATTCAAACCTTCTGTTCCAGCCTGCCTCCTACAGAGATCAGTCCGATGTAATTGTAGGCCGTATATCTTGCCTGACAATCGGCAGGAAAATCAGTTTGGTTCTACAGTTCTAACAATGACATTACAATTTGGAGGAAATTATTGCGTGGTGACGTGAACTTTATTTGACAGACCATGTAACCTACATAAAAGTATCTTGTTAACCTAATAAATCTGACATTATGGAATAAAAATGATGCTTTGTCAGTAACACTCAGTCCAGTAATAGAAAGATTATGCGCTCGCTCTGGATCACAATTTGGCCACGTGGATTTAATTGGTGTCGCATCCTGTCCAAGGTTTGCGGGATCTAAATCACGATAAACCTGCATTAATCTGGTCGATGCCTTTCATCCTCTGACTCCGCTCCCTATTTTTTTACGTCCTCGGCTAATTTGTGTTAAAGCCCCGATTTTTTTAAGGAAACGTTAAATAAGGCAACACCAAGGAAATCATTTTTTTTCCCCAAAGTTTCTGTTTCTGTCGCTGTTCAAAGACCAAACCAGAGAGGAAACTGTTGTATCATTAAACCCAACTGCAGGCTAAAACAGCGACCCTTTCAATAGGATGAATGCACTTCCTAGGTCGTAAATCTTTGCTTTTTTATGTAGGCCAAAGCTACAGAGAGGATCTACCTCCTGTATTAATGGCTCAAAACTGTTGTACATCACAGTTCCATGTTCAAAGGGAATCTGGCTAGTTAGAAAGCAACTTCTGGTGCAAAGATGCAATTAGACCTGACAGCCAGATGTCTGCATCGTCTGGAAGACAACTATCACTGACTGCAAATGGCTCTGGATGTAAACAGTCTGCCCAAAGAGAGTGCCGCACAGATAAACATCGCCGACACAAATCACATCGCTACTCCGGCTGACAAAATATAGAATGATAGCGCGGCGTCATACCGAAATAAAGTGTTAGGAATAATAAATAAAAAAAAAATAGAAAGTGGAAAAAAATTAAAGGAATTATCCAGGTAAGTATAAATGAATAGAAATGAGCCCTGTGTCTATCTATAGTGTTGCCCATAGCATCCAATCAGAGCACAACTTTCAGTTTTGAAGAACAGGATCTAAAATGAAAGCTGTCATGTGATTGGTTGCTACGGGCAACACATGCTGTTTTTCTTTTAGGTAGTTGATAAATCTTCACGGTTTCTGCGGGACATTCACGATTTCGGTGACGTGTCCTGCGGTCCCGGTTGGAGGGAGGGATGTCCCGATTTCAACTCAGATCTGCGTCTGCAGGACGCAGATCTGAGTTGAATACATACGCGACTAAAGCAAGGAGCTGTCACAGCTCAGCTCCTTGCTTTGCCGCTGCACTCCGGCTAGTGGCTGTGTAGACACAATGTGATGACGTCACATCGCGCCTACAACAGTATTAGCGAGACTGCGGAGAGAGTGGCGGGGGAGTGAGGAGAAGATGAGTTTAATGTGTGTACACATTGAGGTGGAACATGAAACTGGGGGCAGATGAAGGAGAGGATGGCATGACACAAATTAATTTGGGGGCAGAGATGGAGGGACATGAATCTGGGGGCATAGATGGGGACATGAATCTGGGGGCAGAGATGGAGGGACATGAATCTGGGGGAAGAGATGGGGGACATGAATATGGGGGAAGAGATGGGGGACATGAATCTAGGGGCAGAGATGGGGGGACATGAATCTGGGGGCAGAGATGGGGGACATGAATCTGGGGGCAGAGATGGAGGGACATGAATCTGGGGGAAGAGATGGGGGACATGAATCTGGGGGCAGAGATGGAGGGGATATGAATCTGGGAGCAGAGATGGGGGACATGAATCTGGGGGCAGAGATGGGGGACATGAATCTGGGGGCAGAGATGGAGGGGATATGAATCTGGGAGCAGAGATGGGGGACATGAATCTGGGGGCAGAGATGGAGGGGATATGAATCTGGGGGCAGAGATGGGGGACATGAATCTGGGGGCAGAGATGTGGAGACATCAATCTGGGGGCAGAGATGTGGGGACATGAATCTAGGGGCATAGATGGGGGGACATGAATCTGGGGGCAGAGATGGGGGGACATGACACGAATGCTGTGTTCACACTAGTGCTGGCTCTGTGTGGTTTGGGTACATTGGGGACCCGAATAATGGAGAAGCGGACTGTTAAAAGAGCGGTGACACACGGAGACCAGAAATCCCATTGACTCTAATGGGTCTGTCGGGTCTCCACCGTTGAAACTAAAAGTGGCGGGAAAAAAAGTTTTCCATGAAAAAGTCTTCTAACAGAGGTTCGGATGCAGATGTAAACATAACCTGGTCTTAGCTGTCCATAGCAACCAATCAGAAGCCAGCTTCCATTTCTTAACCTTGTCTGTCAAAATGAAAGATGAGCTGCCATTGGCTGGTAAAAGCAATAAAGAGGTATACAGAGGCAGTATTAGTAAACCTATGTATAAGGTAGCACAACCACTATGTTGTGCAAGGAAAGTTCACAACTGTAACTAATACTACGTATACGTATATACGTATTATTACAAAGACTGGGAAGAAGAAGGAAAATAAATAAACACACTACGGTGATATTTTCTTACAAGGCAAATTTTTGCCTCTTAAAGGAATTTAATATTGCTGCTGAGAAACATTCAACTTAAAGGTGTTGTCCCAGGGAGTATTATGTACAAAAGACCGCCTCAAATTCCTCGCTGCAGGAACAATCGCAGAGTTTTGCTGTCAAGGCAGTGGACGGGATTCTATCGAATCCCATGCCCACTTTGCAGAGAAAAACACATTGGGGATATGCACTGATTTCCAAAACTGGTGCCGCAGCATGTCAATTATACCTACAGGAACTGCAGCGGTTTCCCCATAGGTATAATTGTAGCAGAACGTCTGCAGAGGAAAATTTTGCGAACTTTCTGTCTAAAGCGCTGTGGGAAGAACCGCAACGCATTGCCGTCGTGGTTTTTCCCGCAACAAAAAGGTCCCATGGGGCCTTAGCCTAAAAGAGGTAACCTGCAGGATTAGGCAGGAGCATTCAGGTAACCTGATTCATGTGGTTTGAAACTACTGAACAAAAACCACTCTGTTATATAGTGGATTAGGGTCTGAAACCCATGCAAATTACTCCCACCCAACTACAAGTGGCAGTCTACTCACCAGAGTCTATTTCAGCCTTCTGGTGCATTTTTTGCATCGTGTCTGCTGAAGCTGAGGTCTGTCCGTCTTGCTTCACATTGCATGCGTCTAATATGCAGGGTATGTGTATTGAAGCCTGGTGTAATGATCTGGGGTTTATATTCGTCAGATTCCAGGTATGGGTGTCAGTAATTTACACAGGTTGGGGATTGTAAATCCCATCTGCATGACAGCGCACTAGTGGTTTAGTGGTCCCCAACCAACTATCAGGTTCCCTTTAAGAACTTTCCATAAGGGCTCACCAGGGAAACCTGGGAAGATGTGTGGACCCATATTATCATTCAATGGCTCATATCACAAATGGATCTCATCCTGGTCTCCAGAAACTTGGGTGAATCTTGTAAGGTTATTTTTGGGGACATCTTTATCTCACTAAGTTTGGAGAACTATGGACTTCTCAAAATTGCAAAATTCCAATGAGAACTTTGGTTTCTGTAAACTAAAAGCAACACTGTATTGGACAATGGCAGTAGATGATACTATGTGAAATGTAGAGCGAACAAGTACGGTACAGGTATGGCGACAACATATTAAGGAAGAATCACATCCTATATTTTTAAATAGGCATCTGTCCATTTTATCATAGATCACTCTGCTTTCCTACAGGACTGAATTCAAGATGCAAATAAAATTACAACCACCCTGAAATAATTTGCCCTGTTTTTTGCTTACTCGTGTTGTACTAAAATCATTGAATAGCATTCTGAAGCTCTGTGACTAGACTTACATAACCATATCATTTATTATTGGATTCATATTAAACCACATTGCAGCAAACCTGCTATTTCAGTCCGTCTCTGTCTCCGTTCATCCTAAAGAATTGTCCTTGCCCATGAAAGTCATTTTCGCGGCTCTTGATGTTTTTTTGTGCAGTCAGCACTACAGAGAGTGCTGGAGGGTATATAAAATCATTCTGTGAATCATGTGATGTTTCGCTTCGGACCAAACCAAGCACAGCATTTTCACATCCATGAAGAATGGACCATTTTGTCTCAAGTTACGCTCAATCCAGCCTTAAAAAGTTTCAAAAAGTGCTGTAGAAATGGTCAGATATTGGTCTGATCGCAATGTTGTTAGTGCCACTAAAGATATAGATAATTATACGTCATAATAATATATATATATGATCATATTATGTCAATAATATAATAATAAGCGATAAAATGTGATACAATATAAGGCATCTAATGCACTTACATAATTACATATGTATACGACATGAAAATACATCATAAATTATTTTATTTTCCTTACTTATATAGCGCCATCATATGGATATCATGACTTAGAATAATCACATTTACATCAATAGATTATATATTAAATGTATTTTCTTTATTTGTACATGGATATGTACAGTGTGAAAAAAAAATTTAAATTTCCACTGATGGGTTCAAGGACTGTTAGTAGTAAGGAATGGGGCTCATTGACCATGGTCTTGGGCAACTATAAATAAATAATTCTTAGGTCATGGTTGCCTCTCTAGGATCATCACCATAGTGTGGTATTTGACAGCTGGGAGAGGAGATGGTTGTCTATGCTATAAGAAAAAATAGACTGAAAACTCAAAATACCACATCTGGAATGAGGAAGTAGATTTTGACTTTTAATAGTGTCCTTCTGCTTCTCCGCATATAGGGAATATAGTAGGAAGCGCCATGGGTCACAGTCTTCAGTCAGTGCAATATTTTTATTTTATTTTATGGGTCTTAAAAAAACAGTAACATATTTCATGGTAGTGTAGACAGACTGTCGTCACTCACATCAGGGGTGGAAGCAGACATTAATACTAATAAGTTGTATGTTGTCTGAAATGTGGCAATGGCAATACCTACTGGGCCAATGTACAGCTGTAAATCTCACATATGCAGGGGAGTGACAAGTAACTATGGGGTCCAAGAGTGTTTTTAAAAACACAGAGATAATGCACATAGTGATTTTACATAACAGAAAATGCACACAGTGATGTCACAGTACAAGGGTAATGCACACAATAATATCACAATTCATGGATAATGCACACAGTGATGTCACAGTACAGGGATAATACACACAGTGATGTCACAGTACAGAGATAATACACACAGTGATGTCACAGTACAGGAATAATACACACAGTGATGTCACAGTACAGGGATAATACACACAGTGATGTCACAGTACAGGGATAATACACACAGTGATGTCACAGTACAGAGATAATACACACAGTGATGTCACAGTACAGGGATAATACACACAGTGATGTCACAGTACAGAGATAATACACACAGTGATGTCACAGTACAGGGATAATACACACAGTGATGTCACAGTACAGGGATAATACACACAGTGATGTCACAGTACAGAGATAATACACACAGTGATGTCACAGTACAGGGATAATACACACAGTGATGTCACAGTACAGAGATAATACACACAGTGATGTCACAGTACAGAGATAATACACACAGTGATGTCACAGTACAGAGATAATACACACAGTGATGTCACAGTATAGAGATAATACACACAGTGATGTCACAGTACAGAGATAATACACACAGTGATGTCACAGTACAGAGATAATACACACAGTGATGTCGTAGAACTGGGATAATATACACAGTGATGTCACAGTACAGGGATAATACACACAGTGATGTCACAGTACAGAGATAATACACACAGTGATGTCACAGTACAGGGATAATACACACAGTGATGTCACAGTACAGAGATAATACACACAGTGATGTCACAGTACAGGGATAATACACACAGTGATGTCACAGTACAGAGATAATACACACAGTGATGTCACAGTACAGGGATAATACACACAGTGATGTCACAGTACAGAGATAATACACACAGTGATGTCACAGTACAGAGATAATACACACAGTGATGTCACAGTACAGGGATAATACACACAGTGATGTCACAGTACAGAGATAATACACACAGTGATGTCACAGTACAGGGATAATATACACAGTGATGTCGTAGAACTGGGATAATATACACAGTGATGTCACAGTAAAGGGGTAATATACAGATGAATATCATGGTATAGGAATAATAGAATGAACACAGTGATGTCAGAGTACCAGGATAATACACACAGTCTTATCATAACACAAGGATAATGCACACAAAAAAAAATATTACTGGATACACGGTGTCATCACAACATATGAAGAAAGTACTTATAATGATGACACATGCAAGCATCATCATGTCCCAGTAAAGTAATGGAGGTGCATTCACTTTTCTACATCCCCTTTTCATTATCCACAGTTATCACTAAATGTATCTTAGGCCTCAATGGAGATGGGCCCCCTTATTTCTTGGGACTAATATTAGCTGCTGTGTCTGCTACCATGATAGTTTTATCCGTATACAGATTTTTATGTCTCTCACACAGACATCAACTGAGTCCAATACAACAATATAATGAATAAAATGTTACTTAATATCAAAAATGCAATGAACATTTCAGGTGCCAGAGCATGAACTTCCATCCCTATACCCAGATTTTTCTGTGTTATACACTTCCACTAACAATTTGATACAAAGTTAGTATTAGGAATGTGGGAAGACCTCAGAGAACCCCGATAAAGTTCATAGAAATGCAAGGAGAACATTCATATGTTACCCTATTTAAGCCAAGGAGGACCCCAGAATATTACAATCATATTTCTATTACTATAGTGATCTCACAACATATAATACTATTTACATCCTGTGATAATAGGATACAATCCAATGCCATACAATACGTTGTCCCTCAACGTTGCTATGTAACTGAGTGTGTTCTGTGGGGTTACCTCCTTCCCAAGACAAACATATAGACTAATTTTTTGTATTAATGCAAAATTCAAGATTTATTTACTTGCAAAAATGAAGCTACAGGGGTTGTCCAGTTCCCAGGGGTTCCCAGAAGGAGCGCCATGTTTGTCCATAGACTGTGCCTGGCTGTGTCCCATTCACTTGTTTTTTACACTGAAGTTTTCAATTAGAGATCTGTCAGTCAGACACCGGCCACCGGGGTCGATCAGCTATTTTAAGAGGCAGAGGCGCTCCCACAGTGCAGTTTCCACTTTACAGGCCATGTTGACATCATGTTAATCTGTCACATGGCCTGATTACAGCTCAGCTCCATTCAAGTGAATGGGCTGAGCTGTGATACCGAGCTCATCACCTATATAATTGTATGCTGCTGATCTTGGTAAGTCCTGCAGAGGCTTCAGCACTCACGCCAACACTGCATCCTCTTCAAACAGCTGGTTATCTGGGTCTCTGGTTGTTGGACCACTGCCGATCTAAGAATGGGTCATCAATAAATAAGTCCCAGAAAACCCCTTTAGTGCTCTTCTGAAGATTCACACCATTTACTTAATTATTTGTTAATTACTTTAACTAAAAAAAGTCATGGCTGCTTTCACAGAACATCTGTGAGCATATACTGTCGCCATATATTGTAATCCAGGACAGACTTGTACATAGATATTTAGAGTTCAAATGCAAGTCCAAGGTGTGTCCTTGAAGGACATTTGGCCAGTATGTGCTTGGACCTGCACGATTTTAAACAGTGCATGTACTGTATATATATATATATATATATATATATATATATATATATATATATATACTGTATATATACTATATATATATATATATATATATATATATATATATATATATATATATAGGCAGTCAATGGTAGACATATGCAACTAAATCTGCGCATACAGTTGTATACATCTGTGCCTGCATTCAGCTAGGTCCCGCGGAACATTATATCCACATGGGGCTCATTCTACTTAGAATGATTTGGACATCTTCCATTGGATCTTCCCTATTCTCACAGTGTACATGGATTCTGTTCCCCATTGGGATACTGGGATCTGTTCCTCTGGGCTTCTTCGCTTACAAATAAGAAAGGGTTGGGAGAGAGTTGCTCAGAAAAATACACCAATATTGTGACGTACATGCTTGTATCATACTTAGTACATGTTTTAGGCTGGGGCCCCATGTGACGTAAATGCTGCAGCAAAAAAACGCGGCTTTTTATAGTCATTGGAAAGTGCATGGGAATCTAGGAAATCCCATTAACACTTTACAGAAAAATCGCAACATGTCAGCTATACTTACGTAAACATCAGCGGTTTCCCTATAGGTATATGTTGAAATGAAAAGTCCGTAGAGGAAAACTCTACAGACTTTCTGCGGCATTTCCGCCGCGTTTTTTCCCCACAGCGCTGTTTGACTATGGCCTACTACGAGAGGCCTTAACCTTAGGGGGGTTTTTTGCATCAGTTTTTAAAGGTATGTAGAAAAGGGGTGTGGCCTAGAAATGAGGGTGTGATTTAAAAGGTCCCATATTGCACCAAAAATTTGCACATTTTTTCTATACAGTAGGTCAACCAAGACGTGGCATAACGAAGAGAAATATGTCTAACATGTCTAACAAGATGCATCAAATCTATCACACAGCGTGAGCCACCGTGATAAATTTGTCACATTTTCTGGCTGCGTGGTCTAGTTTTAAGCTGTCTTAATTTGAGACAGCAATAATAAATCTCCATAGTGCTCAAATGAAAGTCATAAACTGGTTCAATAGAGTATATGTAAAAAAATTATTCATAACATGTTATATCAAAAAAAGCCTCCTCTTATCATCTGTGGTTTAGGTTTTATCGCTCCGCAGTCTTCGAGACTTCCTATACCAGGGATCAGCAACCTTCGGCACTCCAGCTGCTGTGAAACTACAACTCCCAACATGCTCCATTCACTTCTATGGGAGTTCCAAGTATAGCAGAGCAAGTATGCATGCTGGGAGTTGTAGTTTTACAACAGCTGGAGTGCTGAAGGTTGCCTACCCCTGTCCTCTACAATACAGACAATCTCAGAAGTGGCTTTTGAGTTTCACCTTTTTACCACATCTATTACAAGACAGGATGTTCCTTTGTCGATAATGTAATACAGTAATAGCGATCTGTTCCCACTCCTAACATTATGGGACCGCGGGAATTTACATGGAAAATATTCACTGCCTTCGGGTGGGAAAAAATAAGACTGCCCCATAAAAACCGAGCCACATGGGAACGCTGAGAACACAATAGGTCTCTAACTTTGGCCGAGTAAATACAACTTTACGTTAATATTTTATATAAGCAATGATTATTTTAGGTGCAGACTTTTTTTATTTGGCAATTTATACATGTAATTTGGTTTACCTATACGTCGTCTTTATTTTTTACTTTCTTCTTCGCTTTTTAATGGCAAACCTGTTTTCAATTTATGTGTTTTACAGAGAATAGTATTAGTTCAAAGTTTTATAGGTACTCTAAAATACTATGGGCAATATAGAACAATGTAAAGATCCTCAGGTGGCCACAGCTTTATATTCTATGCATCACTACCCCAGACATTATTAGGCCGTGAAACACAACTATATAAGCTACAGAGTTTTCCCATCGCAGCCTTCCAAAATTTACGGGAATTCTCCAGTTTAACAAAGCATTGCACAAAATCCTCTACTACTAGTATTACTTTACTACTATAACGTTGAATTATTTTTATGCATTGACTATTTTACATAATTTTTAAAAAAATTTACAATTTTAACTGACTGATGTCCAGAAAAAAAACAAATCTATAATAAAAAAACTTCAATAATGTTCAAACTTTTTTGATTTGATTTTATATTAAAATAATGTAAAGTAAAAATAACAAAAATTGAAATCACAAAATTTGAAACATGAATTGAATTTTTAAAAATTTCAAAAATATATTAGACATTTCAATTTTTTTTTACAATTTTTTTTTTACGTTCAATTCATATAATAACAGTCATTGCCCAGAAAATATAATAGACCTTCTCTTTTGTACCAATTTTTCTCCTGTCGACACCTTATTCAATTATATCCTCAAAATACATCTGTAAAGCCATTAACTTCAATGATAATCCCTTTGGCCTTTGATACATTTCTGGACATGATTATTTCATTACTTGCAATATATCAATAGGATAATAATAAAATGGACTTCTGACAGCCTGCCAAGAGTTTTGTGGCCTTGTAAACACAAAAGTGTTCTAATAAAATTTTATTAAGTGTTAAAAAGTCATAAAAACAGAATAACATAAACTACAAGAATTTACTGTCCTCGGCAAATGTTCGGATATTATTTATGCTAAAAATTTATTAAGTTCTATAACACATAGGTGCAGAAACGTTGAGGTTGAAAAAGGTGAGATGGGAGAATTCCTATAGATTAAAATATGTATTTATAAATCTATACACATGTTCATTGTTATCAGCTTTCAAAGGAATATCTATACTTGTGAAATTGCATGGTTTATGAATCATCAATCCATCTGTATTCGTATATTAAAGATGGGAGGAAATATGGAAAGATTAGTAAATTTAATCTTTCCATGACGCCACATAAATCATAAAATCAGAACAAGCACAATATGGACATTGATACATAGATAAGTATTAATAAAACGCATTGTATTATATATCTGTACACTACGGTATATATGTATGTATATATTTTTTTCTATCACATATATAAGTAGCTTATTCAGTAGCCTGGTATAAAATAGATTAATAGATAGACAGATAAATTAATAGATAGATAGATAGATAGATAGATAGATAGATAGATAGATAGATAGATAGATAGATAGATAGATTAATAGAAAGATAATAGATAGATAGATAGATAGATAGATAGATAGATAGATAGATAGATAGATAGGAGATAGATAGATAGATAGATAGATAGATAGATAGATAGATAGATAGATAGACAGATAGATACATAGAAAGATAGATAGATAGATAGATAGATAGATAGATAGATAGATAGATAGGAGATAGATAGATAGATAGATAGATAGATAGATAGATAGATAGGAGATAGATAGATAGATAGATAGATAGATAGATAGATAGATAGATTAATAGAAAGATAGATAGATAGATAGATAGATAGATAGATAGATAGATAGATAGATAGACAGATATAATTTTGCTTGCAAGGAAACTCAACCCACCATGTTATGCATAATAATAATAATAATAATAATAATAATAATAAGAAGAAGAAGAAGAAGAAGAAGAAGAAGAAGAAGAATACATTTTATTTATATAGCACTAACATATTCCGCAGCGCTGTACAATTTGTAGGGTTTACGTACAGATAAAAAGATACATTACAAAGAAATAGTCACTTCACACAACGGGACCGAGAGCCCTGCTCCCAAGAGCTTACAATCTATGGGGTAGAGGGGGCTTAATACTTAGATTAGATTGTAATCTCACTAGTTATGAGCATTCCATGCATAATATAGCATAAGACTGATACCACTAGGTTATATATTGGAAAGCACAAGTCACAAGAAAACCTAGAACACCTAGAACTCAGAACCAAAAAGAAAAGGATGAAAAAAACAAGACCGTACAGAAACATTAAGACGATGCAACAATTAATGAAATAATACCAAAGGATCAAAAACTGCAAAAAGTGCATAAATATCCGAATACACATCTATGGGGTAAGCAAAACCCATGTATAGTAGAGGTAAAATATCACAGACAATGTACATGTAAGTAAGGATTGAGTAAATCCAATAAAGAAAAATGTATCACTTCTAAGGGACAGGATTTACTTGGCATATAGAAAGTGACATAAAGTATCGCTAAAGTGCAATAGTAATTCATAAGCATAAAATACTGTCGTAGAAAAATCAGAATCTTGTAGGGGGAGCGGTAGTATACCCCTGTAGTAGCAAATAATCCATCGCCCCTATTAATCCATGTGGGTAATATATCTCATGTATTTCCAGTGAAAGGCTATAGGCTGATACTATACATGTAACAGGGATACATAATAACAATATAAATATAGAATAAAATAACTTTTTATTCTATACACTGGCGCGTTTCACACTGATAGTGAATTTCCTTCTCTGAAATCCTACACCAATAGTCTATTTTTAATCCGCCGAGAACTTACAAAGCAATGTAACGTATGGCCAGGCCTATGTGGGAGGGAACTTGCCGTCTGTTGGTGGTGCCTGCCACATAATAGAGTGTAGCCAAATCCTTACAGATGACTTGCTACTTAACTCTATTATCAGCGGCAGAGACAAATATCAGCGTTTCCCATTTCGGGTTACGTCACTATATATGATGCAGCAGGATCTATGGTCTATAGACCCTTAGCCAGCATTCAATAGACTATTTCACAAGCAAAAGGGGGCAGGATGACGACTGAATGTGTTAATTTACCACAGTTCACTTTACGTCCACTAGGTTGCGCTGTGTGCCTAAAAATACTTATGCAAAATAAAGTGGCGTTTCATCTCGTGCTCACCCCATTACGCTGAAATTTGAATAACCTCTGCATTTTACGGATTATTTGATCATTTACTTTGACATATTTTGGCATGTTAAAAAAATGGAGGCAGGTAAAGACTTCACCATGTAAATTGACATGTTTAACATAATATGGCGACTGTCATCATAATCCGCTGACAATTTTCAATCTAAGTCGAGTACAAAAATGCGCGTCTCCCGAGGCGAAATTTACAACCTTAAATTCTCTATCTAAAGGAACCGCTCCAAAACGCAATGAGTCTTTTATATCGGTAAATAAAACAAAAGTCTCTGATTTTCCGTGAATAGCTCGGGATCAGGGAAACTGTAAATTTCCATGTTGTGCACACCCTGGTGAGTTCACTCCAGAGGCATCGTCCTCGCTGAACAGATGATTAGACGCCGCACTTTGCATAATAGTATTTGTTATTCCGCTCAGGTCTATGAGTGTAAAGGAATGTAGCATATGGATTTATTATGAGGATTGGGAAACGTATGAAGTTTTGTACAATTTATGGAGCAAATGAACAATAGAGGATGCTGGGAAGTTCCTTGGATATTTTGTTACAGAGATGGGAGATTTAATCAGCCCAATTTATAGATTCCTCAGATCGGCCGTCCTATGTCGGATCAGTTTGCTGAGTTTTGGTCACAAATATTGATCCTCATGGCAGGTGAATTATTGAATATGAAATGCTTGTGACACTAGTGACACTTATCTTAAAGCAAATCTGTCCCAATGAACATGTAATGCAACCTGCAGGCTGGATGTTATAGAGCAGGAGAAGCAGAGCAGATTGATATATAGCTTTATATAACTAATAATTCATATAAATTTTGCTCTTCTGTGCTCAGTAGTCATATGGGCGGTCCTATCTATGTATATAGAGATAGTTGTCAATCATTAGTATATCCACCCACATGACCATTAACCCCATTAAAATACAAGTTATACCATGGTGGATTTGCCTGTATTTCAAACACATGACATAAACCAATGATTTCCAAATTACACATTGTGCAGTGAACAGTTAAAGACGAGTGTCCACCACCTCCAACAAGTCCAGCTTTTGTACATCAATTAATTGCTGCTGCTCTCCTGATTCCAGCGCAGTTGGAATTTTTTCTGTAGCCTCCACCATTCCTGAGCAATCAATGCTGTTAGGTTTGGTTTCTGATATGTTAAGGTTCTGTACTATCAGGAGCAGACAAGGGCTGTGAGTCTGAGCTCTGATACTGGCTGCCTCTGATTGGAGCTCTGAATCACGCCCCCCTGACTGACCCCACCCTTCTGACATTACAGAGCTTACAGCACATCGGGTATCAAAACTAACTGTACCTGTTGCTCAGGAATGGTGGGGATTAGAAAAAAAAAAAACAATTGTGCTAAAATCAGTGGAGTTGATATCAGCAGATGATAAGAACTTTAAATGGTGAGGTGGTGAAAGTTCCTCTATAATGTTTGGTCATAAATTATTGGGTTAATCACAGTACAGGGTATCTGTTATCAGGTTTGGGATTCCTGTCCTTTGCTGCTGGGATTTAGGGCTATAGCCCTTGTAATGTCATTCCCTTTCATGCCTCCTTTAAGCAAATTAGAACCTAGAGGACCTTTAACCACCTCCCCCAATTCAATCTCTTTGCAAGTTTTTAATAGACATTGCTTCAATGATTCCAGCACAATTGGATTTTTTTGCTCTAGGGCCCACTATAACCAAACATTCAGTGCAGTAAGTTTTGGTGCCTTATATTCTGATTAGCCTCTCGACTGTCAAGGATATGGCCTTGGGCCGCAGTGGAAAAAAGGACTTGATTCTAAACTCTGATTAGACAGTATCAGAAAGCTCTCAAACACACCCCCTTGCCATTTCCTGCCTGATACTGCACATCTGACAGCACAGAGTCTAATTAGCATATAAGGCTCCAAAACTAACAGCACTGAGAGCTCAGAAATGGTGGGGGCTACGGAAAAATACCAATTACGCTGGAATCAGTGGTGCAACACACAGGGGTGAACCTGGGCTTTCCGCCGCCTGAAGCGGATGTCAGAAAGCCGCCCCCCCCCTCCCGAGGAGGGGGCGGGGTCGCAATAAAGGGGCGGGTTCGAGCGGAAAGGGGACGAGGCCGAGTGGAAAGGGGCGGGGCCTAGCGGAGCGATCGGCGTGATCAGGCAGGGAGAGGACCTACTCTCTGCCTGAGTGTGAGGGGTGGCCGCTGGAGCAGCGCTGCATCCAGCAGGGCTGCCCCAATACACCGCTCACTTCCCGTGTCAGGCTGCAGACACGGTGACGCTAAGCCAGTCCAGGACAGCATGTCCTGAACTGGCTTAGGTCAGCAAAAATGCCGCCCTCCCGAGGCCCTGGCATAGCGCTGCCTGAAGCGGTCGCTTCAGGTTGCCTCATGGGAGGTGCGGCGCTGGCAACACATATCAGGGTTCGTTCACACTGAGCTTTTTGGTGAGGATTTTGGCAAGGAAAAATCCGCTAGCAGAAAAAAAAGCTAGCGGAACCCATAGAGCTCTATGGGGAGTTGTTTTTTCCACATGGATTCTGACACGGATTCAGCGCCAAAATCCTCACAAAAAAACTCCATGTGAATGGACCCTTAAAGTGTGTAAAGAGCTGGAGTTGGTGGAGTTAAATGAAAGTTCCTCTCTAAACACTTCTGGACCAGGCCAATTTCCCTGGCTCAGGACCAGACACATTTTCGGGTTTTTTTGTGCATGTGGTTTCAAGGTTTATAACTTTTTTTGTTTTGTTTGGGTTAGGGCCCGTACCCACGATGTAACGCGGCGCTCATTCTGACACGTAAACACTAGAGATGGGCGAACAGTGAAATATTCGAGATTCGATATTTGTTTCGAGAAGAGCCTCAGTATTCGACTACTCGATCGAATATCGAATCCCATTATAGTCTATGGGAAAAAATGCTCGTTTCAAGGGAAACCACAATTCGACTAAAGGAGAGTCACCAAGTCCACAAATAGCAGGAGGAGAGTGTTTAGGAGGAGCGCTGTGTAGTTAAAGCGCACGGACCCCATTATAGTCTATGGGGTCCGTGCGCTTTAACTGCACAGCGCTTGCAGTTGCGCTGATAAAAAGTAAGCTCCCACAGCAAACTGTCAGCTCTTCTGACTAGCAAGGACGAGCCTGTGGCAAATCAACGCTGGTTCTGCAGCAGGCTCGTCCTTGCTAGTCAGGAGAGCTGGCAGCTTGCTGTTACAAGGCAGCTGACTTTTTTGCCATAGGAATGCATTGACCAGTGTACAGCATTCGGCCAATCAATGTTGGTTCTGCCGGAGTCTCGTCTGTGAGGAGGCGGAGTCTAAGATCGGACCACAATGGAGACCGCTGTGGTCCAATCTTAGACTTCACCTCCTCACAGACGAGCCTCCGGCAGACAAGGGAGACAGTGTATATTGTCTATATTGTCTATATGTATATTGTCAATATTGGGAGACTGTGTATATCGTTGTACTAAATAGCTATGCTTTCTAGAGCCAAGTCCAATCTTAGACTCCGCCTCCTTCCAGAGGAGCCTCCGGCAGAACCAGCATTGACTGGCCGAATGCTGTACACTAGCCAATCAACGCTGGTCAATAAATTCCTATGAGAAAAAATATGGTCCCTCATAACAGCAAGCTGCCAGCTCTCCTGACTATCAAGGACGAGCCTGCTGCAGAACCAGCGTTGATTTGCCGAATGCATTACACTGTATAGCATTCGGCCAATCAACTCTGGTTCTGAATTGAATATTTGCTGCGAATATCTAGTAGTATTCGATCAAATACCTACTCGATCGAATACTACTCGCTCATCTCTAGTAAACACGTGTCAGAGTGAGCACTTCAAAACAGAATCCCATTGACTTCAATGGGTTCCATCTTACGCGCGCTACACATTGAAATCAATGGGAGGCTTTTTAACCCATTGATTTGAATCTGTTACACGCGTTAAACGGAACCCATTGAAGTCAATGGGATTCTGTTTTGAAACGCTAACTCTGACATGTGTTTACGTGTCAGAATGAGCGCCGCATTACATCGTGGAAACGGGCCCTTATTCCAATAATTTTTGTTTTTTTTCCCGGAGCGCTTTATAGCTGCAGGTCGTCCCATGGGGCCTTAGCCTTAAAGTCACCACCTGTCACCCATAAACGCAGCTAAAATGGGGGACAGTCTTACATGATTCGGCTTGTTGAGGGACCGCAACATTGCAGATATATCATTTGCTCTATGGCTACAGTAACTCTGATAGGAAGTATTTACTACACACATTCTGAGTCTAACGTGTTTAAAAATATGGATCCTGGGAACTTTATGTGAAGCCATATCCAGCATTAAGAAAGGGATTTATTTCTTAATATCTGCCATTTGCAGCTTTACTAGATCACTGTAATTCTTTACTGCTTAGCCACATTTAGTGCACCATAGCTGTAGTACCATTCAAGAATTCTGCTCTTCATACCAATAAAAATTTATTGTTAAACAATTGTGACAATTATGACTCTTGTATAAGTTTATGTGTGTCTAAATATACTCCATTAAAGCGGCTTCACACGCAGGCTCAGGCTTGTCATGATAGGCAGAGTTGTAGCAGATCATCATGTGCGCCTCATTGTTCTCCAGCGCACCGTGCTACATACATCATGTGTGATCTGCAATCTTTCGTTTACTGTCGAGCCAAGTGATATAATGCAAAAAACATTTCTTGGCAAGTGCTGTACAATAATCACCAGCAAAGCTGTAAGTGAAAAAATTACTACGGCTGACTTGTTAGATTCTTGGAAGACGCAGTGTGACTCTTTATGTTTCTCATTAAAACTTGGGTTGGTTTGTTACAGCTTTTGGTAATATGAATAATCAATATATTAGTCATTAGTAGCAAAGTAGTAGTGCAATAAATCTCCACACCCCTCACCGCAAATGTCCGACAACGTCACTGTAGCTGATTTTTTTTCAGCTGGAGGGGAAAAAAAAGCAACATGACCTGTCTTCCATCAGATTCCACCTTGGGAAAACCCATTGAAATCAATGGGAGACAGAAAAAAATAATGCCTTTTTGGATGCGTTTTTTGCAAAAACCACATCAAAAACTGCTATTGTTTTGTTTTGTTTTTACTAAATTTCCAGTCCCATACAGTGCAAAAAATGTGTCAAAAAATACATCATAAACTGCATCATGTGAAAAAATGTATTAAAAAAATGATTGCTAAAGCAAATTTTTTAGCTTTTTATCAACTCTGTGTGAACATGCCCTAAGGGTACCTGCACACAATCAGGATTTTCTATGTGAATTTTAATGCAGATAATCTGCACCATAGTCAGTTAGTGTTAGGCCAGGGGTGGGCAATTAATTTTCCCATGGGGCGACGTGAGAAAATGTAACAGTTCTAGAGGGTCATGCAAGTCGCTGCAAATTTAGCTCCACCCACTTCTCTGCTGACTCCGCCCATTCCCAATCATTTTTCCATATGCCCCACAAAGTAAAATCCTCCTACAGTCACCCTAACATTGTACACCCCCACATTATAACGTTTCCTTCCAAATGTCCCACAGTATTAAGTCCCTCTCCTGGTGCGCCGGTATAAACCAGCAGAAACTAGAGGGGACATTAAACTGGGGGCAACTAGAGGCAGACATGTCCCCCCTCCAGCTACCCCCCATGGTTTAATATCATCCTCCAGCTGCCGCAGTTTAATGTCCTCCCTCCATGTGCATTGAGTTTAACTGCCCTCCTACATCTGCCCCTAGTTCCCCCCTCTTGCTCACACATGTTGTCTCTTCTCTCTTTATCATTCAGCAGCCTCTATTGCCGGCAGCTTGCAGGAAGCACACAGTCCTGTGTGGCTCCGCCCACTAACGAGTCATAGCCTATCCTGGTGATAGGCTGTGATGACATCATCACAGGTCCTTCAAAAATCTTCCACTAGCTATGCGGGCCGGATAGAAGCAGTCAGAGGGCCGGAGTGGCCCTCAGGCCGAACATTGCACAGGTCTGTGTTAGGCTAAGGGTCTATGCACACTGAGAAAAATGGCGCTTTATTTGGCTCTGAATTTTCCTTGCTGGAAAAAAAAAGCCTCCCATTGGCAAAACTGGAAAATTCCGCTAGTGGAAATAAAAGCTAGCGGCATCCTTTGAAATCAATGGGAGGCTTTTTTTTTCAGCGTGGAAAATTCAGCGCCAAATAAAGCACCATTTTCCTCCATGTTAGTGGACCCTAAGGCCACAGGTTGTGGAAAAGGTGCTTTTTTTCTTGCAGATTTTGCAAGGGTGGCTTGAAAAGGACTGGGAAGTATAAAGGGAACTCATATGTTTCATTTCTGTTAAATCCAGTTCCGGCTTTGGCTTTGGCTCAAAAAATAGCAGCAAAATCTGCAACAAGAAGCTTTTCCATAACATGGGGCCTTTCTATTTCTATTTCTCATGTACATGATCCAGATTTTTTTGCACATATATCTTGATTTATAGAGACCTATAGACCATATAAAAAATGGCAAAATCACAGAAATCTACATACACATAAAAATCCAAACCATTTGGTGATAACTTTCCATGCAGATTTCCAGATGTTTACATGCAGTTTTTGGCTTAGATTTTCTGCATATAAATCCTTATCGTGTGCAGGTACCCTACATGTAAGTATACAGAGAGGTGAACTTTCATTTTGGACGGAATGAAACTTTATCGCAAGAGAACCTTTGAAAAGGAGCTTTTCCCAATACATTTTGTCAGGAAATGCCACCATTTACTGTACTGATTTTTCCTGCAGTGTTCCTGGCCATCAGCTACATAGGAAACTACAACAGAGTTCCATTTACTTTAAGTGTCCATTGTAAAGTGTGTAAATGGAACAAGCAAATAAAGGGAACTTTGTGATGTGTATTATCAGATTAAAATGCTTCTTTCTCCTTTTTTCAGGCAGTTTTTGTCCTTCCTTTTCTCTCATAGAGTGACTTTGACTCTGAGATCTCTGCTATATGCACCTGAAGACCAACTTCAGGTCACATGTATCACATTACATATATTCAAAATCTATGAAAGGGGAAGAGGAGACAATAGCAGGATTTGAGGGAAACAGAAATTAAAGCTGATACTGAAAATAAGAAGTTTCTATTACTGCCCAAGTGCTTTATTCACATCTGTACATATCAGTACTTCTCTATATATGTCCTGCATGATCCTGGGGCTGTTCCTAAGCAAAAGAGAGAAATCTAGGACCATATTTACCACTATTTACGATGTACATTGTATCATAGATAGTTTCCACCCACCAGATCAGAGTTATTTCAGCTCATAACTGGCTTATATTTGCTTTTCTGTCATATGGATACACAAAAGATGCATCAAATCAATAAAAGGTATTTTCTGCACATTGGATTATGACTGGCATACGAAACACATGAAGGTCTATACGGTAGATAGAGTTAAGTCCACAGATAATAATAATGCATGCTTACATCTGCTTATCTCCTGAAATTCAACATGCTCGAACCTTGTTTCTCTAAGACAAAATGGGCCTCATACATCACAATTGTTGTAAGAGAAGATGGCAGCGTTGCTCATAGACACCAGGAATATTCATTATTTACTTTCAGATATGTTCTGGGAACATAAAACCTGGAATCCGATATAATATTTGTCATAATTAATACTAAAATGTTTTGCCAGAATAGATTTTATGTGTCATGCCCAATGTATTAATCTGACCAAAAAAGGAGAGATGCTACAAAGAGACAAGTATAATAATAAGAATTGGCATGTTGCGAGGGTACACATTGCGTAGAGTCAGCCATGGGGGGGGTAAAGTGCATAGAGGTCCATGGCTCTTTTTGGCACCATCCTTGTTCACAGTAGGTTCCATCTTCCAGAACAATGTTCGTAATAAGAAACAAATAAACTGAAAACATATGTTATGGAAGGAGAGAGCTGCTACACAATGTGTGACTTAGATAAACTGGATTTAGCCCACCCTGCACAACATTCTCCTAAAAATAGTCTGTACACTGAATGAAGTAGGTTGTATGTGAAGCCCCATTTAGAATAGCAACCTTAGTGTCAGTGGTGTAACTAGGAATGGTGGGGCCCCATGGCGAACTTTTGACATCCCCCCCCCCGACCAACGCTGAAGACCTTGACCAACTGACCCATAACGCCCCCCCCCCCCCCATTTCTGTGCGCATTTCTGTGCGCACTATAGTATCCTATATTGGCCCCTGCACACAGTATTATGTCCCCATAGTGGCCCCTGCACACAGTATTATGTCCCCATACTGGTCCCAGTACACAGTATTATGTCCCCATACTGGCCCCAGTACACAGTATTATGTCCCATAGTGGCCCCAGTACACAGTATTATGTCCCCATACTGGTCCCAGTACACAGTATTATGTCCCCATACTGGCCCCAGTACACAGTATTATGTCCCATAGTGGCCCCTGCACACAGTATTATGCCCCATACTAGCCCCAGTACACAGTATTATGCCCCATACTAGCCCCAGTACACAGTATTATGTCCCATACTGGCCCCAGTACACAGTATTATGTCCCCATACTGGCCCCAGTACACAGTATTATGTCCCATAGTGGCCCCTGCACACAGTATTATGCCCCATACTAGCCCCAGTACACAGTATTATGCCCCATACTAGCCCCAGTACACAGTATTATGCCCCCATATTGGCCCCAGTACACAGTATTATGTCCCATAGTGGCCCCAGTACACAGTATTATGTCCCATAGTGGCCCCAGTACACAGTATTATGTCCACATACTGGCCCCAATACACAGTATTAAGTCCCATTGTGGACACCCATGAACCCAGAGTATAATAATCAGAGACCCAGAGGGATACAAACAACAAACTACTTTTACTTACCTATCTCCCTTTTCCCCTGCACTCTCCGTCGCTGTCGGCCATCTTCCAGGACGTCATGTGACCAGGGCCCTGCATCGCGGTTCATATGACATCACGCAAGTAGGCCGAAGCCTGCCCGGAGCCTGGAGAGGAAAGTAACACAGTTTTTTATGTTATCTCACCTCTCCCCGGCCTCCGATCGTTATACTTGGGGGTCCGAAAAGACCCCTGAGTATAATAGTGCCTGTGTGGCCCACGCCGTCACTTACCGATCCCGGCCCCTGCCAGGATCGGTAAGTATATAGAGCCTGTTACCGGCTGGAGTAACTCCAGCAGGTAACGGCCTATTAAAAAAAAATAAAATGCAGTGGTAGCGGCTGTTGCTGGGCCCCTAATGTCCCGGGCCCTGTGGGAGCTGCCTCTGCTGCTACGGCGGTAGTTACGCCACTGCTTAGTGTTATATCCGACGTCACTAGTTCACTTCACCAATGCCACTGATAAACTCATCAGTAGTGATGCAATTCAACAACAGTGGCCCCCAAGGTCAAGCTTGGGGTACCATTACCCATTATGAAGTGAAGGGGGCACACAAGCTATTTTCATGGGCCATCTCTGCTTTTAGGAGTGTCTTGGTAGCTTCAGGTCCTGGAACTCAATTTATAATGCCTACACCCCTTGTGACATCACCTCTCACCCATGAAGTAAATGCTTATTTGCAAAAAGGGGCCACTTCAGGCAATGTCACTGATCGTTTCCGTTATAATGTCACTTTCCCTTTTGAGAGTTCATTAACCAATGTGATGTCACCATATGCACTGGAACCGTTCAGGGGAACCCAAGATCAGGTCTAGCATTGGCAGTTTGACAGTGATCAAGCTTCACCATGGTATACACCGAGCACAATATTGAAAATGGGTATTTACTTGAGATGACCGAACCCTTCAAGATTTGGTTCAGGTCTCTCTAGTCCTAGCATAACACTTCCCCACAGTCCCCACCATATCTTATCTGTGTATTATTGCTATCTCTCTTAGGGTGCATGCACACTACGTAACGCCGGGCGTGTATGAGAGCCGTACACGCCGGCATTACGGCAGACTGCCGAACACTTCCCATTCACTTCAATGGGAGCGCTCGTAAACGCCGCTGTTACGAGCGCTCCCATTGAAGTGAATGGGAAGTGTTCGGCAGTCTGCCGTAATGCCGGCGTGTACGGCTCTCATACACGCCCGGCGTTACGTAGTGTGCATGCACCCTTAGTCTGACAGTCAGAGATTTTATCTTTCTAATCTCTCCCCACAAAATGAACATCATTGACTTCTGACATATTCCCTCGTGTATGGCTTTCCACTATTAGAGCTGCTTGCAAGGCAATACAGGGAAGCCTGCCTAACCCTTGATGTCATATCATTCTTCTTCTCTGCTTTCTTTATGCTTTCACCTGGTGGCCATTTTTGGAAAGTTCCAACAGGACCCAATTTAATTCGATTTGCTCATCTCTAGTATTTACAGGTATGTTTTCTATGTACTCACCTATTACTTATTCCTTGATAAAAACCCTATGCACATTGTTGCAAACTAAAGACTGTCATATCTCGATTAACCCTTATACTGCTGAGACCTGCAGGAATTATGAGTGATGATCATGCAGGTTATTTGTGGTTTCAATGTGTGAGTGTTAAAAGCTAATGCTGTAGGTGATGGAAGAGCAGAACCAGCGGCAATCTCCCACATTAATGATATTAAGTGGGAGCCAGTAAATTACTTCCCATAAATTGAATATGTATGTGTATTTTGGCAAGGACAAGGATGTACTACATAAACCAATAGTTGCATAATAAAACAAAACACGCAATTCAGCAGAGGATGTGGCTAGATGGAGTAGTTAACACAGTGCCAAGTATTTTCAGTCTACACGGAGAAAGTGATAGATTTATAGATTGATGAGCAATGTTAGTTAAGCTACATTTACAATATATAGGCATCTACCATGTGTGCAATTCGGAGGTGGGGCACGAGAAGATGTGGATCATCCAAAGGACAATTGCCTTTTCATATTTGCAAATATTAAGGGAGTGTCACCACCTGGTTAGTACTGGAGCAATGAAGCAGAACTGCCCAGTGGGCTTTGGGTTAGGGAAGGAAAGGGATTAGGTAAAGGGATTTCCCCATCGACATAACCATAATAAAATTTGTAGACAATTAGAAGTTAACCATTTTTGAAAATATAAAGAATTACAAATTTTGCAGAAAGTTAAACATTTTTAAACTTTCTATTGTAGGGCATTTCTCAGAATTCCCGCCATGATGTCCTTATTGAGGTCAGGATATCTTCTCATACATGTAGTGTCCTCCTGATAACCAGCCATGATGTCCTTACTGTGGTCGGGTTATCTTCTCATACATGCAGTGCCCCTCCTGATAACCAGCTATGATGTCCTTACTGTGGTCGGGTTATCTTCTCATACATGTAGTGTCCTCCTGATAACCAGCCATGATGTCCTTATTGTGGTCAGGTTATCTTCTCATACATGTAGTGTCCTCTGATCACCAGCCGTGATGTCCTTATTGTGGTCAGGTTATCTTCTCATACATGTAGTGTCCTCCTGATAACCAGCCATGGTGTCCTTATTGTGGTCAGGGTATCTTCTCATACATGTAGTGTCCTCTGATCACCAGCCATGATGTCCTTATTGTGGTCAGGTTGTGTCCACCTGATAACCAGCCATATTGTCGTTATTGTGGTCAGGGTATCTTCTCATACATGTTGTGTCCTCCTGATAACCATCCATGATGTCCTTATTGTAGTCAGGTTATCTTCTCATACATGTAGTGTCCTCCTGATAACCAGCCATGATGTCCTTATTGTAGTCAGGTTATCTTCTCATACATGTAGTGTCCTCCTGATAACCAGCCATGATGTCCTTATTGTGGTCAGGTGACCATATACAGTCTTTCTGCCCAAGTCAGGTTAGCATCCCTTCTGTAGGATTTATGACAGTGTTTATTCAATGTTAAGCTTACTGTATATCACTGACCTATGTGATAATTTATTGTACAGCCGTGTGAATGCAATGAACTGATAGCTCCGCATGGAGTCCGTCCAGCCTGTCCAGTCCATTACATCCCAAAGGGAGAAGTGATCTTTGCAAGGAAGAAAAAAAAAATAAGAAGCATTATTCATATGATACAAGAACCCTTTAAATACAGTAAAGTTTAGATCATAGTGGGTGGTAGACATGCAACTTTCCTTTCTCAGGGCTGATCACCTTTCCATTACAGCCACTGAGAACAAAACTGACTGTCCTCATTTACAGCTCCTATCACTCAGGCATCAGGACAATATAGTACAATAGATTGATGAGATGTTGAAAAGTCATTCACTCATTGTCCTGACATCAGAAAGATTGGCGAGTAGGATTGTCTCCCACCAGGAACTACAACAGTTACTGCAGTGAAAAATGGGAGTTGTAATGAGACGCTGTCAAGACATCAGAAAACTCAAGTAGAGAAAAGGAGACACAAAACCTATATATTATTAGTAGTCATAATGATAGGAATTGTGATTGTAATTACTAAGTGCAAAAATAGATATTATAATATGATACATATTACTGTAAATATATATGAACATACCAATTTGCTTATTTTAAGAATCAAGAAAAATAAATAAATAAATAAAAAAAATAATATATATATATATATATATATATATATATATATATATATATATATAAAATACTGTATGACCTTCCATAGTTAATTATTTACCAGAGCCACGTAATGTACAACGTTATACCAGCAACACGTAACGCACAACATAATGCCAACGGCACGTAATGTACAACATTATACGATGGACCATCAAGTTTGAGCTGATGAATTATATACTTGGGGAAGGAGTAAAGTACAAATTTGTATTTTTTTTTATAGACTGAATCATCTCATTTAGGACCATACTAGTTAAAATATTACCCTAAACCACAAGATAGAACCATTGCGTTACCAGCATTGACCACAAGGTGGCTCCATAGAGACCTTATAGTCATAGGGCATTGTTCAAGATATTGCTACATCATGTCTAAGGACGTTTTCACACTGTAGCATTTTGGTTGGTACTTTGCATCAGTATTTGTAAACCAAAACTGCAAGTGGAACCTACAGAAAGACCATCTTTACCGAAAAAAAATTGTACTTCTTTCAAGTTTTGGCTCACAAATACAGATATTAAATACTGCCATGCAACATGGACCTAAAGGGGTTTCCATGTAATTAATATTAATCAACTGTCCTTAGGATTGATGATCAATATCAAATCAATGAGTGACATCTTTCCCGATACCCCTACTGATCAGCTGTTTGATAGCTGACTATATATATACAGCAGTAGGCTAATCTCCAGGCATTCCTATAGACTTTAAATAGACATGTGCAGTTCTCATACAGGAGATATAAGCTCTTATTTAGGATTTCCCAGGCTCCCAGGTTGACATCTCTGCAGCAGTAAGACCCTCAATGATCAGGCACTTATCCTTACACCTAGCAGAGGTTCAGTTCACTGCCCCCTAGTCCTGTGTCTAAATACCCTGGCCAAGGCAGAGCAGCTTTTTGGTGTCACCCCTGGCACCCATCCCTAGTTACAATCCTAGTAAAGCACATTTTGCACTTCTTGTTCTGTTCTGGACTAAGTAACCTTTGTCAGACATTGTAAGAGACAAACAGTAGAACTAACTATATAAAGTAAGAGAATCTAGTAATACAGACATAGCAATACTATCTAAATATACACAGTCCCACTGCAGCAGATGAGTTGTCAAACACAATAGCATGCCTGACATAAGAGAACAGTCCATCCATGCTGGGTGTGATTCCAAGAAGGAAGATGTATATCCAATCCATTTCCATGTGACCAACAGGATATGGACAAGTATACACCCCCAACACTGTCTTCTGAATCAGTCCCAGCTAAGGATATATCACATGTCTTCTACTTGAAGTGTAGGTGTCCCATAAGATAGAATGAGACCTCTAATATAATGGATCTATATACATATACACACATTCAAAATACACATGGATGCTAAATAGCTTGAACAAAGCCTGGGTATTTACTGAAATAGCCAGATATATACATTAGCAGTAAGGATAAGTACTTTATAGCACAGATATATACAGGCACGTCCTGTAGCGCTGGGTCTCTGCAGCTGCCACTAACCCTATTTCTACTCTTCTGTTACACTGGACGCCTGTCATTATGTCATTGATGAATACCAGTTTGTCTTCCTTCATGTGATTATGTTACTTATGGGTTTAATCTCTATTACTTATAGATTGGCCTTATTTCCTCTTTTTTGTTGTGGGTATTGCCTATTTGGATGCAATATCTGGACTTGCCTGTATGTGTCTATGCTATAAAGTAGTTATGCTTCTTGAGCTATTTAGCAGCCATGCTTATGTTGAATGTATTATATTAGAGGTCTCATTGTATCTTATGGTACGACTAGCGTCTCATTAAGTAGATGATATACAGTTAGGGCCAGAAATATTTGGACAGTGACACAATTTTCGCGAGTTGGGCTCTGCATGCCACCACATTGGTTTTGAAATGAAACCTCTACAACAGAATTCAAGTGCAGATTGTAACGTTTAATTTGAAGGGTTGAACAAAAATATCTGATAGAAAATGTAGGAATTGTACACATTTCTTTACAAACACTCCACATTTTAGGAGCTCAAAAGTAATTGGATAAATAAACATAACCCAAACAAAATATTTTTTTTTTTCAATATTTTGTTGCGAATCCTTTGGAGGCAATCACTGCCTTAAGTCTGGAACCCATGGACATCACCAAACGCTGGGTTTCCTCCTTCTTAATGCTTTGCCAGGCCTTTACAGCCGCAGCCTTCAGGTCTTGCTTGTTTGTGGGTCTTTCCGCCTTAAGTCTGGATTTGAGCAAGTGAAATGCATGCTCAATTGGGTTAAGATCTGGTGATTGACTTGGCCATTGCAATATGTTCCACTTTTTTGCACTCATGAACTCCTGGGTAGCTTTGGCTGTATGCTTGGGGTCATTGTCCATCTGTACTATGAAGCGCCGTCCGATCAACTTGGCAGCATTTGGCTGAATCTGGGCTGAAAGTATATCCCGGTACACTTCAGAATTCATCCGGCTACTCTTGTCTGCTGTTATGTCATCAATAAACACAAGTGACCCAGTGCCATTGAAAGCCATGCATGCCCATGCCATCACGTTGCCTCCACCATGTTTTACAGAGGATGTGGTGTGCCTTGGATCATGTGCCGTTCCCTTTCTTCTCCAAACTTTTTTCTTCCCATCATTCTGGTACAGGTTGATCTTTGTCTCATCTGTCCATAGAATACTTTTCCAGAACTGAGCTGGCTTCTTGAGGTGTTTTTCAGCAAATTTAACTCTGGCCTGTCTATTTTTGGAATTGATGAATGGTTTGCATCTAGATGTGAACCCTTTGTATTTACTTTCATGGAGTCTTCTCTTTACTGTTGACTTAGAGACAGATACACCTACTTCACTGAGAGTGTTCTGGACTTCAGTTGAAGTTGTGAACGTGTTCTTCTTGACCAAAGAAAGTATGCGGCGATCATCCACCACTGTTGTCATCCGTGGACGCCCAGGCCTTTTTGAGTTCCCAAGCTCACCAGTCAATTCCTTTTTTCTTAGAATGTACCCGACTGTTGATTTTGCTACTCCAAGCATGTCTGCTATCTCTCTGATGGATTTTTTCTTTTTTTTCAGCCTCAGGATGTTCTGATTCACATCAATTGAGAGTTCCTTTGACCGCATGTTGTCTGGTCACAGCAACAGCTTCCAAATGCAAAACCACACACCTGGAATCAACCCCAGACCTTTTAACTACTTCATTGATTACAGGTTTACGAGGGAGATGCCTTCAGAGTTAATTGCAGCCCTTAGAGTCCATTGTCCAATTACTTTTGGTCCCTTGAAAAAGAGGAGGCTATGCATTACAGAGCTATGATTCCTAAACCCTTTCTCCGATTTGGATGTGGAAACTGTCATATTGCAGCTGGGAGTGTGCACTTTCAGCCCGTATTATATATATAATTGTATTTCTGAACATGTTTTAGTAAACAGCTAAAATAACAAAACTTGTGTCACTGTCCAAATATTTCTGGCCCTAACTGTAACTTACCTTAAGCGGGACTAATTTTATTTTATTTTTCTTTAATGTAGATTGTGAGCCCCACATAGAGCTCACAATGTACATTTTTCCCTATCAGTATGTCTTTGGAATATGGGATGGAAATCCATGCAAACACGGGGAGAACATACAAACTCCTTGCAGATGGTCCTTGGTGGAATTTGAACACCAGGACTTCAGCGCTGCAAGGCTGCAGTGCTAACCACTGAGCCACCGTGTGGCCCCTCAAGTGGGACTAATTTTAGATACATTGTTGGGGAGTGTATACTTGTCCATATACCGGATATATATCTTCTTCCTTCTCGGAATCGCACCCTCCATGGATGGACTACTAATGGTTCTCTTATGTCATCCATACTATCGTGTTCGGCCGACAGTAGGACTGTAATAAACTAGTATTGATACAGTATGTCTGTATTGCTATGTCATCTTATCTTATACAGTAAGTACTGCTGTTTGTCTATTGCAGTGTCTGACAAAGACCAAATTTATTTGAACCAAATTTTTATTTAGACCAAATATTCACTATTTATTATTCAATAAACTCAAAGGAAAAAAGTAGGGGATGTTATAAAAGAGCTGCTAAAAATAATCAAACGTTTATTATTAAAAGTTTGCAGGGCTTTCCTCCCACACTTCAAAGACATACTGGTAGGGAAGGAAGATGGTGAGCCCTATATGGGGCAGTGATGGATAACGTGTACAGTACTGCGGAATATGATGGCACTGTATCAATAAATAAGGTATACAATGCAAAATACAGTGGCAAAGCTTTTCGTCAGTGAGCAACTGCCTTTTTCAAGCATCTATCATATGTGAAGTGTGAGTTACCTTACTATATTACAGAGTGGGACCTTACTTCAGCACCCATACTCTAGAGCCGTCCCCAAAATAATGATCATTTAACAAAGCAAGACTTCATTTGGAGCCTTTGTTAGTAATTATGTAATGCCTCCCTCTGTGTCTCTGCATGTAGTAAAATGCCCCCCTTGGTGCTCTCAAATGTAGTATAATGCTCTACTTGGTGCCCCCACATATAGAATAATAGCCAACTTAGTGCCCCCACATGTAGTATAATAGCCTCCTTGCTGCCCTCACATGTAGTATAGTGGCACTGCTTGGTATCCCCACATGTAGTATAATAGCCTCCTTGTTGCCCTAACATGTAGTATAATAGCCCCCTTGGTGCCTTCTCATGTAGTATATTGGCCCCCGCTTGGTGCCCTCACATATAGTATAATGCCCCCCTTGGTGCCCTTACATGTAGTATAATAGCCCCTCTTGGTATCCCCACATGTAGTATAATAGCCTCCTTGTTGCCCTAACATGTAGTATAATGGCTCCCCCTTGGTGCGCTCAAATGTAGTATAATGCTCTCCTTGGTGCCCCCACATATAGAATAATAGCCATCTTGGTGCCCCCACATGTAGTATATTAGCCCCCTTGGTGCCCTCCCATGTAGTATGATAGTCCCCTTGGTGCCCTTTGATGTAGTATAATGCCCCCCTTGGTGTCCCCACATGTAGTACATTGGCCCCCTTTGCTGCCTCCACATATAGCATTCACTACTCTCTACCACTGAGCAGAGAGGAGTGGGGAACAGAGTGTTGAGTAATGAATGCCGCTCACCACGCCAGGGTGTACCCCGGGCACCTGTAACTGCATTGAGTGCATTCTTCTGTACTGATGGAAGTGTAGCGTTTCTAAAGTAAGGATGGCTCCCCTAGAGGGGAGCTCTGGGTTATACCCCTTGCGGTACGTGTACTGCGGCTTGAGAACCACTACTAGAGCATCACTGTTATCCCTTCTACTAGTTACAATCTCAGTCATTCTAAAAACTTCACGTCATAGCTTTTCCTATTTCTTCCTAATCTCCTTGAACCTTTTAGATGGCGCCAGCAGTTATTACAAAGACCACCACCCAATTCAGGCCGCAACCTACCTAAATCCATTACTTGTAAGCCATAGATAAAACCGAAGCAATGAACACCCTATTGTCCTGTATATATGCAGCTAACATTAATATTCTTCCTGGTACTAAATGTGTTTTCCAAACAGTCTGTAGATAGTGAAAATGTAATTGTTTAATCATGTTCTTTCACTCCACAAAAACACTACCTGTAAAAAATGTAATCCGGGAATCTCTGTGTACATTGATACAGCCATTCAATAATTCTTAGGAGCTGGCTCCATCAATCTTCTGCTAGAGACCACAAACTGCCTTTGAAATACATAAGGACTAATGCTTATCATTTTTATTCCTGTTGATATATCTATTGCACTGAACGTTCCTCTGATAAATTCCCATTGTCTGGGATTTCAAAATGAATGCTAAAGCTTCTGCTAACTTCATAAGGCGCAAGAACAAGATATCACCGAGCAAAAATAATGCTGTCTGTTAAAATTAAAAGATGGTTCACCCAGAAATCTTATCTCCGCTGATAATAAGATGATTCTAAATGTATTGCTATTACATTCCCAGCTGCCTCCTGCTAGGAGAATATACATTTATTATGGCGGATTCTAGCATGTATCATGTAAGTTGGTGAGATAGTATACTGCCCATTCACCTGCCTATTATTTTTGTAGATCTTGGCAGCAGCTTAGACTACTATTGTATCTAAACATTGATGCAAGAATGTCAAAATGATCTCTATAGTGTATAAGACGTAAGACGAACTGTCCGATGAGTGCTGTCAGTGTTAGGCTGTGTAGGCATGCCGCTCTTTATGCTTGTCATATCTGTGTTGGCGTCTCCATAAGAGGCCCCACCATAGGTTCCATCTAAAATCAGTGGAGAGAAAAGTCCTGCCGTCTCTGCAAATTTCAGTATAAAACCAGTAGAAACCCAATGGACACCATTCTAGTCTATGGGGTCTGAAATTTTTCCGAGGGAGTGTTATACTATGTGGGGGCTAAATAAGGGGATTTTCTGATCTGTTAGTGGGGGAGGGTCCTACAATTTTAATTAGGGAGGTCACATCACATAAACAGAGATAGCAGGGTTGGGTATTTTTTGAGGGGGGGTCACCGTTCTGTAGTTTTCCTCAGGCAGCAGAGAGGCTATGTTCAACCCTGGGCATAGGGGGTACATAGGGAGCAATTAGAGATGAGCGAACACTGTTCGGAACAGCCGTTCCAAACAGCACGCTCACAGCATGCTCCCATAGAAATGAATGGAAGCGGCCGGCACGCAGGGGGTTAAGCGACTGGCCGCCGGCAAAGCGTACGTACCAGGTGCTTCCATTAATTTCTATGGGAGCGTGCTGTTCGGATCGGCTGATCCGAACAGTGTTCGCTCATCTCTAGTAGCAATCAATACAGTGCACTACAGCCACAGGGGGTCCGAAAGCTTCTTTACGACATAAGAGGCCACCAGTATAATTGATAGTACATGGAGAGTGATGACCCATTCCATTAAGGTCCCGGGAGCTTAAAGTTACACCTCTGGCTGCGTCCAGGAGCACCGTGTGGCTGCAGACTCATTGACTAGGGAAATACTTGGCTTTCGGATTGGACTGATCACTCATGACATAAAAACAGAGCTCTGACCCCGTAGGTCCTTGTAATGTAATAGGTAAGGTACAAACATTCAGCGTCCAGCCCCTTACTTACATTTGACGTTACTCTTCCTGGATCCTCAGCAAACATTTCACTAATGCTTTGCATACTTTGCACAAGGGTCCTGTGGATGTATATCATTAGAGGCCCCCTCAGCTGTTTCATCCCTCTTATCCCTGCATGTCATTTTTTTAGCCCTTGCAATCTGCATTGTATAAAGATAATACATTAGTGGCAGAAATAACGTGAACTTTGGATTTCTTCACATCTGGATTTTGATTAATGATCTTTCACAGCAACCCCCCCCTTCCTTCTTGAATGCATATGGCTGCTGTATGTACATAGACGGCCAAACTGGGGATGTGTTTGATGGAGTTGCAGAAAAATCACAAACTGTATTAAATCAAAATAAAATACAAATGTCATCGCTGCGCATTGCCAGAAATGATGGTCTTGTGGTGGGATTAGGATTATGAAAGAAACATGACTACTACAAAAACAGGATTACAAAATACTGTACATGGGGCTAAGTATTACCATCTTGTCATTATCTTCTGCCCTGCCAATAATTATCATTTCCATGTCACTTACTGTTTGTGTATACTGGATGTAAGTGAGTGTGTGTATAGTATACCGCCACGTACTGTTCACTTCTAATGTATAAAACATATCATAACGTAAGATTTTATTTCAGTTCTTGAAGAAGACAAATAATGGGGAAGATCGTTCATGAAAAGGGACCAGAGTTCTGGTGTGATTTGTGCTAAAGTTTGTGTTGATCAGGCTAAAGTCCCATGTTGCAGAAATGCTGCTTTTATAGGTTAAGGCCCCATGTAGTGGGCCACAGCAAAAAAATGCTGCGGGAAAAACCATGGCGCCAACTTGTAGCGTTTTTTCTCGTATCACTTTTCTCAGAAAGTCCGCAGAGTTTTCCTCTGCAGAATTTCTGCTTACATGATACCTACAGGGAACCGTAGGTGTTTTTGCGTAGGCATAATTGATATGCTGGGATTTCGGTTTTGAAAATCACAGCGTGTCTGCTGCACATATTTTTTCACAATGTGAGGATGACATTCGCTAGAACCACATCCACTTTGCAGTGACTGCAAAATGCAGCGTCTTTTTTCCGTGGGGCTCCAGCCTTAGCCAAACCAACAGAAGGAATAAGAATTATATACGAAGTTCTTATACTTCTCCCTCTTGCTTAATCCACTCCTGACTTTGGCTTAAAATAATGCAGCCTTAAAGGGATCCTATCATTTAAACTCAATTTTTTTGTCCCTACCACATAGGAATAGCCTTAAGAAAGGCTATTCTTCCCCCACCTTTAGAAGTCTTCTCCACACCGCCGTTCAGTATATAATCCAGTTTTCGGCAGTATGCAAATGAGTTCTCTTGCAGCACTGGGGGCGTCCCCAATGCTGCGAGAGAAATCTCCAGAGTCACCTCCATCTTCTTCAGGAATGGGTCTTCTTCGCGTCTTCTTCCGGCGGTGGCTTCAAACTTCTAGGCCTCGGGCCTAGAGCAGGGGTGCTCACACTTTTTCAGCATGTGAGCTACTTTATAAACTGACCAAGGCAAAAGATCTACTACCCACTTCTTGTGGGCGGGGATGGGGCGGGCCTGTGGGCGGGGACGGGGCGTGTCTATGGGTGGGGGCATGCATGTGGGCAGGGTCGGGCGGAGCGTGAGAGCAGGAGACAGCGGCGTTCTGTGGCCGCCCAGGGATCCCTGGTGTCTGCTTGTTCACAGCGCAGGCTGAGAGTTATCTGTGGACACTGGTAGGCTGGGGCTGAGGCAGCCCCACCTGCCAGTGTCCGGAGATGACTCTCAGCCTGCGCTGTGAACAAGCAGCACCCCGGCTCCCTCCATCCCTAAGAGCGGGGAGCGCGTCATCCCCCGGAGCTGCTGCTGCCCGGCCTGCAAGTGTCCGGAGTGCTTGTTCACAGCGCATGCTGAGAGTCGACTCTCAGCCTGCACTGTGAACAAGCTGACACCAGGGATCCCTGGCTGCAGCCCGCGATCGACCCATACGTCCTTTGCGATCGACCGGTAGATTGCGATCAACCGGTAGATCGCGATCGACGTATTGAGCACCCCTGGCCTAGAGCAAAGCCTGTCGGCCACAAGAAAATGGCCGTATACAGTAATGTGTATTTAGTTCCTCTTTTTACAGAGGAACTAAATATACAGGAGCCTCACATACTTGGGGAGATATTCTAATATTTGATGTTGTAAAAGATGTTGTAAAATTTTCTTTTAGAAGGTTTCATAAATGTCCACCATTATATCTTGTCTGACAGAAGGTCATGGCTTTCTCTCAGTGGTTACAATTCAGTCCATAGTCATGTGATGGACACACCGGTGTACTACTTGTAATAGTTACGGCAAAAATGCTTTGTGTCTACGACAGTATATGTAGCTACATGTTATGAATTGCTGGTCATCAAGAAAGTAATATAAATTGTTACCAGGCAATATAAAGAATATAAAGTAATAGCGTCAAAAGAAAATACCAACTAGAAAACATAAGAGGGAAAGCATGTAATATGCAAGATATTAGTAACATATGTGTGACTTTTCTCCAGTTAACAGCTCCTTTCAAGCCTAAAATCAGTACTTTGAGGGAAAGGGATGTTAAGCTGATGCAATCTATATTGGTGAGGATGTCCACAATGACAACCTGTCATCTGTCAATATCAATTTGGACTGTTCCTCCTTTAGAACTGGTGTCAGGAAGGGGGTTGCCATGTCCCTCATTTGAATGGAGTTGTGATTGTGCTTGAATAGTAGATCTACGTTCAAAGTCAATGAGACTGAAGAAAGTAGCCAAGGCTGTACATGGCCATCTCCATCAGTCCCATAGACATTAAAAGCCAAGGGCTACGCATGGCTTGTTCTATCAGTTCATAGACATTAAGAGCCAAGGACTATACATGGCCATCTCCATCAGTCCCATAGACATTAAAAGCCAAGGGTTGTATGTGGCCATCTCCATCAGTCCATAGACATTAATAGCCAAGGACTATACATGGCCATCTCCATCAGTCCCATAGACATTGAGAGCCAAGGACTATACATGGCCATCTCCATCAGTCCCATAGACATTAAAAGCCAAGGGTTGTATGTGGCCATCTCCATCAGTCCCATAGACATTAAATGTCAAGGGCTATACATGGCCATCTCCACTAGTCTCATAGACATTAAAAGTCAAGGGCCGTACATGATCATCTCCCTCAGTCCCATAGACATTAAATAGGGCAGCAGTGTGCATGTGTGAGCAAAGAAAATACTATGCCTCACTAGAAACTCATACAGGACCATCCATGGTATGCCCACAGAAGTATATCATCTGTTGTCTATGGACATGAGTGGTGTGACAATACTTCACACTACATGTCATCACTGTCACTATGATACAATTTATTTTGATAACTAATCACTGTCATCCCTCAACACATCTCATTCCAGTACATTGGGTGAATCAATTACATTGTCAATGGGTGACATTTGACACTAGAACATAGGAGAACTAGTAGCTCATGGTATGTCCTACATGCCGCATAGATGTGTGTATGACTTTTCTGCTGCATATCTATCACTTGGCCAAAGTTGTACTTATTTCAATACAGTATCCAGATTTATGGCTTCTATTTAATACGAGGGTCAAGTGCAGGAATGTTAACTCAATATTGGTTTACTACATAACTATGTTTGGCATGTAGCATGTCTAGTGGGTTCAAATGTCAAATTTGTAGAGTTTGTCAAATATGTATTGTAAGCGAGAAACAATCTGGCTAGGTATCTAGGGCCACCTAGCTTTTAGCAGACCTTGCAACATGGCTTAGGATATACGCTGAACCACAGTTCTCTCTTTGAAGCATACCTCCAATTATAAAGCAACTTTTCACAAATGAATAGTAAAAGTGAATGTAAGAAACTTTGTAATATATCTTACTAAATATATTACCTTCTCCACTGGTCAGACTGAGCTACTTTTAACATAAATCTATGAAGGGGGAAGTTAGAGGCTACTGGAAAAGTAATACTAATAGTGCTACAGTCTACACAGGAACTCAGGTAGCTTTTTAATACTGCTCTGTTTCAAGAGGATTCCAATGCATATAATCCTACTAATATTATAAATCTGAAAGTTTGTATGTTTGTATGTTTGTTACTAAATCACTCAAAAAGTTCTGAATGGATTTGGATGAAATTTGACACATAGATAGTTTGTAACCTGGGTTAAAACATGGGCTCCTTTTATCCCGGTAAATGATATGGCTTCACAACTGTTATGAATTTATGTTAATATACTTTGCTGATAAAGCTGTTCTGTTATCTCTCTATGTAAACACATAGATAACACTGAGTTCATTCTGTACAAGTATCTGCATATTATCTAATCTGCATAAGTGTTCTGTGTCCTGTTCAGCCAGAGGGAGGAGAGGGAGACAAATAGAGGAAGTGAGAAGCAGACACTGCAGGCAGCATGCTGAGACACTGAGATGAGAAAACTCCTTTAATACAAATTGTCAGTTTCCCCATTTTAAACATGCCAGGAAAATGAAAATCTAATGTGTCACAAAATTCTCAACAAATGAGAGCAATAAGGTAGCCAGAAGTCAACAGACTTCTCCACAAGTCGAGCTGAGGAGGACTGAGCTAACTAGGTGTCAAGCAGCTCTTAGAGCAGCCGAAACGCTGGAGCAGGTGGATTATCGACACCAACAACCCGCTCATTATATGGCATCAGCGCGAGCTGCTGAGATGCCGAAACAATCACAGGAACGGCGCAAGGAACAAGTTCAGTGGCAGGCCAGCTTGAGAGCTGCTGAAATGCTGGAGCAGGCAGATCATTGATGCCAACAACAGGCTCATTATATGGGATCCTAGCGAGCTGCTGACATGCCAGAACAATCACAGGGACAGTGTGAGGAACAAGTTCAGCGGCAGGCCAGCTTAAGAGCTGCCGAAACGCCGGAGTAGGCAAATTGTTTTATTACTCACACATTTTTTATTTCTCTCTGGACCCAATTCTGAAGTCCACGCAGACGAGGTCATGGGCAGAAACTAGTGAGTCAAGAAATCTATTAACATCCTCCTCCCCCTCCCCACTCCTTAGACTTGTGAGTTTGAGGTGAATTTTGTGACGGACTCTATTTAAACAAATAGTGTGAGTGAAGACAAGGAAGTGGGGAGCAGCTTTATAAGTTTAAAAAGGAACAGATTTCTTTAATTGGATATATTTCAAAGTTTCTTATATTCATATTTACTATACATTTATGAAATATGGTTTCATTGGTGGTACACTTTAACGAAAAAGACACCCCTTAGCAGACAGCTGTTTCATGGTTGATACAATGCAGAGCAATGTACTGAATGGCTAGGTGAGAGCCCTTTATGTTTGTCTACAGGGGCACTTTTGTTAGTTTCGGTGATTGTTCATTAGCATACGATAAATAGCAATATTCAAAAAAAAAACATGAATAATTTGCAGTCAAACTGTAATGGACAGTGGATGTGGATTGGCTGCACCGCCTAAGTGGTTTGACTGGGCCTTTCTAAGGGCATTATCATTATAGCAGGAATAGGGTCTTCACATTCTCTTGGGGTTGACTTATTGTAGGAGTCAACTGACCAAAGGACAGAAAGATATCAGTGTAGAGCATCAAAGAGTCAGGAAAAGAACAGTCAAGAACAGGCTGAAGGTCTGTGGCAGGCAGTAGGAGATCAAGGGGTCAAGGCAGGCAGCTCAGATTCACAAGCTGAGTACAGGCAGAGGTCATACACTGGTAGGCAGAAGAACAGGATCAGTAATGGAGTCAGAGAACAGACGAAGGTCAATAATGGAAATTCAACAGATTCACCTATCCCTGACAGTCCATTGTCTTGGTCTCCTTTCCCTTCCATGATGGAACTCACAGAGCTGGAATTGGCAAGGCTCACATGGCTACTGAGACCGATCCGTGGCCTCAGAGATGAATATGATATAATATAATATAATATAATACTATAATATTACCTTGTAGCAGCTGTAAACATGGGTTCCGGGAGCCAAATTTGTGGCAGTGAACCCTCATATTAAAGTGCTTCTCTGGGAGTTGACAACCCCTTTAAGAAGAAGGGAAAAAGTCTACCAATGAATCAACATGGAAATGTATTTTTCATTGTTATTTGTTACTTTTTCCTCAACAGTTCAAAATCCCTTCACGCAAATCGACAATGTTGTAAATGATCAGGAAATTCTAATTGCAATTATTCATAGTAAATAGAGATGAGCGAACACTAAAATGTTCGAGGTTCGAAATTCGATTCGAACAGCCGCTCAATGTTCGTGTGTTCGAACGGGTTTCGAACCCCATTATAGTCTATGGGGAACAGATACTCGTTAAGGGGGAAACCCAAATCCGTGTCTGGAGGGTCACCAAGTCCACTATGACACCCCAGGAAATGATGCCAACACCTCTGGAATGACACTGGGACAGCAGGGGAAGCATGTCTGGGGGCATCTAACACACCAAAGACCCTCTATTACCCCAACATCACAGCCTAACAACTACACACTTTACACACTCAATACCACCTCTCTGACAGTAGGAAAACACCTTGAAACATGTGTATTTGGCACTTGCAGTGAGGAGAGCTTGTCACCAGCAGTGAATTTGGCCCTTGTAGTAAGTTGAGGTTGGCACCAACATTTGTTTTGAAAATCAGGGTGGATTGAGCCTCTAACCAGCAGAGTTTGGGCAAATTCATGGTGGAGGGAGCCTCTAAAAACCCCAGTTTGGACCAATTCATGGTGGAGGGAGCCTCTAACCAGCCCAGTTTGGGCAAATTCATGGTGGAGGGAGCCTCTAAAAAACCCAGTTTGGACCAATTCATGGTGGAGGGAGCCTCTAACCAGCCCAGTTTGGGCAAATTCATGGTGGAGGGAGCCTCTAACCAGCCCAGTTTGGACCAATTAATGGTGGAGGGAGCCTCTAACCAGCCCAGTTTGGACCAATTAATGGTGGAGGGAGCCTCTAACCACCCCAGTTTGGACCAATTCATGGTGGAGGGAGCCTCTAAACAGCCCAGTTTGGGCAAATTCATGGTGGAGGGAGCCTCTAAAAAACCCAGTTTGGACCAATTCATGGTGGAGGGAGCCTCTAACCAGCCCAGTTTGGACCAATTAATGGTGGAGGGAGCCTCTAAACAGCCAAGTTTGGACCAATTCATGGTGGAGGGAGCCTCTAAAAACCCCAGTTTGGACCAATTCATGGTGGAGGGAGCCTCTAACCAGCCCAGTTTGGGCAAATTCATGGTGGAGGGAGCCTCTAAACAGCCCAGTTTGGGCAAATTCATGGTGGAGGGAGCCTCTAACCAGCCCAGTTTGGACCAATTAATGGTGGAGGGAGCCTCTAACCAGCCCAGTTTGGACCAATTAATGGTGGAGGGAGCCTCTAACCACCCCAGTTTGGACCAATTCATGGTGGAGGGAGCCTCTAACCAGCCCAGTTTGGACCAATTCATGGTGGAGGGAGCCTCTAAAAAACCCAGTTTGGACCAATTCATGGTGGAGGGAGCCTCTAAACAGCCCAGTTTGGGCAAATTCATGGTGGAGGGAGCCTCTAAAAACCCCAGTTTGGACCAATTCATGGTGGAGGGAGCCTCTAACCAGCCCAGTTTGGGCAAATTCATGGTGGAGGGAGCCTCTAAAAAACCCAGTTTGGACCAATTCATGGTGGAGGGAGCCTCTAACCAGCCCAGTTTGGGCAAATTCATGGTGGAGGGAGCCTCTAACCAGCCCAGTTTGGACCAATTAATGGTGGAGGGAGCCTCTAACCAGCCCAGTTTGGACCAATTAATGGTGGAGGGAGCCTCTAACCACCCCAGTTTGGACCAATTCATGGTGGAGGGAGCCTCTAAACAGCCCAGTTTGGGCAAATTCATGGTGGAGGGAGCCTCTAAAAAACCCAGTTTGGACCAATTCATGGTGGAGGGAGCCTCTAACCAGCCCAGTTTGGACCAATTAATGGTGGAGGGAGCCTCTAAACAGCCAAGTTTGGACCAATTCATGGTGGAGGGAGCCTCTAAAAACCCCAGTTTGGACCAATTCATGGTGGAGGGAGCCTCTAACCAGCCCAGTTTGGGCAAATTCATGGTGGAGGGAGCCTCTAAACAGCCCAGTTTGGGCAAATTCATGGTGGAGGGAGCCTCTAACCAGCCCAGTTTGGACCAATTAATGGTGGAGGGAGCCTCTAACCAGCCCAGTTTGGACCAATTAATGGTGGAGGGAGCCTCTAACCAGCCCAGTTTGGACCAATTAATGGTGGAGGGAGCCTCTAACCACCCCAGTTTGGACCAATTCATGGTGGAGGGAGCCTCTAACCAGCCCAGTTTGGACCAATTCATGGTGGAGGGAGCCTCTAAAAAACCCAGTTTGGACCAATTCATGGTGGAGGGAGCCTCTAAACAGCCCAGTTTGGGCAAATTCATGGTGGAGGGAGCCTCTAAAAAACCCAGTTTGGACCAATTCATGGTGGAGGGAGCCTCTAACCAGCCCAGTTTGGACCAATTAATGGTGGAGGGAGCCTCTAAACAGCCAAGTTTGGACCAATTCATGGTGGAGGGAGCCTCTAAAAACCCCAGTTTGGACCAATTCATGGTGGAGGGAGCCTCTAACCAGCCCAGTTTGGACCAATTAATGGTGGAGGGAGCCTCTAACCAGCCCAGTTTGGACCAATTAATGGTGGAGGGAGCCTCTAACCACCCCAGTTTGGACCAATTCATGGTGGAGGGAGCCTCTAAACAGCCCAGTTTGGGCAAATTCATGGTGGAGGGAGCCTCTAAAAAACCCAGTTTGGACCAATTCATGGTGGAGGGAGCCTCTAACCAGCCCAGTTTGGACCAATTAATGGTGGAGGGAGCCTCTAAACAGCCAAGTTTGGACCAATTCATGGTGGAGGAAGCCTCTAAAAACCCCAGTTTGGACCAATTCATGGTGGAGGGAGCCTCTAACCAGCCCAGTTTGGACCAATTAATGGTGGAGGGAGCCTCTAACCAGCCCAGTTTGGACCAATTAATGGTGGAGGGAGCCTCTAACCACCCCAGTTTGGACCAATTCATGGTGGAGGGAGCCTCTAAACAGCCCAGTTTGGGCAAATTCATGGTGGATGGAGCCTCTAAAAAACCCAGTTTGGACCAATTCATGGTGGAGGGAGCCTCTAACCAGCCCAGTTTGGACCAATTAATGGTGGAGGGAGCCTCTAACCACCCCAGTTTGGACCAATTCATGGTGGAGGGAGCCTCTAACCAGCCCAGTTTGGACCAATTCATGGTGGAGGGAGCCTCTAAAAAACCCAGTTTGGACCAATTCATGGTGGAGGGAGCCTCTAAACAGCCCAGTTTGGGCAAATTCATGGTGGAGGGAGCCTCTAAAAAACCCAGTTTGGACCAATTCATGGTGGAGGGAGCCTCTAACCAGCCCAGTTTGGACCAATTAATGGTGGAGGGAGCCTCTAAACAGCCAAGTTTGGACCAATTCATGGTGGAGGGAGCCTCTAAAAACCCCAGTTTGGACCAATTCATGGTGGAGGGAGCCTCTAACCAGCCCAGTTTGGACCAATTAATGGTGGAGGGAGCCTCTAACCAGCCCAGTTTGGACCAATTAATGGTGGAGGGAGCCTCTAACCACCCCAGTTTGGACCAATTCATGGTGAAGGGAGCCTCTAAAAACCCGTTTGGACCAATTCATGGTGGAGGGAGCCTCTAACCAGCCCAGTTTGGGCAAATTCATGGTGGAGGGAGCCTCTAAACAGCCCAGTTTGGGCAAATTCATGGTGGAGGGAGCCTCTAACCAGCCCAGTTTGGACCAATTAATGGTGGAGGGAGCCTCTAACCAGCCCAGTTTGGACCAATTAATGGTGGAGGGAGCCTCTAACCAGCCCAGTTTGGACCAATTAATGGTGGAGGGAGCCTCTAACCACCCCAGTTTGGACCAATTCATGGTGGAGGGAGCCTCTAAACAGCCCAGTTTGGGCAAATTCATGGTGGATGGAGCCTCTAAAAAACCCAGTTTGGACCAATTCATGGTGGAGGGAGCCTCTAACCAGCCCAGTTTGGACCAATTAATGGTGGAGGGAGCCTCTAAACAGCCAAGTTTGGACCAATTCATGGTGGAGGGAGCCTCTAAAAACCCCAGTTTGGACCAATTCATGGTGGAGGGAGCCTCTAACCAGCCCAGTTTGGGCAAATTCATGGTGGAGGGAGCCTCTAAACAGCCCAGTTTGGGCAAATTCATGGTGGAGGGAGCCTCTAACCAGCCCAGTTTGGACCAATTAATGGTGGAGGGAGCCTCTAACCAGCCCAGTTTGGACCAATTCATGGTGGAGGGAGCCTCTAACCAGCCCAGTTTGGACCAATTAATGGTGGAGGGAGCCTCTAACCACCCCAGTTTGGACCAATTCATGGTGGAGGGAGCCTCTAACCAGCCCAGTTTGGACCAATTCATGGTGGAGGGAGCCTCTAAAAAACCCAGTTTGGACCAATTCATGGTGGAGGGAGCCTCTAAACAGCCCAGTTTGGGCAAATTCATGGTGGAGGGAGCCTCTAAAAAACCCAGTTTGGACCAATTCATGGTGGAGGGAGCCTCTAACCAGCCCAGTTTGGACCAATTAATGGTGGAGGGAGCCTCTAAACAGCCAAGTTTGGACCAATTCATGGTGGAGGGAGCCTCTAAAAACCCCAGTTTGGACCAATTCATGGTGGAGGGAGCCTCTAACCAGCCCAGTTTGGACCAATTAATGGTGGAGGGAGCCTCTAACCAGCCCAGTTTGGACCAATTAATGGTGGAGGGAGCCTCTAACCACCCCAGTTTGGACCAATTCATGGTGGAGGGAGCCTCTAAACAGCCAAGTTAGGACCAATTCATGGTGAAGGGAGCCTCTAAAAACCCGTTTGGACCAATTCATGGTGGAGGGAGCCTCTAACCAGCCCAGTTTGGGCAAATTCATGGTGGAGGGAGCCTCTAAACAGCCCAGTTTGGGCAAATTCATGGTGGAGGGAGCCTCTAACCAGCCCAGTTTGGACCAATTAATGGTGGAGGGAGCCTCTAACCAGCCCAGTTTGGACCAATTAATGGTGGAGGGAGCCTCTAACCACCCCAGTTTGGATCAATTCATGGTGGAGGGAGCCTCTAACCAGCCCAGTTTGGACCAATTCATGGTGGAGGGAGCCTCTAAAAAACCCAGTTTGGACCAATTCATGGTGGAGGGAGCCTCTAAACAGCCCAGTTTGGGCAAATTCATGGTGGAGGGAGCCTCTAAACAGCCCAGTTTGGGCAAATTCATGGTGGAGGGAGCCTCTAACCAGCCCAGTTTGGACCAATTAATGGTGGAGGGAGCCTCTAACCAGCCCAGTTTGGACCAATTCATGGTGGAGGGAGCCTCTAAACAGCCCAGTTTTGGCAAATTCATGGTGGAAGGAGCCTCTAACCAGCAGAGTTGTGGGAAAGCAGGGTGGAGGGAGCCTCTAACCAGCAGAGTTGGTGGAAATCAGGGTGGAGGGAGCCTCTAACCAGCAGAGTTGGGGGAAATCATGTTGGAGGGAGCCTAGTATTAGCAGAATTGTGCAACGCTTATGGTGGATGAGTATGAGGATGCGGAGGAATTGGAGAGGTTGAGTACAGACATGGAGTTTCATGTTGGGGTGCTTTACACAGGTGGGCACAAAAATGAAGGCTCTATCCAGTGGTGGTTCATTTTTATCAAAGTGAGCCGGTCGGCACTCTCAGCTGACAGACGGGTGCGCTTGTCAGTGATGATGCCACCGGCTGCACTGAACACCCTCTCAGATAGGACGCTGGCGGCAGGACAGGACAGCACCTCCAAGGCATATAGGGCAAGTTCAAGCCACAGGTCCAACTTCGACACCCAATACGTGTAGGGCGCAGAGGGGTCGGAGAGGACAGGGCTGTGGTCGGAAAGGTATTCCCGCAACATGCGCCTATACTTCTCACGCCTGGTGACACTAGGACCCTCCGTGGCGGCACTTTGGCGAGGGGGTGCCATCAAGGTGTCCCAGACCTTAGACAGTGTGCCCCTCGTTTGTGTGGACCGGTGAGAACTTGGTTGCCTACTGGAGGAACTGCCCTCCCTGCCGCCAACGTCACATGCTGGAAACATCTCCATCATATTCTGCACCAATTGCCTGTGGCAAGCATTGATGCGATTGGCCCTCCCCTCTACCGGAATAAAAGACGAGATGTTGTTTTTATACCGGGGGTCAAGGATAGCAAAGATCCAGTACTGGTTGTCCTCCATGATTTTGACAATACGCTTGTCGGTTGTAAAGCACCCCAACATGAACTCAGCCATGTCTGCCACAGTGTTAGTTGGCATGACTCCTCTGGCCCCACCGGAAAGTTCAATCTCCATTTCCTCCTCATCCTCCATGTCTACCCATCCGCGCTGCAACAATGGGACGATTCGAAGTTGCCCGGAAGCCTCCTGTATCACCATCACATCATTGGACAACTCTTCTTCCTCCTCCTCCTCCTCCTCCTCCTCCATTAAACGCAGTGAAGCGGACAGATGTGTGGACCTACTCTCCAGCTGTGACGGATCGGATGCTATCCCTAACTCCTCTGTGTGATCTGAGTTATCCCTGATGTCAATCAGGGATTCTCTCAGAACACACAAGAGCGGGATTGTAAGGCTCACCATCGCATCCTCAGAGCTCACCCTCCTTGTGGACTCCTCAAAGACCCGTAGGATGTCACAAAGGTCTCTCATCCATGGCCACTCATGGATGTGAAACTGAGGCAGCTGACTTTGTGGCACCCTAGGGTTTTGTAGCTGGTATTCCATCAAAGGTCTCTGCTGCTCAACCACTCTATTCAACATCTGAAACGTTGAGTTCCAGCGTGTGGGGACGTCGCACAAAAGCCGGTGTTGTGGCACATGCAGGCGTTGCTGGAGAGATTTTAAGCTAGCAGCGGCTACTGTCGACTTGCGAAAGTGGGCGCACATGCGCCGCACTTTCACCAGTAGCTCTGGAACATTGGGGTAGCTCTTTAGGAAACGTTGCACCACTAGGTTGAAGACGTGGGCCAGGCATGGAACATGTTGGAGTCCGGCAAGCTCCAGAGCTGCTACCAGGTTCCGGCCGTTATCACAAACGACCATGCCTGGGCCCAGGTGCAGCGGCTCAAACCATATTGCCGTCTCATCGAGGAGGGCATCCCTCACCTCGGAGGCAGTGTGCTGTCTGTCCCCCAAGCTGATCAGCTTCAGCACAGCCTGCTGACGTCTACCAACGCCAGTGCTGCAACGTTTCCAACTCGTAGCTGGGGTCAATCTAACAGCGGAGGAGGAGGCGGTGGCGGAGGAGGAGGCGGTGGCGGAGGAGGAGGCGGTAGAGGAGGAGGAGGAGGGGGGTGTTCTTCTCGTGTCCCTGCCAGGAATGTTAGGCGGGGAGACGAGGTACACCGGGCCAGTTTGGGAAGCAGTCCCAGCCTCAACTACATTCACCCAGTGTGCCGTCAGTGAAATGTAGCGTCCCTGTCCGCATGCACTTGTCCACGCGTCGGTGGTCAAGTGGACCTTTGTGCAAAGCGCGGAACTAAGGGCCCGCCTGATGTTGAGTGACACGTGCTGGTGCAAGGCGGGGACGGCACACCGGGAGAAGTAGTGACGGCTAGGGACGGCATAGCGAGGTGCCGCAGTTGCCATCAGGTCCAGGAAGGCGGGAGTTTCAACAAGCCGGAACGCCAACATCTCCTGGGCCAGCAGTTTAGCGATGTTGGCGTTCAAGGCTTGCGCGTGTGGGTGGTTAGCAGTGTATTTCTGCCGCCGCTCCAATGTCTGAGAGATGGTGGGTTGTTGTAAAGAAACGCCTGATGGTGCCTTTGATGGTGCAGGAGAAGGAGATAAGACAGGACCAGGGGAGGATGAGGTAGAAGTCAACAAAGTGGCGGAGGCAGATGAAGTGGTGTCCTGGCTCGTCCTCTGGAGTGCATCGCCAGCACAGTCAGCAGTGGCAGTGGCAGAGGCAGAGGCAGTGGCAGAGACAGTGGCAGTGGCGTGAACGGCAGGCGGCCTTTGTCCTGCCGTTGCTGCCTGCCACTGATTCCAGTGCTTGGATTCCAAATGACGGCGCATTGAAGTGGTGGACAGGTTGCTCTTCTCAGAGCCCCTAATCAATTTCGAGAGGCAAATTGTGCAGACAACACTATATCTGTCCTCGGCGCATTCCTTGAAAAAACTCCACACCTTCGAGAAACGTGCCCTCGAGGTGGGAGTTTTTCGGGGCTGGGTACGAACTGGAACATCTTGGGAGATTCCGGGTGTGGCCTGGCTTCGCCTAAGCTGCTGACCTCTGCCTCTGCCTCTAGCTACCCTTTTTGGTGCTGCACCTGCCTCAACATCCACACTACTTTCCCCGCTTGACATCCCCCCTGTCCAGGTCGGGTCAGTGTCCTCATCATCCACCACTTCCTCTTCCAACTCCTGTCTCATCTCCTCCTCCCGCACAATGCGCCGGTCAACTGGATGCCCTGACGGCAACTGCGTCACATCATCGTCGATGAGGGTGGGTTGCTGGTCATCCACCACCAAATCGAACGGAGATGGAGGAGACTCTAGTGTTTGAGCATCTGGACACAGATGCTCCTCTGTTAGGTTCGTGGAATCGTGACGTGGAGAGGCAGGTTGAGGGACAATGAAAGGAGCGGAGAACAGCTCTGGGGAGCAGGGACAGTTTGGGTTATTGTTCTGTAAAGCTTCGGAATTTTGGGAGGAAGGAAGACAAGACTGTTGGGTAATAGGAGGAGAGGAGGCAGAGTCTGACTGGCTGCTGGACAATGTGCTGTAAGCGTTCTCTGACAGCCATTGCAAGACCTGTTCCTGGTTCTCGGGCCTACTAAGGTTTGTACCCTGCAGTTTAGTTAATGTGGCAAGCAACCCTGGCACTGTGGAGTGGCGCAATGCTTGCTGCCCCACAGGAGTAGGCACGGGACGCCCTGTGGCTTCACTGCTACCTTGCTCCCCAGAACCATTCCCCCGACCTCGCCCACGGCCTCGTCCACGTCCCTTTCCGGGAGCCTTGCGCATTTTGAATTCCTAGTTAGAAATTGGCACTGTATACCAGTAGTAAAAATTGTGGGTGCACGTAACCCCAATATATTCTTTGAATTCCCAGTCAGAAACTGGCACTATATGGCAGTAGCAAGAAATGAGGGTATTTATAACCCCAATATATTCTTTGAATTCCCAGTCAGACAATGGCACTGTATACCAGTAGTAAAAATTGTGGGTGCACGTAACCCCAATATATTCTTTGAATTCCCAGTCAGAAACTGGCACTATATGGCAGTAGCAAGAAATGAGGGTATTTGTATTCCCAATATACTCTTTAAATTCCCAGTCAGACAATGGCACTGTATACCAGTAGTAAAAATTGTGGGTGCACGTAACCCCAATATATTCTTTGAATTCCCAGTCAGACACTGGCACTATATGGCAGTAGCAAGAAATGAGGGTATTTGTATTCCCAATATACTCTTTAAATTCCCAGTCAGACAATGGCACTGTATACCAGTAGTAAAAATTGTGGGTGCACGTAACCCCAATATATTCTTTGAATTCCCAGTCAGAAACTGGCACTATATGGCAGTAGCAAGAAATGAGGGTATTTGTATTCCCAATATACTCTTTGAATTCCCAGTCAGACAATGGCACTGTATACCAGTAGTAAAAATTGTGGGTGCACGTAACCCCAATATATTCTTTGAATTCCCAGTCAGAAACTGGCACTATATGGCAGTAGCAAGAAATGAGGGTATTTGTATTCCCAATATACTCTTTGAATTCCCAGTCAGACAATGGCACTGTATACCAGTAGTAAAAATTGTGGGTGCACGTAACCCCAATATATTCTTTGAATTCCCAGTCAGAAACTGGCACTATATGGCAGTAGCAAGAAATGAGGGTATTTGTATTCCCAATATACTCTTTGAATTCCCAGTCAGACAATGGCACTGTATACCAGTAGTAAAAATTGTGGGTGCACGTAACCCCAATATATTCTTTGAATTACCAGTCAGAAACTGGCACTATATGGCAGTAGCAAGAAATGAGGGTATTTATAACCCCAATATATTCTTTGAATTCCCAGTCAGACAATGGCACTGTATACCAGTAGTAAAAATTGTGGGTGCACGTAACCCCAATATATTCTTTGAA